>NC_140992.1:31080664-31505664 GCF_052327205.1 Somniosus microcephalus | reverse complement strand
CCTCCTCCTCTGCTTCCTCTTCTCCCCCCTCGGGGTCTTGCTCATCTGGTGATGACTGCTGATGCGTCTCTTCCTCCTCCAAGTGCAGACCTCTCTGCAATGCAATGTCATGCAACATGTAGCAGACCACGACGGTGCATCTGGGGCATATTGCAGGGAGCCTCCTGAGTGATTCAGACATCTGAAACTCTGCTAGAGCAGTCCTATCCTGTGCTCTATAAGGATCCTGGTTGTGCCTTGGCTTTGACTGTATGTGTGCTACTCGGTCGTGGTGGGGCTGTGCAGCGGTCTCATCAGCCAGGTCTGCAGTGGGTATCCCTTGTCCCCCCAGCAGCCATTCTGTCACATCCCTCCCAAGGTCGAATAGCAGGGAGGATGGTGGAGTGTCTGAGAATAAGAACATAAGAAGTAGGAGCAGGAATAGGCCACTTGGCCCCTCGAGCCTGCTCCACCATTCAATAAGATCATGGCTGATCTTGGGCTCAAAGCCACTTCCCTGCCCGCTCCTCATAACCCTTCACTCCCTTGTCTTGCAAAAATCTGTCCATCTCCACCTTAAATGTATTTAATGACCCAGCCTCCACGGCTCTCTGGGGCAGAGAATTCCACAGATTTACGACCCTCTGAGAGAAGAAATTCTTCTTCATCTCAGTTCTAAAGGGGCGACCCTTTATTCTGAAACGATGGCCCAGCGTTCTAGATTTCCCCACGAGGGGAAACATCCTCTCGGCATCTACCTTCTCGAGCCCCCTCAGTATCTTATATGTTTCAATAAGATCACCTCTCATTCTTCTAAATTCCAATGAGTATAGGCCCAGCCTGCTCAACCTTTCTTCATAGCATAGAATAAAAGCATTGTGGTAGCTCCCTAGTTACCTTGCATGATGTTGCTCCTGTGATCGGTCACTAGCTGTACCTTGATAGAGTGGTACTCCTTTCTGTTGATGGATGTGACTGGCTCGTGTTCCAGTGCCCTAGTGTGTCCAGACAATCATGTCCTGCATGTGAGGGAAGCCAGCAACTGCTGCAAAAGCTCGAGCTCTGTTCTGTTGACTGCTGTCAGTGGGGAAAAGGTGATGTATTGCTCGCCGCTGGCAAATAGGGTGTCGGCCACCTGCTGAATGCAGCTGGGAACTGCAGACTGCGAGATGCGGCTGATGTCCCCTGTTGCAGACTGAAAGGGTCCATTGGCGTAAACATTCAGGTGATATTAGCAGACAAATGCTTCATGCATTTTTATGATATTTCTCCGTCTGCTAGTTTAATTCAGACATTTACCCATTTATCTTAAGTGAGTTAATGCCTATGCTATAATAGCAGATAAAAGAGAGTTGACCTCCCACGGCATTACCCAGATGGATTCAAGACCAAGTGAAGTAGGGTTAGAGGACAGGGGATAATTGGGCCAGCGTTCGCAGATATAATTCAGTCCTCAGTTTAAAATCATACATACTGACATGAATCTGTCATTCATGAAAGAAAGACTTATGAAATAATACTGAGCAGCCTACGGGTGGCGCTGTCCAGGGAGTGTATAAATACTCGGGCACAGGCCCAGCTTGCGCAGGACATTCTTAACAGGAACTAGTGAAGGACACAACTAGACCTCCATGTTGTAAAACAGTTGATTAAAGCTTTGTTTAACACTTAGACCAAGTGCCTAGTAGTTTTCTTACATCACATACTGTCCTTATTTCTATATTTGCATTAGAAATTCCTGTATCCACATGTAAAATGGAAAATTGCTGATGATCCGCCCATTTGTACCTCCTGGCCCCACAAAAGTACTTCAGCTTGCTGCTGGCCCATACGTGGCTGCCCCGGAATCACCTGCACTCCTCTCCAATATACCCTGCCCGCCCCCCCCCCTCCAGGCCAGGCTCCGACTGTCAGCGAGCTCCATGTAGGAGCAGGCCAAATTCCCAGTCTCCCCAGATTGGCGCGAGCAGCTTGCCAGCTACATGCAAATGAGGTCTGGGCCTCAAAATGGCTCGGGCCTCATGGAGATTACAATGGGCAGGTGGCGGGTACACACGTTGTGTGCCAAAGGTTAAAATCATCCTTGTGTCCTTTGTTAGACATGAATATTTGAAACAATTCTCAAAGTCTAACCAATTATTTTCTTCATCAAGGTTCCAAATAGCAGCTAACATGAGCGTGGAGCGCTATGCACTATTGTTTGGAGTAAATACCTTTGTAGCCCTAATACTTCAGACCATTCTGACTGTTATTGTAGTTGATTCAAGAGGCCTTGGTTTGGATATTATCACCCAGGTGAGTTCAAGACTAAATTCTACAATTGCATCAGTATGATATTTGCATTCGGACAATATGAAAGTTTATGTTTGATTTATGGAGGGATTATTTACCAGCAATTTGTTAATTCCATTGTTGAAAATTTTGGTGATTTATTTTTCAACCATGGACATCTCCAAAGCCTCTGAGAAGATCTGGTACCACGTGTGTCTAAACATGTTAACTGGGATTTTCCACTTCTGTCCCAGCCTATATTTTCATCCACTAAAATGAATGGGAGGAAAATTGCAGGCTGGAAGCACAGAAGCAGAAAATCCCAGCCATTATCATTGTATTATCACCCATCGAGGCTAGATTTGGCTTCTAGTTTTTCATCAAATTGTTCGATCTCTTCTGTAGTTAATGGCTCATCCTCTGACTCCTTTTTCATCAATTCAGTGATTCTGCAGGGCTCCATTCTCTCTTCCACTCTGTTCTTTCTCCATCTAAATGACCTCCTCCACTCATCATCCAACCCTTTTACTAATGATTCCACTCCACGTTGATTAATTTCCTCAGATCACATGTCTTCAATCTTCAACCTTTCAATCTTCAACCTTGCAATACAATGGTTGAATCACGACATATTTACTTACGCAAACATTGTGCCAAAATTTAAGGCGGTTTCTGCACCGATCTTGGGAACTTACGCCGAAATTTCCTGCAGAGCTCATTTGCCAATGCTGGAATGTAAAAAAAGGCATAAATCAAATGGAAATGCAGCACCACTAATAGGGATAATAGCGAGTGGGCTTCTGTCTTCTGACATGGCACCTTACATTCTGTTCTGCTTTCTCCATTATTATGCAGAAGAGAGGAATGCCTATTGGGAAGGCCATTCCAGCAGCTTTGTCCTTCTGAACATGTGGAGGGAATCTGATTAATTTGGCTAAATATAGTGTGAGTCTCAGTAAGAAAAAAAATCAAAAACAATATGAAGAAAAATGCTATCCTTCAGTGATGTTTCAGTGTAAAACCGGAGTAAATCAGTTACATGTGAATTTCCTTGGAAAAAACTGACACAACTCAGTTATTATCCTGTAGTTACACTGAAAAGTTCCAGGACATTCCGGGTCAAAGTTGAATCAAAAGGTTTTAGTCTTGGTTCACTGGTAGCACTCTTGCCTCTGAGTCAGAAGGTCATGGGTTCAAGCCCTTCTCGAGACTTGAGCACATAATCCGTGCTGACATTTCAGTGCATTACTGAAGAGAGCTGCACTGTTGAAGGTGCCGTCTTTCAGATCAGATGTTAAACCAAGACCCTGTCAGCCTTCTCAGGTGGATATAAAAGATCCTACGGCAGTATTTGAAAAAGAACAGGGGTCCTGGCTAACATTTATCCCTTATCCCACACCAGTAAAGACAGATTATCTGGTCAGTTATCTTAATGCTGTCTGTGGAATGTTGCTATGTGTAAATTGGCTGCCACATTTCTCTACATTACAACAATGACTATATTTAAGAAAAAGTACTTCATTGGTTGTGAAGCACTTTGAGGATATAAAAGGTGCTATATAAATGCAAGTTCTTTCTTTAACAGCTATCACTTTTGATGGCTTCAACCTTAGTCTTTTTTCATCTATTGACATTCTCAGCCTCACTATAGAAACATAGAAGATAGGAGCAGGAGTAGGCCATTCGGCCCCTCGAGCCTGCTCCGCCATTCAATGCGATCATGGCTGATCATCCAAATTCAGTACCCGGTCCCTGCTTTCTCCCCATATCCCTTGATCCCTTTAGCCTTAAGAAATATATCCAACTCCTTCTTGAATATATTTAATGAATTGGCCTCTACTGCCTTCTGTGGTAGCGAATTCCACAGGTTCACCACTCTCTGGGTGAAGAAATTCCTCCTCATTTCTGTCCTAAATGGCCTACCCCTTATCCTTAGACTGTGACCCCTGGTTCTGGACTCCCCGACCATCGGGAACATCCTTCCTGCATCTAGTCTGTCTAGTCCTGCCAGAATTTTATAAGTTTCAATGAGATCCCCTCTCATTCTTCTAAACTCCAGCGAGTACAAGCCCAATCGACCCAATCTCTCCTCATACGTCATTCCTGCCATCCCAGGTATCAGCCTGGTGAATCTTCGCTGAACTCCTTCCATGGCAAGAACATCCTTCCTCAGATAAGGCGACCAAAACTGCGCACAATACTCAAGATGTGGTCTCACCAAGGCCCTGTACAACTGCAGCAAGACATCCTTGTTCCTGTACTCAAACCCTCTCGCTACGAAGGCCAACATACCATTTGCCTTCTTAACCGCCTGCTGCACCTGCATGCTTACCTTCAGCGACTGGTGCACAAGGACACCCAGGTCTCGTTGCACTTCCCCTTCTCCCAATCTATTGCCATTCAGATAATAATCTGCCTTCCTGTTTTTGCCACCAAAGTGGATAACCTCGCATTTATCCACGTTATATTGCATCTGCCATGTTTCTGCCCAATCACCCAACATGTCCAAATCATCCTGGAGTTTCTTGACATCCACCTCACAGCACACACGCCCACCCACCAATATTAATTGGAGAGGAAGTACTCCATCCTAGTGTACATCATGGGCACATAAGCTGCTTCTGATTTACTCTCTTGTAGCAAACATTTCTTTTCCTCTAAACAACTCTTCACTTTACATAAAGCTGAAGTCTGTCTGAAATTTGAATACCACTCGCATATTTCGCTCTTCCATCACCTTTTTTTTTATCATGCAACGTGCCTCACACATCTGGATGGGATACAAGAAAAAAGTCTCTTTGTGTGATGAGTGATCCGTCTCTCGCCTGCAGCCTCCGGCCTCTCTCTCCAGCATATCCGTTTTCTCTCTCTATTTTAGTCATTGCGTGAACTTTTCTGTCTTGTTCCTCCTGACTTGCAAGGACATTCTCCTACACACTCTTGCTCCTCCCTCCATATTCAGTATGCTGAAATTAAGACCTACTGCACTCTCTCCTACTCTAACAGACGATTTCTCATGACTGTTTCCTTCCCTCCCTCAGCCTTTCCTTTTTCCTAACATCATCAGACTTTTAAAACCCAAGTGTGATGTCACCAAAATACAACTTCCTGAATTACCTCATCTTCCCTTCTTCATTGGAGGTGTCCTGCACCATGGGCCTTGACCCTTCACCTGGTTTCTCAGTAAAAGAAAACAGAAAAGTAATATCTAGTCTTGAAATGTTGCAAAAGATAATAGCATTAAAGCCTGGTAATTGAGAGACTTTATAACTGACTGGCGCAAGCAATGTAGTAACCATGTACTTTATGCTGATGCCAATTTTTCAAGGCCCAGCATAACTGGCAGCAAACTGAATGCTTGGTTTTATTTTACAGTTCCTTGTTTATGGGACTTACTTTGCAGCAATAGCAGGACTTTTCCTCATCAGAGGTATTTACACTTTGATTCAAAATGGACAGAAAAGAAAGAAACAAGTGGGGTCAGAGGTCATCAAAGAAAACACCTCACCATCTGGAAATGAGACAGAAATGGCAGAACGGTTTTGAAGATTTGTAAAATTCTGCAAAAGAAAACGTTTTACCTTTTGCTATTAAAAATCCTCGCTATATCCTATTGGTCAGGAAGGTGGAATATGCGTCCATGAACATCTTCAAAGACATCAACGTCATTCAATTGTCCAGGATGCATATTTTAATAGGCTGTTGAAGGACCACTCATCACATGCCAGCTAAAACTGGTAGAGCAGCAAATCATTAAATGAGAACGTTTTTTGTTTGTGATTGAGCTCCTCCTGTTTATGTCTTTTTTCATTTTGCTTCATCAATCAGTTATTATTGTTGCACGGCAACAGCGAATGCCAGGACTGTGCCTGTGATTCCCTACATGCTGAATTCTTGGTCTTTAAACAATTTAGCAGGATTGTGAGGGGAAATGCAATGCGTAAGGAAAGCACGGCCTCAAACTTACAAATGAAAATGTAGGAGGTGGGCCACCTTACTCCATTTTGTTTCACATGCTGGAGGCCTTTAACTAAAATGTGTTGGCTGAAGCCTGGGAGCAGCTCTCGTAACTATCAGTTATTTTCCCCATTATTGTTTCCACGGATATTGGTGTTAACAGTGGTAGGGAAACCACTGATTTTAGTAGCTATTCCCAGTTTTTTGTTCTGTGAAAATAGGTTATTTGCGCTAACATTCTGATGTTAGTATAGTACTTTCTGCTTATTAACACCGATTAGGGCTTGAAAGCTGCTACTAATACTGACTGGTGTCTTTTTTGATTGAGCACAATTCCTTCTCAAGGGCAACTAGGGATGGGCAATAAATGCTGGCCTTGCCAGCGACCGCCCAGATCCCATAAGCGAATATAAAAAAACTTATATTCATGAAAACTGAGTGGAGTTATCTTCTCTCGTGTGAAGGTGATGTCAGGGAGTGTGGTTATTGTAATTTCTGCAGCAGTTCATCGCCACAGTGGTTAGGGGTACAGGCAGCTCCCAATTACCCTCACTGGTTACCCCCAGGAGTCATGTCAACAGGTCGAGGTCTAGCTGACCTGTCATAAAGGAGTTACCCTTCTCCACCACAGATGTCATGAAGCGTCGAGTGCCAGATTCAAAGAGACAGACAATGCTCTTACATCAGCCGCTGACCTCGGCCCCCTTCAGCCACTGACATTAACAACTTGAGCCAGCCCATGGATTGTGAAGAGCCCGTCACTTAATATAATAATAAAGCACGCCTGAGCATATCCATTCAGCTTGGGAGACCTGTTTTATTTGTTAAGTGGCAAAACTTGAAACTTGCAACTTAACCTGCCAAATTTGTCTGTCTTCTCCATATTAGGAGAGGCTATCCTAAAGATATTCCAACCTATACAATAACAAAATACTGCGGATGCTGGAAATCACTCAGCAGGTCAGGCAGCATCCGTGGAGAGAGAAAAACAGAGTTAACATTTCAGGTCGATGATCCTTCGTCAGAACTGGAAAAAGTTGGGGGGAGAAATTGAGTATAGCCCCGTTTGGGGCGCCAGCCTCGCCAGGGCGCTAAAAGTAGCGCCCCGGAAGCATTCGTGGCCGCCTGCCGGAAATTCAGTGGTAGCGATCCAAAGGGAAGCGCAGCGCTACTGGAGGCGCCCCGCATCCCTCTTGGGGCGCTGCAACTGAATATCATGGCGCAACGTGCCGCAGCGCCATACGCTGTGGCACGTCAAGCTGCGGTACTGCAGGCCTTCCTCCCCTTCTTAAAGGGGAGGGGCCTTGTGCAGCACGATCTGGGGCTGGGCTCTTGGAACGCAGCCGGCATTCCGCGGGGGGGGGGGGGGGGGTGTTCAGGAGGCCGAGGACGGGAGCGCAGGCAGGTGCTGGCAGGCGGCCAACAACAAAAATGGCCGCCCCGCACCTCCTTTAATTTGCGCCTCCCCCGCCGCAGGTAGGCCCCCCAGAACCGGTCGCACATAGCGTCCGGTGGTAAATCAGGGGACACTTCCAAATATTGCGGCCGGGGCGTGAGCGGGGCGCTGCGCACACCGATGACGTCATCGGTAGCAGCGCTAACGGCTAGCGCCATCACTAGCGTCCCGCAGAATTTAGCGGGAGGTGTGGGCAGTGGCTTGTGACCCACTTAGCGCCCTCTTAAGGCGCTAACGGGTGGTGCAGCCAACTGAATTTCTCCCCCTTGGGGTTGTAACAGATTTTTAAGCAAGTGTAGGGGCAGGGAGAGGGGGTGGAGAGAAAAGAACAAAAGGGAAGGTCTGTGATAGGATGGAAGGCAGGAGAGATTAAGAGACAAAAGTGATGATGGTGCAAGGCAAAAGGAGATGGTAATGGGACCAATTAAGAAACAAAAGATGACTCTAGATGAGGTGTAAATGGCAATGGCAGAATCATCAACAGCTGCCATGTGAGTGAGAAAAAAAATAGGGGCTGAGGTTGTGATCTGAAATTGTTGAACTCGATGTTGAGTTCAGAAGGCTGTAAAGTGCCTAATTGAAATATGAGGTGCTGTTCCTCGAGCTTACGTTGAGCTTTGTTGGAACAGTGTAAGAGGCCGAGGACAGAGAGGTCTGAGTGGGAATGGAGCGGAGAATTAAAGTGACAGGCGACCGGAAGCTCGGGGTCACGCTTACAGACTGAACGGAGGTGTTCCGCAAAGCGGTCACCCAATCTGCATTTGGTCTCCCCACTGTAGAGGAGACCGCATCGTGAGCAGCGAATAAGGTATACTAAATTGCAAGAAGTACAAGTAAATTGCTGTTTCACCCTATCACTGGTTTATTACAAAAGAGATTCTGATTATTATTTTTGTAGTTGTAAAATGTCTCAGCAACTTGTTTCTTAGGTTCCCAACTGATCATTATTTTAGCACAAATCCCCTGCAGTTCCAAAATTAAAACTACAGATATTAAATGTATTGCTATTGTGTGTGTATTTTATAGATATGTCTGTCTGTGTCTATATTTATATGTAGGCCCAGATTTTGTGGTCAGCAGCAAATAAACGGTGCCAGACATTCATTACACTTACACATGCCCACAGACTTTCTATGGGCTTTTGCACTTGCGGTTATTAGAAATCCAAAACCGGGGTTCTGGACAGTCAAGACAAAACTGAAACGCAAGGGACTTCTACATCCTCCAAACCAACATTAGTAGATTCCTGTTATTCCTTGGGTGCTTCGGTGAATATTCTTATTTTACTTGTGTGTCATATTCAAGCTCCCTCAACTTGTTAGGCATAGTAACTCTTCCAAGATAGTATCCCCCACCGTGGAGTAATCTGTAGCCAATGGTTTCACAAAAATATTTCACAAAACAACCTTGAGATATAGATGAAATATATAAATAAAAGTTAAGCATAGTTATTTCCAATCTCTTTCTGATTTGTTCCTTACTTAACTCATTAATCGTGTTTGCTGAACGATCAGTCAGCATGTTTCGGATAAAATATACTTGCACTTTAAACATTCATTATTGATACAAAGTACTCCTTCTCGTTGCACAAAAGCCATCTAGTGGCAATTTCATCTTAGGCTTCCGGTTAAGAGCCAATTCATAGGCCCAGAATTTGTGGTGGGTAATAACAGCGTTCGCTGTTATTAACCCTTTGAACCTGACCGCAACTTGCATTAGGGCTTCCCACTACAATACACTGACCTCAACTGCACGTCGAAAAAAGCAAACTTCTCGCCATGGCGATTGTGAGATCTTTGTGGGCAGCTTTCTTCAAGGCCAACGGCAAACGTCTTTGCTTCGCCGCTGACAACAAATTCCGGGCCTTAAAAACTCAAGCATTTGTTTACAATACAAAGCCACAACCGCTGATGCAGTCAGCGGAGAAATACTATAATTATTCATTTTTTACACCTGTTCTAAGGCCTTGATATGTATTGAATTATTTCAATGCTTGACCATAATAAAGCAATTCTATTTGGTCTGGGAAAAGAGAGGTTGAATGGCTTAACATGTCATATTTTGTACTACCAAGCTAATTTATATAATATGTATGCCGTATTACAGCTCTGTCTACAAGTCAACTTCATTCCACCACTGAACCCCAGACTTTAACTTTGGACTCTCTCATATTGTTTCCTCTCTCTCCTCTGTTAATGATCAAGACATGTCTCTCCTAATCCTGCCATGCCGCTGTATCCTGAATTCCCTCTGTGTCCATTCTCGTGGACATTTTGACTGCCACTCAGAACCCGAGCTCATTCCTACTTATTCCTTTGTTTTTCTCTTGGCCCTCTCAGGCCCTTCTCTCCTGTCTCCTTCGCTTCCTGTTACCTAGTCATGGCACCTTTTGTAAAGTCTGTGGGTTGTTTAGTTAATTAATACACAGACTCCAAGAGTAACTTAAAACAGGACTTTACTATTCGAAGGTCAGGGCGAATCTGCCCAATAACTCCTGGCACAACACTTATATACTGGTGTGGTCACCGTCGGTATTACCGTATACAGAAGCCAAACAAAGTAGTGCCACACCTAAAATAGTTCTCTTAAAGGTGAATGGTTACATACAATAGTTCTCTTAAAAGGTAGACGGGTACATACACTACAATCCTCCCTTTTTAGCTTACAACATACTTATTCCCCATTAAACATAACATATAATCAACTTCATGTAAAACAATTCACAGATATAGTCTCTGCGGGAAACAGTTCACAGATTCAGTCTCTGCGGGAACAGTTCACAGATTCAGTCTCTGGTCTTGACTCGGTCCGAACAACATCTCTGTGGTGTAGCCGGTTCACATTTCTAGCGTGACTCATCCAATAGTCTTTCCCTTGGCTTAACAGCTTGAACTTCCGTCCTGCTGAACCAGCTTGACTTTTACAAACAGCTGGACTGCCTTGGTAATTTTTCCTACTTTCCAACTGATTTGGCCCCCTTCGTGGGCCCACGTGCATGATCTGATAGAAGTGATAATGATTTAGATGGTTATCGTCTTCTGCTTCGTCTTTTTCTTTTCTGCTTCTTGGAGACTCTCGGGGCTCCCTTATCCGCTGCCAGCTGTAGCGCCACCATCTCTCTATGTTCCTTAGACTTTAAGTGCTTCATCCTGATTTCTGCACTTTGGGAGTTTTCATCACAAGCTGGGCAGACCAAGTCATCGTAATATTCCGTGTCACTCAACAGGTCATGGTAATATTCGGTGTCGTCCTGAGCTAGTCTAGCGAGAGGGCCTGCTACTTCTTCCGTACCCAA
This sequence comes from Somniosus microcephalus, assembly GCF_052327205.1. NCBI lineage: Eukaryota > Metazoa > Chordata > Chondrichthyes > Squaliformes > Somniosidae > Somniosus > Somniosus microcephalus. The sequence goes on along the minus strand of NC_140992.1, from coordinate 31,494,706 downwards.
CTGGACGTTAGCCGACTGTTGTTCCCTCCCTAGACATCTTTCCTGAAGAGACTTCTTCATGCGTTCATATTCATCCCGCTCTTCCTGGGTTTCCTGCAAATCCTTCACTAATGACCTCGTTTGTGATTTCAATACTTCCCCTTCCCTCGGGGATTGATTGATCAGGCTATTCAATCCTTCTACTGGAGCAGCTGTTTCAACATTCTGCTGTTCACATTGACGTGATTCAGCGTACTTTTGGCATCCCTGTAAAATCTGTGTTGCAACCTCAGCTATTTCCATAACTTTTGAGAGCTCCGAACTCCTTCCCTTTGAAGATTGAAGCTCGTGTTCAGATTGTTCCCATTGTAGAGTCTTGTCCTTCAGCATATGAAGGAGTTGGCTGACCGTTAACTCTTCCACGGGAACACTGTGGGTCAGAGTCTTCTCCATTTCATCCACCTTTTCCTCCAATGCTTTCACCTTCTTTTCCTCTTGTACTTTGGCTTCCAGCGCTCGGAGAAGTTGCGCCTTGATGCTCTCTAGCTCATGTTCAGAGGCCATTCTTACAGTCTCTGTGTTTCTTACAGTTCCCTTTTCTTCCACTGAACGGATTCCCAGTTGAATCTGTTCTTCAAGTTGTTGAATCTCGGTCATTGCCGCCCCATATTTGTCTTGGGTTTCCTTTAATATTTTTATGAGTTCTTGTACATCTTGTCTTTCATGTTCTGCCATGTCTTTCACCTCTAATTTCTCATCTATGGATGGAACTTCTACCGATGAGTCTGCCTTGGCCTTGAGCTCATCAAAAATTTCCTGCAGCCTTTGGACTTCTTGCTCATGTTCAACCTTCAGTTGCTCATATGCTTCCACTGAAACTAGCTTTTCAGAGGTTGCCGAGTTAACCCCTTCCAGAATTGTAGCCTGGGCCTGTTCATACTGTTCTTTCAACTTCTCACACTCTGCTTGTAAGGAGTCGTAGAGAAGAACTGGAATAAAATCCTGGCTTCCTGAAGATTCCTCTTCATTTGCTTCTTCCTGCAAATATTCTAACTCCTGAACAGCATAAGGGAGATGTGATCGGTAATTGGTCACGATGGCTCTATGGTCGCTCTCTGCTTGAGCTAGCTGCTTCTGTTGTCTTTCCAGATTCTCCCATTCGGTGTCATAGAACTTTTTCATTGTTTTCATCTCTTGTACGAGACGGTAACTCCCCTTCGCTGCGGCTTCGTGCGATGCTGCAATAAGGACAGCCCTGTCAAGTGTAAGGTCGTTCTCTTCGAGTAGTCGCTTTTGCGTTCCTTCCTTTGCCAACCCGCACACAAACTTGTCTCGCAATGCCTCTGTCAGATTCCCTCCAAACTGGCAGTATTTCGCTAGTCTACGCAGTTCGACCAAGTATTCTGCGTTGCTTTCGTCTTTCTGTTGCGTTCTCGCATAGAATTTGAATCGTTCCGCCAACATCAACGGTGTGGGGTTCAAGTGATCCTTCAGAACAGCCACAATATCATCGAAAGTCTGATCCGCCGGTTTAGCTGGTGATAGTAGATGCTTCAAGAGCCCGTATGTCTTCGCGCCCATCGAGTTTAGCAAGGTTATAGCTTTGTCATCTTCTTCTATTTTATTGGCCTCACAATAGATCTCAATGCGTTCCACGTACGTGGCCCAGTGTTCTACCTCGGCATTAAAATCGTTGATGTTACCACGCTTAGGCATCTTCCTCTCTTTCTGATAACACCCCGAATTATTTCTTTAACTTATTTTTTTTTCTAAGATGGCGGTTTTCCCGCGAAAATGGCGGTTTCCCGCGCTTATCTTCTCTCCCCGCCCACTTCAATGGCGGTTTCCCGCTTCTGTCTTCTTCCCCGCCTAATGGCGGCTTCCCGCGTTTCTTCCCTAGCGGGAGGGGTACACTTTCCCCCACAGGCGACGGCCGCTGGCTTTCAGATTCACAGCCTGCGCGTCGGCTTCAGTGCTTTCCCTTTTCTCGGCAAGGCAACCGGCGCTGGGTACACCCCGTTGACAGCGAACAGGTTCAGCCGCTGGGCTGGCTCTCGCTCAGTTCCCCTTGCTCGGGCTCGGTCTCTCTCCCGCTTTCTCGGCTTTACCGGCGCTGGGTACACCCCGTTGACGGAGAACAGTTTCAGCCGCTGGACTGGCTCTCGCGCAGTCTCCCTTGGTCGGCTCTGCCTCTCCCGCTCGCTCGGCTCTACCGGCGCTGGGTACACCCTGTTGACGGAGAACAGTTTCAGCCGCTGGACTGGCTCTCGCGCAGTCTCCTTTGGTCGGCTCTGCCTCTCCCGCTCGCTCGGCTCCCAAACGCCTCTCCCAGCCGTCTCGCAGTCCGGTGCTTCCCTCCCCGGCTGCGGCTGAGTTTTTATATCTTCCCGCGCCTACGCTCCCGGTCGCAGCGCTTCGTGGCTTTGGTCGCTGCCCGGCCTTTTTCGCCGGTCGCGGTCTAGCTGTCTCACGACGCCGTTGCGTCCCCAGCCTGTCTGTACCGCGGCTTCCTTGCTCCACGCTGCCCCAGTCTCAGCGCCTCTGGGCCCGACTTCTGTCCGGCTCCTTTCCCCCTCGACCGTGGTCGAGTGCACCGCCCTTATCCTCCGGTTATTCTTTTTACTTTTCCCTTACTCACAGTCACCGTGGCCGCCTTGCTTCTCGTGCTGATCGGCTCACTCCTCACCGTGGCAGAAGGGACAGTCAGTGCCTGTTGCTGATGGAAGTCTTTGTCTCTGAATTCTCCCTCCTTTCCAGCTCTGCAGACTCGAGTTTTCTCCCAGCAGAATGACGAGGGCGGTTGCCTCTTCTCGACGCTCGTTAACTGCTTCGGAATTATTGTTGCCGCAGGGTACAATCGGACTCGTCGCCACTGTAAAGTCTGTGGGTTGTTTAGTTAATTAATACACAGACTCCAAGAGTAACTTAAAACAGGACTTTACTATTCGAAGGTCAGGGCGAATCTGCCCAATAACTCCTGGCACAACACTTATATACTGGTGTGGTCACCGTCGGTATTACCGTATACAGAAGCCAAACAAAGTAGTGCCACACCTAAAATAGTTTTCTTAAAGGTGAACGGTTACATACAATAGTTCTCTTAAAGGTAGACGGGTACATACACTACACCTTTCATTTCTCCCCTCTCAATTCCTATCCCAGCCCATCATTACTCCCCTGCTCCCTACTCTCCTGCCACCGCCCCAGGCTTGAATCTTTCTTGAATGAGCCCACAGCTATTCTCTGTACCTCTCTCAACATGCTTCAAAGGGGTCAAGGAGGGATCTATGCTTCCTTCTTACAAGCAGCAACTCCAACTGCCCTATCTTCCTCGTCACCAAACTTCCTGCTGGGAGCTAACCTTGCCAAACTTTGCCATACCATACGGACTCTGCTAAAATGTTTGTTCACTTGCAAACAAGGCCCTTGCCATCGACGGCTTTATTGTAGATGATTGCATTGTCATTGTGGCTTTTAATGAACCTTGCCCCTTACTGAAGTCTCCCCGCCTAGCTATACTTCCACCGCCTGCCCCATCAAACCACTGCAGCGGCAGTGTGGCCCTTATCACCAAATGTCCCCTTGGTCTCCCACCCTTCTCCTCTAGCACCTTCTCCTCCTTTGTGCACTTCACCTTGTTCCATCCCTCACCTTTCCTTTAAAATACCTGTTCTCTACCAATCCTCCCACATCATCCTGAGTTTCTCCCTGAGATATCCTCCCTACGTTCCTCCCTTAATTTGTGCATTGAGCAACTCTTCATCTTCAGTGATTTTAATCTCCATCTGAACTGGCCTTGTCTTCTCTTCTGATTTTATTGCCTTCCTGACCTCTCTTAACCTCTCCCTTCATATAAACTCTCCCACCCATATTTATGGCCATCGCTTCGACCTTGCCATTGCACATGGCCTCTCTACTCCCATGGTCTCAATCACAGAAAAGGCCATCTCCGACCACTTCCTTATATCCCTTACTACCCATATCCCCTTATCCTTTTTAACTTCACTTCTTCATCCATTGCTGGAATTAACGCCCCCCCAAGTCAGTTACAACCGCACTTTCAAACTCCCAACTGCCTGACCTTCGGTTTTCCATTTGCCACAATACTTTTGCAGTCATCGATTTACTCAACCATTCCCTCACCTTTACCTTTGATGCCTTTACTGGAATTTTTTGAGGATGTAACTGGTAAAATAAATAAGGGAGAACCAGTGGATGTGGTGTATTTGGACTTTCAGAAGGCTTTCGATAAGGCCCCGCATAAAAGATTGGCGTGCAAAGATAAAGCACATGGGATTGGGGGCAAGGTATTGACTTCGATAGAGAACTGGTTGGCAGACAGAAAGCAAAGAGTTGGAATAAACGGGTCTTTTTCCGAGTGGCAAGCAGTGACTAGTGGGGCACCGCAGGGATCGGTCCTTGGACCCCAGCTATTCACAATATATATTAATGATCTAGATGAGGGAACTAGATGTAATATCTCCAAGTTTGCAGACAACACAAAGCAGGTGGGCGTGTGTGCTGTGAGGAGGATGCCGAGAAACTCCAGTATGATTTGGACAGGTTGGGTGATTGGGCAGATGCATGGCAGATGCAGTATAATGTGGATAAATGCTAGGTTATCCACTTTGGTAGCAAAAACAGGAAGGCAGATTATTATCTGAATGGCAATAGATTGGGAGAAGGGGAAGTGCAACGAGACCTGGGTGTCCTTGTGCACCAGTCACTGAAGGTAAGCATGAAGGTGCAGCAGGCGGTTAAGAAGGCAAATGGTATGTTGGCCTTCATAGCAAGAGGGTTCAAGTACAGGAACAAAGATGTCTTGCTGGGCCTTGGTGAGACCACATCTTGAGTATTGTGTGCAGTTTTGGTCGCCTTATCTGAGGAAGGATGTTCTTGCCATGGAGGGAGTGCAGCGAAGATTCACCAGACTGATACCTGGGATTGCAGGAATGACGTATGAGGAGAGATTGGGTCGATTGGGCTTATACTCGCTGGAGTTCAGAAGAATGAGAGGGGATCTCATTGAAACTTATAAAATTCTAACAGGACTAGACAGACTAGATGCAGGAAGGATGTTCCCGATGGCGGGGAGTCCAGAACCAGGGGTCACAGTCTAAGGATAAGGGGTAAGCCATTTAGGACAGAAATGAGGAGGAATTTCTTCACCCAGAGTGGTGAACCTGTGGAATTCGCTACCACAGAAGGCAGTGGAGGCCAATTCATTAAATATATTCAAGAAGGAGTTAGATATATTTCTTAAGGCTAAAGGGATCAAGGGATACGGGGAGAAGGCAGGGACAGGGTACTGAGTTTGGATGATCAGCCATGATCTCATTGAATGGCAGAGCAGGCTCGAGGGGCCGAATGGCCTACTCCTGCTCCTATCTTCTATGTTTCTATGCCCTTGTTCCCAGTAAAAGCAATAATCTCTCTCATCCTGGTATGGCTCCATCTTTGCTCCCTCATGTCCAAGTAATGAAGACTTGTGTATCTGGTGCACAAGGTTTAGTCATCCTTCACCAGATCGGGGTGGACCACAGCAAGCACTACTAGGTCTCATTCTCCTGTCAAACCCGCCCACTTCTCCAGGATCATACTGAAGAGCAAATATATTCCCCGGCTTCTTTTCTCCGCCACTAACCATCAGCTTAAACCCCTCTCCCATCCACCCTCTGCTCCAACCACAAGTGTAAGGAACTCATGGACTTAGAATCATACAGCACAAAAGGAGGACATTCAGCCCATTGTGCCTGTGCCGGCTCTTTGAATGAGCTACCTAATTAGTCCCAAACCCATGCTCTTTTCCCATAGCCCTGCATTGTTTTCTTTTTCAAGTATGTATCCGGTTCCCTTTTCAAAATTACTATTGCATCTGCTTCCACCACCCTTTCAGACTTCTTTGTCATTAAGATTAGGTCCATCCGGTCAGGTGCATTCCCCCCTTCCTCACCAGGCTTAATCCTCATCAGCTGCTTAATCCCAGTTCTCGTGTAAGGGGCTTTGTACCCCAACATGTCCACCATGAGGCAAACTCCTCTGCAAGTACCCAGTGACAGGTTGTGTAGACTGGATTGTTTTGGCACAAATCCATCAGATAGATTGGTCCTGGATCTGGCACATGAGGACCAGAAGAAGGCTCGAAGTTTTTGAACCTCAGTTGTGGCTCAGTTGGTAGCACCCTCACCTCTCCAGAGACTTGAACACAAAGATCTAGGCTGACACTCCAGTGCAGTACTGAGGATGTGCTGCACTGTTGGAGCTGCCGTCTTTTGGATGAGACGTTAAACCGATGGCCCCATCTGCCCTCTCAGGTGGGTGCAAAGGATCCTATGGCACTATTTCGAAGAAGAGCAGGGGAGTTATCCCCGGTGTCCTAACCGATATTTATCCCTCAATCAACAACACGAAAAACAGATTATCCGGTCATTATCACATAGCTGTTTGTGGGAGCTTGCTGTGCACAAATTGGCTGCTGTGTTTGCTACATTAAAACAGTGACTACACTTCAAAAAAATACTTCATTGGCTGTAGAGTGCTTTGGGATGTCGGGTGGTTTTGAAAAGCGCTATATATAAATGCAAGTCTTTCTTTTGATCAGATAGTGCTGAGGTATTGAAGAAGTGAGGATGGGGGGCCATTTTTCTTAATCATAAGAACATAAGAAATAGGAGCAGGAGTAGGCCAATCAGCCCCTCGAGCCTGCTCCGCCATTCAATAAGATCATGGCTGATCTGATCCTAACCTCAAATCTACTTCCACTCTCCATCCCACCCGAACCCATGTGATCTCCCGGGAGGTGTGAAAAACCACATAAAAAACCCAATGGCCAATTTGGGAGAAAAAATCTGGGAAATTCCTCGCCAACCCATCTAGGCGATCGAAACTCGTCCAGGAGATCACTCTGTCCCTGTATTTCCTGCAGTACTTACCTTCTGTAAAAGGTGATCTCCACCCCAGCCAGGAACAGGCCCAATTTACTCTTGAAGGAGAACGAACCATTTATCCCAACTCTCTGCTTTCTGTTAGATAACCAATCCTCCATCCATGCCAGAATATTACCCCCAATCCCGTGATTTTTTATCTTGAGCAATAATCTTTTGTGTGGCACCTTGTCAAATGCCTTTTGGAAGTCTAAATACACTACGTCCACTGGTTCCCCTTTATCCACCCTGTATGTTCCTCTTTTGATAGGACCAGTCAAAAATAAACAAATAGACTGTAACTAATAAAACTTTAAATAATCCTTAGTAAATCAAATTAAAATTTGGTTATCCAATCCAATTATGCACTCCAGTCCCCGCGGCGCCCACCGGTCACGGAAGTGCCACCCTGTATGTTACGTCCTCAAAGAACTCAAGCAAATTTGTCAAACATGACTTCCCCTTCATAAAACCATGCTGACTTTGTCCTATTAAATTACGTTTATCCAAATGTCCCGTTACTGTCTCCTTAATAATCGACTCCAAAATTTTACCAACCACAGATGTAAGGCTAACTGGTCTATAATTTCCAGCCTTCTGCCTACTACCCTTTTTAAATAAGGGAAACAGTGCCTTCCTAGCCACTCTATCTCATAATTTTATACACCTCAATTATGTCTCCCCTCAGCCTCCTCTGTTCCAAAGAAAACAACCCCAGCCTATCCAATCTTTCCTCATAGCTAGAATTCTCCAATCCAGGCAACATCCTCGTAAATCTCCTCTGTACCCTCTCTAGCGCAATCACACCTTTCCTGTAATGTGGCGACCAGAACTGCACGCAGTGCTCTAGCTGAGGCCTAACTAATGTTTTAAACAGTTCAGGCAGAACCTCCCTGCTCTTATATTCTATGCCTCGGCTAATAAAGGCAAGTATCCCATATGCTTTCTTAACCACCTATCTACCTGTTCTACTACCTTCAGAGATCTGTGGACATGCACTCTAAGGTCTCTCTGCACTTATCAGTGTCCTACCATTTATTGCGTATTCCCTTGCCTTATTAGCCCTCCCTGTTAAGTCTGTGTGTTATAGTGATAATTACTACACAGACTAAGAGAGTAAATTCAACAGGTCTTTACTGGTTGGAGGTCGGGACTATATTATATGCAATATTACTACACAGTGCTTATTGATATACCTATCAATTCATCCAATGAAAAGCGACGAGTTAAGAAAGTAACTATAGGTTTTTATTGGCTAAATAACAGAGCCCACCCTCGTGGGTGATCGGATCCAACAAGGAGGAATACCAGCCAGTCGACCACCTTTATACCTGGGCAAGTAGGCGGAGCTATGGGCGGAGTCAGCAGTGGTCAGCCCAGGTATAACAGCGTGGCAAGAGGCGACCTCGTGTAGTGATACAACAGTGTAAACAGTGATAACCATAGTGTAACGATATAACAGTGATAACCATAGTGTAACGGTAGTGAACGATAAAAGTGGTTTACCACATTCACCCCTTGTTTAGATTTGAGTCCGGCGGGGTGAAGTGTACTACCAGTTCGGGTATGTCAGTCTGTCCGGAGGCCTCGTAAGTCTTTCTGATCGGCGCAGCAGCGGCGGCGGTGTTGCAGTCTCCGGTGTTAATGCTGGTGTCTGCGTGGTTGACGAAGGCTCGTGGGGTTCCGGCATGCCGTCTACCTGGGCTGGATTTGGGGGGGTGGTGGGGGGTAACGGTGGTGTCTCAGGGGTGCCCGAGGGTGCAAGGTCTCGTAAGGAGACGGTGTCCTCCCGCCCGTCTGGGTATGCCACGTAGGCGTACTGGGGGTTGGCGTGCAGGAGGACCACCCTCTCGACCAGGGGGTCCGTTTTATGGGCCCTCACATGCTTTCGCAGTAAGACGGGCCCCGGAGAAGTCAGCCAAGTTGGCAGCGTGGTTCCCGTAGTCGATTTCCTGGGGAAAACAAACATTCGTTCATGGGGGGTGGCGTTAATGGCAGTGCAAAGCAGTGACCGGATGGAATGCAGCGCTGTCGGGAGGACCTCCTGCCAGCGAGAGGTTGGGAGGCCCTTAGACTTTAAGGCTAAGAGAACGGCCTTCCAGACAGTCGCGTTCTCTCTTTCCACCTGGCCGTTCCCTCGGGGGTTGTAGCTGGTGGTCCTGCTTGCAGCGATACCTCTCGCTAATAGGAACTGGCGAAGTTCCTCGCTCATGAAGGAGGAGCCCCGGTCGCTATGTATATAGTTCGGGAACCCGAACAAGGCGAAGAGGTCGTTCAGGCATTTGATGACCGTGGTGCTGGTCATGTCTGGGCAGGAGAAGGCAAAGGGGAAACGGGAGTACTCATCAATGATGTTGAGGAAGTACACATTACGGTCAGAGGACGGGAGGGGCCCCTTAAAATCGATGCTCAAGCGCTCGAAGGGGCGGGTGGCCTTGATCAGGCTTGCTCTGTCCGGCCTAAAGAAATGCGGTTTGCATTCGGCACAGGTTTGGCAGTTCCTGGTCATGGTCCTGACCTCCTCGATGGAGTATGGCAGGTTGCGGGCCTTAATGAAGTGGTAAAGTCTGGTGACCCCGGGGTGGCAGAGGTTGTTGTGGAGGGTCTGCAGTCTATCAGTTTGCACGTTGGCGCATGTACTTCGTGATAGAGCATCTGGGGGTTCGTTCAGTTTACCTGGCCGGTACAAGATATCATAATCATAGGTGGAGAGCTCGATTCTCCACCTCAAGATCTTGTCGTTCTTGATTTTGCCCCTCAGCTTGTTATTAAACATAAAAGCGACCGAACGCTGGTCGGTGAGGAGGGTAAATCGTTTGCCTGCCAGGTAATGCCTCCAGCGTCGTACAGCCTCCACGATCGCCTGGGCCTCCTTCTCGACCGAAGAGTGTCGGATCTCAGGGCCCTGGAGGGTCCTTGAGAAGAAGGCCAACGGTCTCCCCTCCTGGTTGAGGGTTGCGGCTAAGGCGAAGTCGGATGCATCGCTCTCCACTTGGAAAGGGATAGACTCATCCACCGCGTGCATTGTGGCCTTAGCAATGTCTCCCTTAATGAGGGAGAAGGCTGCGCACGCTTCTGCCGTCAGGGGGAAGGAGGTGGACTTCATGAGGGGTCTGGCTTTGTCCGCATAATTTGGCACCCATTGGGCATAGTAGGCGAAGAGCCCCAGGGTTCTCTTCAGCGCCTTTGGACAGTGGGGGAGGGGAAGCTCCATGAGGGGGCGCATCCTTTCGGGGTCGGGGCCGATGACTCCGTTCTCTACTACGCAGCCGAGGATGGCAAGGCGCGAGGTGTTAAACACACATTTCTCCTTATTGTAGGTGAGGTTCAGCCGTTGGGCCGTACGGAGGAATCTTTCCGGATTAACATCGTGGTCCTGCCGGTCGCGGCCGCAGATGGTGACGTTATCTAGATAGGGGAACGTGGCGTGCAGCCCGTTCTGGTCAACCATCCGGTCCATCTCCCTTTGGAAGACCGAAACCCCGTTGGTGACGCCGAAGGGAACCCTAAGGAAGTGGTAGAGGCGGCCGTTCGCCTCGAAGGCTGTATACTGGCGGTCCTCAGGGCGGATAGGGAGTTGGTGATAGGCCGACTTAAGGTCGATGGTGGAGAATACCCGGTACTGCGCAATCTGATTGACCATATCAGATATGCGGGGAAGGGGGTATGCGTCCAGCTGGGTGTACCGGTTTATGGTTTGGCTGTAGTCGATGACTAGGCGGTTTTTATCGCCGGTCTTAACGACTACGACCTGGGCACGCCAGGGGCTGTTGCTCCTCTCGATGATGCCCTCCTTCAGGAGACGCTGCACCTCACAGCTAATAAAAGCTCTGTCCCCGGCGCTGTACCGCCTGCTCTTGGTGGCGACGGGTTTACAGTCGCGGGTGAGGTTAGCGAACAGGGAGGAGGGCGGGACCTTGAGGGTGGATAGGCCGCAGGTGGTATGCGGTGGGTGGTTTAAAGGCTGCTGGTTGTCGACTGTGAGTGGGGGGAGGGGTCCACCGTATGCCAAAGTGACACTTTGCAGGTGGGATTGGAAGTCCAGCCCTAGTAGGACGGCAGCGCAGAGCTGGGGCAGGACGAGGAGTTTAAAATTTTTATACTCCGTGCCCCTAACCGACAGGGTCACAATACAGTAGCCGCTGATGTCTGTAGAATGGGACCTCGATGCCATCGAGATCCGGTTGCGCGTTGGCCGGACAGTGAGGGAGTAGTGGCTCACCGTGTCTGGATGTATGAAACTCTCCGTGCTTCCGCTGTCGAACAGACAGGTCGTGGCGTGGCCGTTTACTTTGATGTCCATCATGGACTTGGACAGGTGATGCGGGCGAGCTTGGTCCAGTGTGACGGAGGCTAGTGTATGGCTGAGCGAGCTGCTGTAGTCTGCGGGTGAGGCGGTGGTCGGGTCTGGCGACAAGGTGGCGGTCGACTGTGGTGGACAAAATGGCGGTGCCCACGAGGTTGAATAAGATGGCTGCCCCCACAACTCACATGAGGCATTGCTGGTGTCGGTTGCCTTGATCAAAGATGGCCGCCCCCACGACTCACACGAGGGGATACTGGCATCTGTGGCCTGGATGAAAGATGGCCGCCCCCACAATTCGCATGAGGCACTGCTGGCGTCTGTGGCTCTCCCCCTGCAGGCCTTAGCGAAGTGGCCTTTCTTCTGGCAATGGGAGCAAGTCGCGTTTCTCGCAGGGCAGCGCGTCCTCGGGTGTTTCGCCTGGCCACAGAAGAAGCAGCCGGCGGCCCGATCGCGGGGGTCCGATGTTGCAGCCGGTACCGGGGGTGGCGGTCCCGATCGGTTCTGGGACGCCGACGCTGAGGTAGGTCCCGGAGGCGGCCGGGGTCGGGCCGGAGTCCCAGGGTCGCGCAGTACAGTACCTGGAATACGCCTCGAGGTCCCGATGGGTCACTTCCAGGGAGCGGGCGAGGGCTGCAGCTGTGTTCAGGTCAAGGTCCTTTGATTCGAGCAGTCTTTGCCGTGAGTAGTCGGACCGAAGGCCTTCCACGAAGGCATCGCGGATATTCTCTTCAGTATTTTCTGCAGCCGTTACCGCTTTAAAGTCACAGTCCCTGCCGAGTGTTTGTAGCGCCCGTAAAAATTCATCTACAGACTCTTCTGGCTGTTGCGGGTGGGATCTTAGGAGGTGTCTGGCATACATAGAATTTACCGGGCTCCGGTACTGCTGTTTCAGCAGGTTGATGGCGGCCTCGTATGTAGTAAGGTCCTGTATGAGTGCGAATACTTTAGGGCTCACTTGGGCGGTCAGCACTCTTAGTTTGGATCTCTGAGGCACGCCGGATTCTCCCAGGTAGGATTCGAAACAGCTCAGCCAGTGTTTGAGGTCGAGGGCTGAGTTTGCTGCCTGTGGGTTTAGATCCAGGTACGGCGGTCGGAGGGCTTGCAGCCAGGCCGGCTGCTGTGGCTGTTGTAGCTGGGCGTCTGACTGGTCTGACGGTTCGTTAGACATTTTTAAAATTTAGCCAATAAAATTGATATACCTATCAATTCATCCAATGAAAAGCGACGAGTTAAGAAAGTAACTATAGGTTTTTATTGGCTAAATAACAGAGCCCACCCTCGTGGGTGATCGGATCCAACAAGGAGGAATACCAGCCAGTCGACCGCCTTTATACCTGGGCAAGTAGGCGGAGCTATGGGCGGAGTCAGCAGTGGTCAGCCCAGGTATAACAGCGTGGCAAGAGGCGACCTCGTGTAGTGATACAACAGTGTAAACAGTGATAACCATAGTGTAACGGTAGTGAACGATAAAAGTGGTTTACCACACTTATATACCGGTGTGGTCACCACCGGTATTACGTATACAGCAGCCAGAGAAAGTAGTACATCTCTTAAGGTGGAACAGGCTTAAGTTCTCTTAAGGTGGAACAGGTTACATACACCACAATCCTCCCTTTTTAGCTTAACAGTCATATCCCCATTTAACATAACATAATAACATATATACATGTATAACTTCAGGTATAACAGTTCAAAGGTTCAGTCTCTCAGGAGGCTTTCTGATGCGGCTTGGATAACGCCTCTCAGTAGTCTCTGATTCTTGTTGTTGAGGTGCCTCCTCTATTTGGTTTCCAATGTATTGGGTGTCATCATCATCAAGTACATTCCCTGCCGAGGTAGATGCTTCAGGTTCATTAACGTCTTCCACAGTTGTCTCTGTCACAACGATGGGTTCGACCCTTGCTCTCGACTCTACCAGTTGATCCGCATGACGCCTTATCACATTATGACCAATATCTACTGTGTACATCAGAGGTCCTTGTCTGGCCCGAATTGTTCCGGACTGCCATTTTTCGTTTCCATAGCCCCTTGCCAATGAGAATATAGAATGCAAAAATAAGGTAACAACTCGCTCCGCATGGCCAAGGACCCTGCCAACCTAAAATGGAGGACCCTGTTAGCCTAAAATGGTGGTGCAATGTCGACATCGCTGAGTCACTTGCATATTGTGAGAGATGATCATGTTAATTCAAGAAACTGAAGGCAGCAGGAAGTAAAATGCTAATATGGCTGGCACCCACGATGTCACACCTTGCTGGTGGAACAATGTAGGGTGGAGTGCAAAGGGTATACTGACAATAGGCGATCCGAAAACACATTACCATGCATTACCATAATGATTAGGTGATCGTGAAACCATTACCTGCATATTTTCTATATTATAAACCATTCAGTGAACTGTGACTTCTTTATTTCAAACTGCCAGGCCAGGACATCACTTTAAACTGTGTACGTGCCTCGCTCGGGATTGGTGTAGAATGTACGATGTGTTAATGTCTTTTCAAAAGTAAAGTATAATAATGTGACCCACTGTATGAAAGATTGCTTGCTCTGGTGGAACCTGTCGAGACTCTGCTGGAGTCAGAACGGTGCTGTATCAGAGTAAGTCTCCCGGGACAACAGAATAAAACAACTGTTGAACTAAACCAGTATTCGACTCAGTGTTTGTACTGAACCAGATTGAGGACCAAAAAAATCCGTTTCAACATTTGGTGTCAGAAGTGGGATCTCAACGGACGATCACCGAGAATTCGCGAAATTAAGAGCCGAACTAGTTTTGGACGTGAGAGGAGGAAATGGGCCCCCGGAGTGAGTATGTTTAAATTTACCACTTCGGTTTTCCTCTGATCCGTAAGTCCGATAAAAGTTTTGCCACTCGCTAATTCTTGTGTGGTGTCCCGACGAGATCTGGGTCAATCTGGCGAATACTGTGTAAATTTAGGAAATAAGTATCCAAGTCGGGTAAAGCGCCGGCCTTGTATTTCACTTGGCCCGCTCAGGCTCCGATTGGACTAAAAAGTAGATAAGTGATTTTAAAGAAAGAGAAAAGGAATACTTGAAAGAAAGTAAAAAGAGAGAGTCGGGGACTCTAGAGCTATAGCAACTTGTACTCGGGGAGTGCAAGATAAGGGTCGTATAAGTAGAATAATTAGGCTAAGAATACCTGTACCAGGTGGTGACAGAGGCTAAGAATACCTGTACCAGGCGGTGACAGAGGCTAAATTTACGATTTGAATAATTAGGCTAAGAATACCTGTACCAGGTGGTGACAGAGGCTAAGAATACCTGTACCAGGCGGTGACAGAGGCTAAAATTACTATTTGACTATAGACGACTCACTGTGTTTTTGTTAAGTCTAAGTGTTGTACTGTGTTTTTGTTAAGTCTAAGTATTGTAAGTATTGTAGTGTTGCGTTTCATTTTGTGTGCCGGTATCTGTGAAATATATAAGACACGTGCAAAAAGTAACTCGAATCCTGAAAAAGAACCCTTAGTGTAAGAGAACCATGGGTAATTACCTAGATACCACAAGTGATGAGGGCAGTGCCTTACAAACCTTATGTGACCAATACCCGGACAAAGCCCAACAATTGAGACAACTCTCAGGGGGTTTAAATAAAAAGTTAGGCAGCGAACAATGGCCACTAGGGGGTCCCAAAAGCTTAGAAACGGTTAAACAAGCTCAAGAAGTGATTTGGAAAAAGAATATGGGAAGTAAGACTAAGAAACTAATTGGACTCTGGCGACAGTATTGCCAAGAAATTAAAGACAGTTCCCTATTAGCCAGCTGGCAAGAGAATGCTGTTAAGTTAGGAATAAAGTTAACCGAAGGAGGAAATCCTAAACCCATTGAAATACTTAAGAAAGAATGTGCACATGAGAAAAGGTCAAAATCTGAAATGGCACCAGATAAAAAGGATAAAAATGAACTACGTAGTTCAATGGTTGGCCTTAGGTTGACCGAGGGAGACGGAACAGATGAGGACTTAAACAATTGGACAATTAGAACTCCTACCGCGCCACCTCCTCAGCCACCCCAATATAATAACATTTATCCCGACCAACCTATTGCAAATCAGACTGGCTTGATCCCTATTACGTCCGTTACCAGTCCACCGACACCCTCCCTTACTGTCCCAAGTCACTCCCCAATCACGCCGACTTCTGATGTTTATGTAGACCCTGTTGCTTGTCGAACCCGATCGAAAGATCCAACAAATCCCAAGAAAGACGTGAAACCGGGGAATACCCCTAGTCTGAATTGGCAGAAGAAGAAACGTAGACCCAGACAATTAGTATAACATAAACCAGCAAAAGCAGATGACACTGACTCATGTAGTGACCTTACTGATTCTGAAGACAACCTTTCACCCTTAAACAGTTCCGACTCAGAACCCGAAATTAGCCTTACTAAACCAAAACGAACGCCCAGAAATCTGCCGGTAAGAACAATGCCAAACCCGAATGCAGCGGCTGCCGCAGCCAACCCCACCATAGATGTATTTTTCCCTTGGAAACCTAATGAGATAATGGCTATCCTAACCGGTATGCCAGACAGGAAAAAGGCGCCGGCTAGGTTTGTGGACTTTCTTCGAACCACGATACAGGTGTACAATGCAGACTCCCGAGATCTATGGGCTTTGATTCAACAAGTTTTAACTCCTTCCGAACACACTAGATTTTTGGAACGCCTGACTCGCCCTAATCATGCCGCTTTAGAGGCCGCCCACGCCCTCACAGCTGATAGGGAGCGACGCATGTTTGCAGCACTCAATGCTACACTCCAAAAACCTATCAATATATCTAATGTCCTAGATACTAAGCCAAAGAAAGATGAGGGACCTGAGGAATTTTTGGAAAGATTCTGTGAGGTTTATCAGGGACAGTCAGGGGACACCAATTACCAAGCAGGAGCCAATTCACCCCAATTCTGCGCCATTCTGATGAACTGTCTCCCGGCTGCTGTGGCGACAGCCGTTAAAACCAATAATATGAACTGGGCAGAAAATACTCCAACTCAAATGGCTAGAGCCGTAAAGTATCATTGGAAAGAGAGTAAAGGTTCGGGGAACCAACCCCAGAAGACAGTAAAAACAGAATATGTCGTGAAGGAAGTCCCAATTCAACCACACACGATAGACAAGACAGGGTATCAGATGGAACCTCAATACTGTAACCCTGGAGGGGTAGACTCTCAGAATTATGGATATTACCCTCATCCAAACGGCTTCAATGCTACTGCATACGGCCAACCCTACGCCACTCCACAACAGAATTACGGAGGTAGAGGAAGGGGTAGAGGACAAGGACGGGGATACCAAGGTCAAAGACAAGGGCAGTGTTATAACTGTGGAAAGGATGGACATTGGGTCAGAGACTGCCCATCCTTAGCCTCTGGAGACCCACCTAGGAGAGGCAGGGGAGGATGGAGAAGAAACGGAGGAGGACCTAGAGGCAGGGGAGGATATACCAATTTCTCCCAGAATAATCCATTCCCACAGAATTGACTAGCTAATCTAGTGACCAGCAGTTCACAGTCGGCCAAAGAACCCTTATTAATGTTGCAAATCCAGGATCAATGGTACCCCTTTTTAGTAGACACTGGAGCCGCCATGTCCTCTGTCCAATCGTACCTTAAACTTCCCCGATCCAACAAGACCCAGGAATTATCAGGCTTCCAAGGTCAAAGGACCAAGTATGCTATGTCAGAACCAGTTCAGGTGACCTACAAAAATCAATCTGCAACCCACCAATTTGTAATAACTACCGGCTTGGACTGCAATTTAATGGCCAGAGACTTACTATGTGCATTCCAACTCAAACTTGATTGTGGTGATGAAGGAATAGCAATAGGACATTGGGCAAATAAAAGGCAATGTTATGTTTCGACTACACCTCAATGGTGGTCACTCGACCTCAATGCATCCTCCTATCATGTGACACTGGCATATGATCGAAGTGGAAAGGATAGGACCCTTGAGGAGTATTTTAAAAATCAGGAAGGTACGGAATGGACAATCTACCTCAAGGCTGTAGTAACTGGACCTGAGGGAAAAGCAGAGTTTGTGCAGGTCCCCTTACACTTGTGGAAGCAGCCTTCGACAGTGGCCCCTCATATCACGCGGGAAGTTAACCAGTCTTTCCACGCCAAAGATTTGGGGCCCATGGTAAAACGAGCAATCGATCAGGCAAACCCTGAATGCCACCAGCCGCAACAGTTACCCGGAGGTCTGATGGTCCAATTTTACCAAAACCCTGAGCCTAGCCTGACAGTGGTGCATCGTCATGTAGGGAAAGATATACTGGAGTATGTGAATCCCCAGGTATGGGCCGAAGACCCAACGCATGTAGGTCTAACCGGCATACAACCCATCGAGATCCCAGTGAAGGAAAATGTGACCTTGCCAACGGTACGACAATACCCTTAGAAGCAGCAAGCTATTCCGAGTATAGACAGACTCATTAAGGGATTGTTGGAGCAGGGGATTTTGGTAACATGCCAATCCAGTTGTAATACACCCATCCTAGCTGTTCCGAAAACTGGTAAGCCTGACCAGTATCGCCTAGTGCAGGATTTACGAACAATAAATGCAATTGTTCAGCCACTTCATGCACTGGTACCTAATCCAGCACACATCTTGGCCTCGATACCTGCTGATGCTAAAGTTTTTGCGGTAGTCGACCTCCAGCATGCCTTTTTCTCCCTGCCACTGGCCGCTACTAGCCAATACCTTTTTGCCTTCACGTACAATGGCCAGCAGTATACGTGGACTCGATTACCCCAGGGCTTTGTGAATTCACCCACCCTGTTTTCGCGGTGCCTTCAACAGCAATTACAGACACTGACATTAAATCGTGGCTCTAATCTGATCCAGTATGTGGATGACCTTCTCATTGCCAGCCCTGATGAGCTAAGTAACAGAGAGGACACTATTCAGTTGTTGAACTATCTCTCAGAATTGGGATATGTGGTATCTCCAGCTAAAGTACTAGTGGCTAAGAAGACAGTTAAATTTCTTGGAGTTATGTTATCAGCAGAGAACTGCAGTCTGGAAACCAGTAGAATACAGCCAATATGCGAGACACCAGCCCCTAAAACGGCCAAACAAGTCAGACAGTGGCTGGGAATGGTTAATTATTGTCGACAGTGGATACCTAATATTGCAGTATTAACCAAACATCTGACTCCCTACACAGCTAAAGAGGGAGAGTTTGAGCTGGAACTAGAGGCACAGCAGGCATTTGAGGAATTAAAACAGGATCTGGTCCAAGCACCAGCCCTGGGACGACCCCTGTACGATAGACCATTCCAGTTATACTGCACAGTAATGAACGATTGCTCAACAGCAGTCCTGACCCAGAAGCATGGAGATAAGCATCGACCGGTAGCTTATTATTCATCAAAAATGGATCCGGTAGCTTTAGGACATCCCTATTGCACCCAGATCCTTACAGCCGTCTACAACAGTCTACAGTCAGCCGCTAACATGACACTTCAGCAGGATATTACTGTGTATAGCTGTCACTCAGTCACTGCGTTACTGGGGCAATTGCAGACCCAACACCTGACTACCGCCAGGCAAAATAAGTATGAAATATACTTACTGAACAATCCTAGGCTTACATTTAAACACTGTAGCACTATCAACCCTGCCAGTTTCATTGCAAACCCGCCTTCCGAGAGTGATGAACCAAGCCATGATTGCTTACACCTCATTAAGGATGATACCTCAGTCCGACCTGATTTGTTTGACACTCCTATTACGGATCCCGGTATTACCATGTATACGGATGGCAGTTCTTCAATTGATGACATGGGAAAACGAATTTCTGGTTATGCAATTGTAAATCAGGAAGGTGTCACCTTAGAATCAGCAGCCTTTGAATCCCCTTTTTCTGCCCAGCAAGCCGAACTGTTTGCACTCATACGAGCTTGTACTTTGGGAGAAGGATTACGAATCAATGTATATACAGACTCTAGATATGCCTTTGGAGTAGTTCACGACTTTGGACAATTGTGGAAAAATAGAGGATTTCTAACCTCCTCGGGCAGTCCGATCTCACACCGTCAGTTAGTTTCAGACCTCCTGCAAGCCCTTTTACTCCCCAAACAGATAGCTGTGATTAAATGCTCTGCCCATACCACTGGCCAAAACCCGGTAGATATAGGAAACCGCCGCGCTGATGAGGCGGCCAAAATTGCTTCTAGGAGTCACCAAATGATTGTGCCCCGAATTATGAGGCAGACTAAAAATTCCAACAAGAATCAGTCTACCTCGGAAAAACTAATGCCAACCATCCAAGAGGTGATTAAGTTGCAGGAGGACGCTCCTGATAGTGATAAGCATTTATGGAGAGAATCGGGATGTGTATATAACCCTTTATCAAAACTCTGGACTACTCCCGCGGAACAGACTTGCATGTCTGATGAGTTAGCTCTATGGGTTATTGAATGTGTACACTTTGCTATGTGATGGTTAAGAACTGGACTCGTAAAAGTCTAGATTCAAGGTGGGAAGGTCCATATCAGGTCTTACTAACAACCCCGACTGCAGCTAAGGTCGAGGGAAGAAGCGTATGGGTGCATTCCACCACTGTAAATTGATTGGAGAAACCAATCAAAAGGGGGGGAGATAATCAGTAGATTTCAGTACAGTATATAGTAGATTTTACGAACAATCATTAATTTTATTTTAATTGATCAGCCATTGATAGGAGACTACAGAACTCGTGCTCGGCCTTGATAAAGGTGACTGCAGCTTTACGAGGTCTGGTGTTGTGTTTGGATTGTTTTGGCCTGCCGAAATCCTACTTTTATTATACTTATTATACGATTTTAATTTTTAATTTTTAAAATTTTAGTTTTAAGTTTTTAACTTTTGATCTTGTGTAAGCACTTTGTTTTCCAGATTAATAGTTAATAAGTAGCATTGATTGATCACCAAGAATCAAGATGAGGACTTTATTACTGCTTCTGAGCGTTATCCTGCTCGCGGGCGGGGCGTTCAATCGACTGAAGAAATGTGCCGAAGAGATATTCTCCAGTGCAAAGACAAGAATCTTAAAGCTTTCGGATCCTGGAACGTGACTAAATGGGACTTCTGTAATGGACTATTAAAAAAGGAAATCATCAGAAGAAGAAATTGAATTACTAAATATAGAGGGTGAAGCGAGTGAGATGTTAAAGGAGCAAGTCGAGAAGGAATTAATGGAGGAGGAGTATAATAGACTCAATAAAGTAGAGATGGACCAGTAGGATGAAGCCCAGAATCACTGGGTATCTTAGATGGTTATCATGGAATGATAAAAGGGGGGAATGAGAATATAGAATGCAAAAATAAGGTAACAACTCGCTCCGCATGGCCAAGGACCCTGCCAACCTAAAATGGAGGACCCTGTTAGCCTAAAATGGTGGTGCAATGTCGACATCGCTGAGTCACTTGCATATTGTGAGAGATGATCATGTTAATTCAAGAAACTGAAGGCAGCAGGAAGTAAAATGCTAATATGGCTGGCACCCACGATGTCACACCTTGCTGGTGGAACAATATAGGGTGGAGTGCAAAGGGTATACTGACAATAGGCGATCCGAAAACACATTACCATGCATTACCATAATGATTAGGTGATCGTGAAACCATTACCTGCATATTTTCTATATTATAAACCATTCAGTGAACTGTGACTTCTTTATTTCAAACTGCCAGGCCAGGACATCACTTTAAACTGTGTACGTGCCTCGCTCGGGATTGGTGTAGAATGTACGATGTGTTAATGTCTTTTCAAAAGTAAAGTATAATAATGTGACCCACTGTATGAAAGATTGCTTGCTCTGGTGGAACCTGTCGAGACTCTGCTGGAGTCAGAACGGTGCTGTATCAGAGTAAGTCTCCCGGGACAACAGAATAAAACAACTGTTGAACTAAACCAGTATTCGACTCAGTGTTTGTACTGAACCAGATTGAGGACCAAAAAAATCCGTTTCAACACCAACACTGGTTGTCCTACGTCGAAAGTTCGAGTGGTCTTGTTGTTAATATGCCGAAACTGTTTGTTTTCCACTTCCCTCCGCACATTTGGTTTTAACAAGTCCAACTTGGACCGCAACCTCCTGTTATAAAACATCATGGCAGGACTTTGGTTAGTCACTGCATGATCGGCGTTTCGATATGACATCAGGAACTTGTCGACCTTGTGTTGCAGCGGAATCTGATCATCGTTCATGGCCTTAATTGCCTTTTTGAATGTCTGGACAAATCTTTCAGCCAACCCGTTTGTCGCCGGATGATATGGGGCAGAGGTATAAATGTTTTACTCCATTCTTCTTTAAGAATTGTCGGAATTCTTCCGATACAAACTGTGGTCCGTTGTCCGAACAGATCTGTTCTGGCAATCCGTTCCTTGCGAATATTGTTCTTAACACCGCAATTGTCTTTTCTGAAGTAGTGGTATTCATCTTGATGACTTCTGGCCATTTGGAATGTGCGTCCACCGCGATTAGGAACATGGAGTCCATGAATGGACCAGCAAAGTCAATGTGTACGCGTTGCCATGGGGCTGAAGGCCATTCCCATGGGTGCTATCGGAGGTGCATTTTGCACTTTTTGGCACCCGGCGCAGCTTTTCGTTAACTCCTCAATCTGTTGGTCAATACCCGGCCACCATACATAAGCCCTAGCAAGACTTTTCATTTTAACTCCCCCCAGATGACCTTCATGCAGTTCGTTTAAAACTCTTTCCCTTAACTTGGGAGGAATAATCACTCTTGTCCCGTACATCAAGGTACCATGGCAGACGGACAGTTGGTCTCGCCTTGCCGAAAATGCCGGTAACAGAGGATCACCCCGTGTTGGCCATCCTTTCACTGTCACCTCGTAGACTCTGGACAGTGTCGGGTCGTTCCTGGTTTCTCTTTCAATACTTGCATTGGTGACTGGTAAACACTCGATGATGGTCGAATGAAATAACTCAACAGGGTCAACTTTCGTCGTGTCTTCTTCTTCAGGTAGTGGCAGGCACGACAGCCCATCAGCATTGCCATGCTGTTTCGTACCTTTGAATTCTATTTGATATTGATGTGCCCCTAGGAAAAGAGACCATCTCTGGAGACGCTGCACTGTCATCACCGAAACACCCTTCTTAGGGTTAAAAATGGATACCAACGGTTGATGGTCTGTCAGAAGTGTGAATTTTTTGGCCCTGCAGGTAATGATTAAACTTCTTCACTCCCCATACAAGGCTAAGAGCCTCCCTATCGATCTGCGCATAGTTGCGCTCAGCGGAGGTCAATGATCTGGATGCAAACGCGACTGGCCTTTCCGTGCCATTTGGCAACTTGTGTGAGAGTACTGCCCCAATACCATATGGGGAAGCATCACAAGCTAACCGAATAGGCAGTGTCGGGTTGAAGTGAGCCAACACTTCCTCTGAGGTGATCAATTCTTTGCTTTTGCGAAATGCCTTCTTACAGTTTTCGCCCCATTCCCATGGTACCCCTTTCTGTAAAAGAGCGTCTAACGGGTGCAGTACCATGGATAGATTTGGCAGAAATTTATGGTAATAGTTAATTAATCCTAGAAACGACCTCAACTGAGAGACATTCTCCGGAGCGGGAGCCTTTACAACGGCCTCAATCTTGTCAGGAGACTTATGAAGCCCCTCCCGGTCAATGACATGGCCACAGTACGAGATCCGCTTCTGGAAGAACTCACATTTCTGCCGATTTACTCTAAGTCCATACTCTTTCAGTCTGTTGAGCACCAGTTCCAAGTTTGCGAGATGTTGTTCATCACCATCACCTGTGATCAGAATATCGTCCAGGTAACATTGTGTGCCTGGAATTCCCTGTAATACCTGCTCCATGGCCCTCTGCCAAATTGCTGGAGCCGATGCCACTCCAAAAACCAGCCTATTGTACCGGTACAACCCTCGATGCGTGTTGATCGTGAGGTATTGGCGTGACTCTTCCTCAACCTCCATCTGCAAGTACGCCTGCGCCAGGTCTATCTTGGTGAAGTGTTTCCCGCCAGACAATGAAGCGAAAATATCCTCAATCCGTGGAAGCGGATACTGCACCGTGTGAAGCACCGGATTAACGGTGATTTTGAAATCTCCACAGATGCGAACCTTCCCTGGATCTCCTGGCTTGTTGCTCGCAGGACGTTTCATAACGGGAACAATGGGCGTAGCCCACTCACTCCAATCTACCTTAGACAGTACACCTGAACGTTCTAGTGCTTCCAGTTCCGCTTCAACAGTAGGTCGTATTGCATAGGGTACCGGTCTGGCTTTAAAAAATTTTGGTTGTGCATGTTCATCAATCTTAATGTTTGCCGTAATTCCTCTCAGTGTTCCCAGTCCCTGCTGGAACACCTCTTTAGCATCATCCAATATTCTGTACAATCGTTTAGGTTTGACATCTGTTTCCCCGGAATCTACCGTTAGTGCCTTCAAGGAGTGCCAGTCCATATTCATTTTCCTAATCCACTCCCGTCCTAGTAGTGGTGGACCTCCTTCAGGTAGCACATATAAGTCCATTACTTGGCTTTCTTCGCCCTTGTGGACCACTTCTACCTCTATTTTTCCGATGGGGTACACTCTTTGCCCCGTGTATGTTTTCAATATAATCTCCGTATCCTGTAGGGGAATATGTTGGAATAACCTTCTGTAATCTTTCTTATTCATGACCGTCAATGCCGATCCAGTGTCCAATTCCATTTTTACTTGGACTCCTGCTATCTGAAGAGTGACCCAAATTGTCTGGAGATCTGCATCCTTACCAACGTTGTGTACTCTTAAGCTATCCAGTTCATTACTGCTAGCGTCTGAATCTGACTTCTGTTCGGTCAAACTGTTCTTTGTCACCTTGTGTACTTTTGCGTATTTTCCTTGCGGTGACTTTTTGTTGCTGGTCTTCTTTCCTGACCGGCATACTTTAGCTATGTGGCCAAGCCTGCCACACGTTCTGCATTCTTGGTTTTTAAACCAACACTGGTTCTGATCGTGCGTTGTCTTTCCACAACGATAACATTTGACAGAACTCGAACCCAATTTGTTTGTACCGAGTTCCGGTGACCGTAGCTGCATTACTGCCGTGCCTCTCGCTGCGGCTTCGTGTGCTGCTGCCATAGTGACCGCCTTCTCAAGCGTCAGCTCATTCTCCTCGAGCAGTCGCTTTTGTGTATCCTGTTTAAATAAACCACACACAAATTTATCTCGTAGTGCCTCTGTCAGTCCCGTTCCAAACTGACAATATTTTGCTAGCTTACGTAATTCCATCAAATATTCAGCATTGCTTTCATTCTGCAGCTGCCTTCTGTCATAAAATTTAAATCGTTCCGCTAGCATCAGCGGCGTGGGGTTTAGATGATTTTTCAGGACAGTAACAATCTCATCGAACGTCTTATCTGCCGGTTCATCTGGTGATAACAGGTGTTTCAATTGCCCGTATGTCTTCGCACCCATTAAATTTAATAATGTTAGTGCTTTATCTGCATCAGGAATTTTATTTGCCTTACAATAATTTTGTATGCGTTCTACATACATGGCCCAATCTTCGATGTCACTATCAAAGGTATTAATGTTCCCATGTTTAGGCATCGTTGCAATTTATTGTATTTTTATGTTATCCAAGATGGCGGCTTCCCGCTCTTTGTCGTCGTCCTCCGCCCACAAAATGGCGGTTTTCCCACACTTGGCGGTCTTCAACCGTCCCCCGACGCTGTCTCCGCTTCACCGCGGCTCTCGCGCCTTCAGTTTCCCCAGACGCTGCGCCTTTTAGCCCGAATGCGGCCCTTATCTCCGGTCGTGATCGATGTCCCCGCGCTGCGCCTCTCGCTCAAAAGCGGCCCGGCCCTTATCTCCGGTCGCGATCGATCTCACCGCCCTTATTCCTCCGTCTTCCCAGCCCCGTCTGTACAGCCAACGCGGTTGACTTTCTGTCGCGTCGCTGCCCGGCTTACCCACCACCGAGGTAGAAGAAGAAAGCTGACAGTCGCTGATGGAGGCTTCGAGGTCAGGATGTCTTCTGCACTCCGGTTTCTCGATGCCTGCCGCTCGACGTGTCTTCCAGTAGGGTGATGAGGGTGGAAACCTCTCTTCGACGTCCTGTCTGTGGACGAAGCCGCTGTGGAAATAACTGCCGCAGGGTAAGAATCGGACTCGTCGCCACTGTTAAGTCTGTGTGTTATAGTGATAATTACTACACAGACTAAGAGAGTAAATTCAACAGGTCTTTACTGGTTGGAGGTCGGGACTATATTATATACAATATTACTACACAGTGCTTATATACCGGTGTGGTCACCACCGGTATTATGTATACAGCAGCCAGAGAAAGTAGTACATCTCTTAAGGTGGAACAGGCTTAAGTTCTCTTAAGGTGGAACAGGTTACATACACCACACTCCCCAAATGCATTACCTCACACTTCTCCGGATTGAATTCAATTTGCCACTGTTCTGCCCACCTGACCAGTCCATTGATATCTTCCTGCAGTTTTCTTCTTCATTATCCACCACACGGACAATTTTTGTATCATCTGCAAACGTCTTAATCATACCCCCTGCATTCAAGTTTAAATCATTGATATATATCACAAAAATAAGGGACCTAGTACTGAGCCCTGTGGAACCCCACTGGAAACAACCTTCCAGTCACAAAAACACCCATCAACCATAACCCTTTGCTTCCTACTTCTGAGCCAATTTTGGATCCAACTTAACAGAAAATGCTGGAAAAACTCAGCAGGCCAGGCAACATCCGTGGAGAGAAAATAGAGTCCACGTTTCGGATCAAACCCTTTGTCAAGACTGGAAAAGCACAGGAAATGAAATAGATTAAGAGGCCAGGCTGGGAGAGAACAAAAGAGAAGTGAAGAGACATTGCCACTTTGTCTTGGGTCCCATGGGCTTTTACTTTCATGACCAGTCTGCCATGTGGGACTTCCATCAAAAGCCTTGCTAAAATCCATATACACGACATCAAACGCACAACTAATGTTGTTTAATATTAAAATGACTTTGTTGAATTTTTAAAGAAATGTACCAAACAAATGTATTCCCTCTAAAAGTGCCCT
Organism: Somniosus microcephalus; assembly: GCF_052327205.1. Lineage (NCBI taxonomy): Eukaryota > Metazoa > Chordata > Chondrichthyes > Squaliformes > Somniosidae > Somniosus > Somniosus microcephalus. The sequence continues at coordinate 31,468,423 of NC_140992.1, read as the reverse complement.
TGGCCCCAGTTGGGGACGATTAAATTGACAACGGTTATCGGCCTTGAACCAGTTGACCAAGTAAAAGGCGCTTTGGAGTCACTAGATTGCCAATAGGACTGGTGTAAAATTGTTTTTCACTATGGGTACCTGTACTGTTAATATTGTTGCTTTGTCTGTAAAATTTACCACTGCATTTACACTAATAACCCTAAAGTTGTTTTTAAGGCTTTGTTTTATTGCGGCTAACGAATGTAATGGATTTATTATGTAATTGATGAGTTGTAACAAGTACTACCTTATTTAAATAATAAACATGTTTAATTAAAAAGGCGCTTCGGGAGGGGGCCCAGCCCAGCCCGCTGCCTTCAGCCTGCCGCCAGGGGCAGCTTGGGAAACCCCGCCGATGCGGAGTGCTCGAGACATTTTTCTCCCTCCCCCCACCTCCAACGGTATTCATCCGCCAAGAAAAAAAAGGGCGAATGAAAGAGAGAGAGAGAAAAGAAAGAGAAAGCAGCCCGCCGCGGCGGAGAGTTGGTCAGATCGGCACTAAATTGTTATCACTCACAGGGCCGGGCTCGGGGGCAGTTTATATCCTTTGTGTGAGCTGGGGAACGGAACTGGAGTGCATAATTAATCGGGACGACCAAATTTTAATTTGATTGGTGGAGGGCTGGTTAAAAGGGTTATTGGGTTTTTTTTTTGTCACTTTATGTGTGAACTTGTTTTTTGGGCGAATTAAAAAGAGAGCTGGGGAACGGAAGTGGCTGGGCGGCGATGGTATAAATAGGGCGGGCGAGGGGCGGGCTCGTCCTTTCAGTGAGCCGGCCGCCTGTGGGAGCAGTTGGTGGAAGAATGTCTGGTGGATCGGCCGACTACAGGTAACCGTTGGCCAAAGACCAGTTACCCCCCTTCCCTCCCCAACCGCGGCAATGGGAGACCCGCAGCCGGGTGGCAAGCCGACATCTTTCAAAAAACGCCTGCCCTGAAAAAAAAATTAATTAAAAAAAGGCCGCGATGGCGAGGAGTTTTTAACGACCCTTGCGGATGGTGGTTATTTGGGGGGGCGAGGCCCGAGTGCCAGCAACGCGGCCACCCGCACCTCACTGCGACCGTGTGAGAGGGGCTTCGGTGCGTGTGGGTTTTTCTCTCTGTATTTTGGGGGGTTGTTGACTCCGCTGGGATCGGAGGGGGGTTGGGGGGTTCGGGATGGATAGCAGGCGGTCCGACCTGTGGCTGGAGAGAGGGGAGGGGAGTGGGGGGGAAGTCGGGATGGGCCGCAGGCGGTCCGACCTGTGGCTGGAGGCCGTTCCTCGCACGAGGTGGAGGTGGGGCCGCGGACACGTGGCGAGCGGGGGTTGCCTTGCTGGTGGGGGGCGGGTTATGTATTAAACCAATTTTAAAGAGTTTTTTTAATTGGGGCATTTAACTCGAGTATTGCGTGACCTGATTTCCTCACTCGCCTGCTTTTATCTTTTTTTATTAGAGCCCACATTGAGATGGATTTTCTTCTGCTACTGTCGTGTTTCTCCTCCACTTCAGCATAGGGCAGAATTAAAAAGGGCAAGCCTTTTTGTGTTTGCCAAGGAGGAGTATTAAGGGAGGGAATCACCTTGATTTGGTTTGGGGAGAGCCATTCAAGTGAACATAGAAGATTGGAGCAGGAGTAGGCCATTTGGCCCCCTGAGCCTGTTCCATTCCATTCAATGCGATCATGGCTGGTACTCTGTCCCTGCTTTCTCCCCATACCCCGTGATCCCTTTAGCCTTAAGAAATATATCCAACTCCTTCTTGAATATATTTAATGTATTGGCCTCTACTGCCTTCTGTGGTAGAGAATGCCACAGGTTCACCACTCTCTGGGTGAAGAAATTCCTAATTTGTGTCCTAAATGGCTTACCCCTTAGACTGTGACCCCTGGTTCTGGACTCCCTGACCATCGGGAACATCCTTCCTGCATCTAGTCTGTCCAGTCCTGTCAGAATTTTATAAGTTTCAATGAGATCCCCGCTCATTCTTCTAAACTCCAGCGAGTACAAGCCCAATCGCTCCTCGTACGTCATTCCTGCCATCCCAAAATAAGATTCAGAACCGCATACCGTCCTATTTAGCAACCTTTCTTTGAACTCTTTTGCAGCTCTAAAGACCATGGCCCAGATGGCATGGACCCAGATGGTGTTATCGAAGTGAGTAAACTACTACATTGCATTTTTTTCTTGGAAGTCATGTTCTTTGTGCCTGGGCTAACTTAAAATGTTTTTTTCTTACAGAGTAACTGGAATGAAATCGTTGATAATTTTGATGACATGAACCTGAAGGAGACTCTCCTTCGGGGAATTTATGCATATGGATTTGAAAAGCCTTCTGCCATTCAGCAGAGGGCAATTATGCCATGTATTAAAGGTGAATATTTAAAAATACTAAATGGAAAGACTGCTTGCACTGAAAGTTGCTTGGCACTCTTGAGTGTTTGGTAGGTACCACTAACATTTATAGTAGTTTTATGTAATTACTTTGGTAGTAAAAATCTTGTTTTATGGGGTTGATATATAAGATCCTACCTCAGTCTAAACCTAGAGTGAAATGATGATTTACCATCTTTCGGGACTGATATGCAATGGAGAGAAACTTCTTTACTGATCGCTCTTTGTTTTATGGCTGACTTAAAAGTTCTGACCTGCAGGATAAGGGGCCTATCTGAGTGGATATGTGTCTTTTTCTGGATGTTCATGATCTGTCGGAGGATCTGCCCCATGTCTGCTACCAGACTTCTCTGTTGGGTTTGAACAATAAAACGGTGCAGAAGATGTGCACATTTGTTAACATTTAGGAGTATTGATCGATGAAAGCTTGTAGGGATTGATACCTTGACGGTGTTGCTTAAATTGAACAGAATTTGATATTTTCAAGTGCTTTTTTTATTCAAAGGTAACTTCAGATTTCTCTTTGGAATTCAGGTTTTGATGTCATTGCCCAAGCCCAGTCTGGAACTGGCAAAACAGCCACGTTTGCAGTCTCGATCCTGCAACAGCTGGAGCTGGATATGAAAGAATCTCAGGCCTTAGTCCTAGCTCCTACCAGAGAGCTGGCACAGCAGGTACAAAGTGGTTTATCAGAGGTTTGAGTTTTGATCATCACCTTAATATTGCATGGTCTACTGTAGGTGTATTCTGGCATCGTTGATCTCCTAGGATCTTGTGTAGGTGTGATTGCCACTTAGATTTGCACTGTACCCCTTCCAATGCCAATATATCTTAAAGTTTAATGCCGAGAACTGAATGCAGTCTCACCAACTGCCTTGATCTAAAGGTCAATTTTCCATGAGCTATTTTGATTAAAGTTTCCATCTGTGCACTAGTTTTGTGATTTATGTACATGGGCACCTAAATCCTTTTGTTCCTAGTCTGTCACCATTGAGAAAATAATTTGGATTTCTCTTTTGCAGATCTAAAGTGGATGACCTCACACTGCCCCATATTGAACTCCCAGCTGCCATAGTTTGTTGGTCTGTGTCCTTTTGTAACTTCTTGCTCCCATCTACACAAATTGCTGTGCCTCCTAATTTGGTATCAACTGGAAACTGGATATATAAACACTCTTCCTTCAACCAAGTTAATATATATATATATATATATATATATATATATATATATATATATATATATAATGCTGAATAGCTGATGATAGAGACCACTAGGGAACAGCACTTGTCCTATCATGCCCGAGCGTTTATCTCTACTTCCCAACCAATTAGCAATCTGTCGCAAGGCAGCCACCAACTTCAGGTGCTTGTGTTATTGCTATTCTCTTGTTGGGAACCTTATCAGATGCCTTGAGACAGAATCCACAGTCTCAGAATGTAATTAGATTAGCCATTTCACTTCACTGCAAAAGGTGGTTATAAAACTTGCCAGTGTTGCACTGTGTATAATCAGATACACTGAGCAATTTCTCATCCATTCATGGACATCTGAAAAGGATAGATCAGAGTACTTTTTAAACAGTGAAAAGCTAGAAACAGTGGAGGTCCAAGGAGAACTTCAGGGTCCATGTATATAGATCATTAAATGGCGGAACAGGCTCAAGGGGCTATATGGCCTATTCCTGTTCCTATCCATGTACATCTTAAGCTGGGTACTTAAAACAAGGAAAGTGTAGAGGCAGTGCTTTTCCCTCAACCTGCTCCATTTTGAAAATGGTTCCAGTTCAATGCAAAATGTGGACTGTTTGGGACTGAAGATCCTACAGTCTGTAGGCCTAGTTGGAATCCTGTATGGATTGCTCTTGACTGAATCTGAAGTATGCATCATTTTTTTGTGATGCTCTCCATTGGAGTAGGCTAGCAGCAAGTGATAATGAACTTGGTCTTCAAACAGTTTTCTTCTATAATAAAATGGGGGAAGAGAGGCTACTTTGAAGATAAAGTGCTTCTCTTTTCTTCCCCCCCCCCCCCAAAAAAAAAACCCTCCCTCATGTTCCTGACAGTTTTTACTCGTGTAGGTTAGAGCTTGGTCGCTAGATTACAGCAAGCTAAAATTAAATAATTGGCCAAATAGTTGCATCAAGAATAAATCTTCACTTTCATATATTCCATTATTGTAGTATCTTTCATATTTGTTCAGAGTAATGCTTTGGTAGGTAAATGTTAATATCTAAATAGAGCACAAAATCTGTAAATTTACCAGTTTATTTGTGCAGTCAAGTCTCTTTTAATTCAAGGGTTAAGTGAATCTGTATCTTTTTTAGATCCAGAAGGTAATCCTGGCCCTGGGGGATTACATGGGTGCTACTTGCCATGCCTGCATTGGTGGCACCAATGTACGAAGTGAGATGCAGAAGCTGAATGCAGAAGCGCCCAACATTGTTGTAGGAACTCCAGGGCGAGTGTTTGACATGTTGAACAGGGGATACATATGTGAGTACTGACCTTAAAACCCAAAGCCCTCAAGTCCTGCAGAGTGAAATGATGCTTTATCATCTTTCGGGACTGACCTGAAATGGAGACAAACTTTCTGACTGATCACTCTCTGTTCTATGGTCAGGTGTGCATACACATTACCTAATAGAAAACAGACTTGAAATTGTTGGGTCTTCAGGATAAAAGGCTTTAGCTTAGGTATTGTTACTGAGGTACTGATTTGAGTGAATAAGAAAAAGCAAGGGAGGAGGACTCTTGGACTTCTACAAGTTAGTCAAAAACCGAGATTTAGAATGCAGATTGCACGAGTCCCTTTTCTGGTCAACGCTTGCCATTGATCAGTCTGCAGGTTTATGTGGATGTGTACCAGGTTGTTGAAGCTTCTCCATAGATACTGCTCTAACTTAGTTTAAATGACTATATTGCAGCTTCCAGGTGGATCAAGATGTTTGTTTTAGATGAAGCTGATGAAATGTTGAGTCGTGGATTCAAAGATCAAATTTACGAGATTTTTCAGAAGCTGAGCACGAACATTCAGGTAAGCTGGTCTGTTTTCCGACCGGATGTAATCTGAGCAAAGAATGGCTTCCAGTAAATACTACATGTAGTTGGGGAGCAGTGAAATATCTGAAATCACATTTGTTACCAACTTGCCTTCTTCTATAGCACTCTGCTAAAATTACAAAATTCAGGTCCCCCTGCCTTTTGTAATAATGCTAGTAGAGTACACCGGGGAAGGAGAAAAAATGCACAGCATTGCAAATGAGGCCAGGGTGGACCTCTTTCTTAATGTCCAGTGTCCTCTGTCTCAAGATTCTGTGCTACAGTTTTTATGGAACACTGGTTGATCCCGTGTTGCAGATAGGGAGTCGAGGTGAAATGTAGTCTTCAGGCGAACAAGGGTTAGAGGCTGGCAAATGATTGGACCAGGATGTGCAGCATTGCCATGTTAGCATCATTCATTCTACCTTTATTTGTATATTTTGATTTGATATGGTTAAATAGCAACATGTACTGTAATTTAAGAAGCAACATGATAGCTGGAGCATAGAAACTTCTCTGCAATACAGGCTGCAGAGTTGGGATATTCAGAGCTGAGGTGCTACTGTGCCATCATTGTCAAGAGTCTAGTTAGTGTCAAGTTTACACGGGCAGGTTCCATTATAAATATGTACATAAAAAATATCAAGATTGTCAGCTTGACATTCAGACCAATCATTTAAAATAAAGCACAGCTAAGTTAATTTTCTTTCTTTAGGTGGTTTTGTTGTCCGCTACCATGCCCAGCGATGTCCTGGAGGTCACCAAAAAGTTTATGCGTGATCCAATCCGTATCCTTGTGAAAAAAGAGGAGCTCACGCTTGAGGGTATCAAACAGTTTTACATCAATGTGGAAAGAGAGGTTTGTTAAACATATTTTGTGAAAGTCCCTCTTCAGGGTGGGATTAAAAATGAAAATGGCAGTGAGGCCAACTAAACCAGAACAGAATTTGGAATTGGTGTGCTATTGGATGCTCAATTCAAACTCCGGATCTTATTCTGACAGGAATGGAAGTTGGATACACTGTGTGACTTGTACGAAACTCTAACGATAACACAAGCTGTGATTTTTCTTAACACGAGGCGGAAGGTCGATTGGTTAACTGAAAAAATGCATGCAAGAGACTTCACTGTCTCTGCATTGGTAAGTTTTCTGTAGTTTTTTCCACTCTTTCTCCTCTGAAGGTATTGATTCCTGTCTGGAGTATGGTTCCAGTGGTGCCAGTTCTTGTACCTTGCTGAAGTTGCTGTTTTTCCTTTTCAGTTGTGTGATGACCAACTGATGCATCGCAACTCAACATAATCTGGCCATTGCAACTTTCAGTACAAATCGGGGATAGAAACCTGGGACCCTCTTGGTATCCATGGCAGTTACACCCCTAATGCCTCAGCGAAGGCAGTAACTGTTGTAGAGATTGTTTCTGGTCATTGTGACATTCCCCAAATTAACATAAGTAAGTGAGAACCCTGGCACCATCTTGGTATCCATAGCCATTACTGGGGATTTAACTGTCGTGTGGATTGTTATTACCAGAGTAACAGTTGTTGTTTGACCGTTCAATATATATGGTCTATAAATGCAGTGTCTTTCTATGACTATTGCAGCATGGAGATATGGATCAGAAAGAACGCGACGTGATCATGAGGGAATTCCGTTCAGGATCTAGCCGTGTACTAATTACTACTGACTTGTTGGTATGTACATTTGCACAAAGAATTTGGCTGCTAAAATTTGCATTTTCACTGAATTTCTTGTGCAGTATAAATAACTGCGAATGGAGTTTCAGTGGGGGTGAAATTCGGCTGCTTTGTGCCTGCTGTTAGCGGCGCAAAGGGGTTATCGCGGGGGGTGATTGGGGGGAAAAAAAGCACTTCCCGTGAAATTCGGCGGGGCGTTGCTATCCAATAGTGCAGTGCTGTCGCGCCTCTGGCGATGATGTAATCGCTGTGCACGCCGACCCCTCTGCGTGCCGCACCCTGTGGGTGATGTCAAAGCCAACCTCCGCTCGCGGGCCAGTAATTACAGGGGAGGTGCGGCTGCAACCTGGGCCACCATTTTCTTTTTTTGGTCGACCCCCCCAGGTCGGACCTCTGTGGCGTGGTCTTGGCCGCCATTGCGCAGCCTGGCACTGCCCTGCCCCGGTGGCCTAGTTGGGGCCATCGGAGGCCCTGCAGGGTGCACAGCGGCCCTCCCCTTTAACTGAGGGGAGGGGTGTTGAAATGCGGCAGTGCTCCGCGGAGCCTCTGTGGATTACTGCCGACCGAGCGCTACTGAATTTCGCACCCAGTAACTGCTGTAAGTGTGTCTTAGTGCTACAGAAAACTACGCACTAAGTTGGTGATGACAGAAGTCAGTCTGCCCCACCCTTGGCCCAGGGAGGTGGTTCTCTATTTTGCTCATGGCAGAGGAAGAGAAGTCACAAGCTGTTCTTGAGCAGCAGAGATCGAAATATAAAATTTGCTTTCCCACAATAAATTTTATATAAACCAGCTTTTTTATAAGCTAATTTGAATATTCTCTCAGGCTCGTGGCATCGATGTGCAGCAGGTGTCTCTAGTTATTAACTACGACTTGCCTACCAATCGTGAGAACTATATTCACAGGTTAGTGCCTTTAAAAAAAAAACAACTAGCTAAAGTAGCTCATTGAGCTAAAGCAGAATTTTGTTGAAGGAATGTGGTCCTGTTGAGTGATGCAAGTGTGGATCAATCTACTTTTGCATTATGAAATGTTGCTTGATTTTTGAGTGGAGGAGAAAGAAAGAGAATTGCAGATTTGGGATTTGAGATCTTTTTTCTTTACATATTACAAATAGCTGCTCTGGGACATTTTATTGTATTTAGCCTCCAAACTATTGAAAAGATAACCTTGATTTGTTCTTTACACAGAATTGGCCGTGGTGGTCGCTTTGGAAGGAAGGGTGTTGCTATTAACTTTGTTACTGAGGAAGATAAAAGGATTCTTCGTGATATTGAGACATTCTACAATACAACTGTGGAAGAAATGCCTATGAATGTGGCTGACCTGATCTAATGATGGCATGAGAATTTGCATTTGCAGCTGCTGAATTATCAGACTAGATGGTGCGTTGTGCTGCTTCACACGAGTTGTTGAATCTCTTCCACGTGCAGACAGGATCAGAAATCCAGCATTGTGATAATTGACTTGAGGAAGCCATCCTCTTGCAGTGTTGACTGCTGGGGTGGGAAGTTTAAGTCATGGGGTGTTTAAATGTATATGCCCTTCAGTGTTTTGAACGTTCTGTAGTAGCATTTCTGTTTGATATTCTTTATCACTTAATAGTTTACTTATGGACTAAAAAATTCAAGTGCTGTGTTAAATCAGCCAATTATGTCAAACTGGCATATCTACAGCTATTTTAAAATGAAGCTTACCAATCAACTGGTAAAATGTATGTGCACTTTTTCTAGAGTAATCTAACTACATGTATTTATTTAATAAAGTTTGAGTTGTGCAAAGATCTACTTGTGCTATGATCTGCACAGTTTTGGCTTACCATGGAGGTTTGCTAAGTACCTTGGGTACAAATGTGATAAATTTGGTACTAGTTTGGAGAGGAGCTGGATGTTGTAACTGCATTCCTATATTGCATCTTTATTTTTGTAACTTTGTAGTTCTTTTTGTTTATTGTACATGGGCAGTTCTAATTTATGTATTGTCACACTCCATCTTCCTATTTTAAATATTTATTTTTGTTTCCCTACTAGGAGTTTGTACAGACTCTGCTCAATAGTAAAATATAGATCTTTCAACTTTTAAACCAAAGATACTTCTGGAGAGAGTAACGGTATAAGGAAATACTTACCTGTATATTTGCAATGGTGGTGCATGTTTGCACAATTTGAGCCATATAAAATACAGCAAGCCTAATCATTCCTGTGATGTTTTCAAGTAAGAGACTATTATTGGAGGTTTACATTCAATAAACCTACTTTTAAATAGCATTTCTATAAAATCTATAGGTTTGCCTTTAAGATTTAAGCCATGCATGCACAGGAATGGTTCAATATGCAATGCTGGCCAATTAGAAATTGCAATATTCCAGCCCTGAGGCTAACATTCACATTGAAGGGTGAGTACTATGCTTTGGAAGTGAGACTGATAAATAGTACACTTAAGGCTATGCTAACTGAAGTTTCATAATATTCAAATTGTTCACTAAAGTTTGTAGTACTTTTTGCTAAGAACCCACTTGGGAATCAAAGTTTACCTGTACTTGGATTTTCACAAGTGCTATAAAATGTTGTGATTTGAATAAATATTTTGACTTGTGTATAATTTCTGCATTTTTCTTGTATGGCTTTCAAATCAATACCCTGGGTACCTTAACCCTACAGTGAAGGTCTTTACAACAGTAATGTTTTGGTACTGTTACAATTTGTATGGTGGAATTGGAGAAGTTAGCATATTAAAGTTAGTTTGAATTTGCACTGTTGACCTCTTAGAGGAGCAAAAGCTGTAAGGTGGCTGTTTTGACATATCACTCCTCAAAGTAACCAATTTCTAACTTCCTTGCTAGTAGTTGCCAGGGCTGAGGGGACACTTGGTTATATATACAGCAGAAGGCCTGTGGGAGATTACTTCTGTTTTGGGTGTATAAAAATTGGTAATATAATTGCCTCAATATTTGGATGTGAGTGAAGCAGATGGCTGCTTTGCTCATGAGTATTAATTTCTAATGCCCAAAAGGAATGACTATATGGTAGAGAATTTTCTTTGACATAAAACAAGGCCAGGAGGTTGAAAACTGGTTTAGAGTAGGCTGCACAGAGGGTGGAGTCAATTGAAGAGTTGGCTAAGTACCTAGCTCAACATGATGTGCTAAAGAATTGGGACATCACACAGCTGACCATGTAATGTGTGGCTTTAAAAGCAGATGGTTTTCCAAGTTGCTAGAACTTGGCTCAGCTGACACTGCAGTTTAAGGCTCATGCAAGAACCCATCCATATTAGCATAAAAACCCTTAGGGAAGGTTGTTAGGCAGAGAGGGTACAAGTAACATTTTTATACAATTCACTACACAGTGATTGCACTGTCAATATTTTGACCACATCCAGGGTGTTTTCATTTGAACAAGGAGGTGCTGTCCTTCAAGTGTTCTTGCTTCTCTTCTACAATCATGGTCTACCTGACTATTTAACTCCTTCCAGCCACACAAGATAGGCTGAGATACAACACATACTTTGCTCGAGGTGAGTGCTGTAAACAATGGCTTTATACCAAATGATAGCAGTTTTGAAAACAGGTTCCCCTGAAATATCAACTATAATTTCCCTCCATGGATGTTGCCTGGCCCACTGAGTTTTTCCAGCATTTTGTGTTATTTTGGCTTTATACCAAAGGCTCCTTGAGGGCCTGGATTGAGACTGGCCCACCTGCCAGAAATATGCCTAGATATGTAACACTGGAGCAAGGAGGAGGGGGAAGAATATTTAGCAGCGTGATTACATTCTCATTGTAATTTTACTAAATTACAACAGGGTTAGTGCAGAGAACATTTTCCACTTAACAGTATGCTGGGAATTAGTTAAGCAATATATACTGAATTGTCAACATTTATGGTAAACCCAGATCTTGGTGTTGATAAATTAAGTTCTCATACATTGAAAATTGGGTGTTTATTAAATACTAGCTGGAGTGCCTGTTAGTGCCGAGTTTTTTGAGGGCATGTTGTTGGTGGGGGAGAGAGACACTGCTGGATTTAGTTCAGGATTAGCCTGGAGAGCACCTCAGGGCCCCCTGCAAAGGAAGGCGGCGAGCTCTCCCTGCCTGTCTCTCACCCCCCCCCCCTCACTCTCCCTGTCCCTGCTTTACTCTCCCTCCATCCCCTCCCCCTGATTTCCTCTGTCCCTCCCCCTCTCTTGCCTTTCCTGAGAGCCCAGCCGTGGTGAGCCGAAGCCCCCGTATGCGCCTCAGGGCCGGCTGGTGCGCGGCCTAGCGCGAGGCCCGGCCAGACTCGCCTTAGCTGAGGTCGTGCGCCAGGCCGCCAGCCTTTACCAAGATGGCAGGGTGAGCCCAGCGGGTCGGGCGTGGCTGGCAAGGAGAGGCCAAGGCTTCGAGGCCTGCAGGTGGGGTAACCCTCCAAGGTTGCGGCACCCGGCGGAGGCAGCGAGTCGAGGAAAAAAAAAGGATGAAAGGTAGGAAAATTAATCAGCTTAGAAAAAATATTTACAAATTAATTTACTTTTTTGAAAAACAATTTCCCCTCCAGACAAACTTTTTTTAAATATATAGATATACAGTACTACATTTAAAAGACTGGTTTGATTCAGGGATGCAAACTTGGTATACAGGTTGATCAGATTATTGCCACATTTTTCTGACTTGTCAAAGAAAACTGCCAATAGACAGCAGAGTATAGTTTTGTAAATCCTAGAGTTCTGGTGGAAGACTTGCACCCAAAATGTTAAGCAGTTTTTTCATATGTTGCTGGGTATTGCCACCATTTTTGGCATATGCAGTCTTGTGTATTTTCTTTTGTTAGCCTGCTTTGTTTCAATAAATTACTTCTCCCTCCAGTATCCACCCACATTGGGTGAGAAAGATGGACCAGCTGTGTCCTTTTATAGATTTGTCACTATACACACACCTGCAACACAGCAAGTGGGAACAACACAGATGTAATTCCAGTGACAGCTGGGGTAAAAGATAGAGAGGGTGGTGGCTCAGATGAGACAAGAAGTTGTACTTGATTGTACAAGAGCTGGAAAGGAAAAAAAGTTGCAGATGAATCTACATAAGAACTTGAATTTTATATAGTGCTTTTCAGAATCTCCCAAATTGCTTCACAACCAATATACAGGAAACTTTGTGCTATCCGGCACCGAGCTGCTGCCATTGGCTCAAAACTGCCGGACACTCCAGAGTTAATGTTGAAAGATACGGAGGAAATCTCCGTATCTGACAACAAACACTGTTGCTTAGCAACAGCTTCTAAACACTCGGGTGTGGCTGCAAGAGTCTGTAGCTGAAGCTGTTGCTATAGCTGCAGACCTTGCAGTGCTTGACTGGAAAAAAAGCAGAGAAAACAAACGAAAAGAATAAAAAACGGCTCCTGATTTTTGCCGGTGGCTCCAGCTTGCCGGATGGTACGCCTCCGGATAACTCAGTTTCCTGTATTTTAAAAATGTAACTATATTGCAATGTAGGGGAAGGTGGCAACCAGTTTGCGCACAGCAAGGTTCCACATGTAGCAATGAGTTATGTAACCAGATAGCAAAATACTGCAGATGCTGGAAATCCAAAATAACAAAATGCTGGAAAAACTCAGCAGGCCAGCATCCATGGAGAACCAGTTAACGTTTCAGGTCAATGACAGAATGAAGGACAGCCCTTCTAACGCCCTCCGCCACTTTATTCGCCGCTCACGATGTGGTCTCTACATTGGGGAGACCAAACGCAGATTGGATGACCGCTTGCCGGAACACCTCCGTTCAGTCCGTAAGGGAGCACCCGGTGGCCTGTCACTTTAATTCACCGCTCCACTCCCACTCAGACCTCACCGTCCTCAGCCTCTTGCATGGAAGCTCAGTGTAAGCTCGAGGAACAGCCCTCTGGACTCAACAGAGTTGAACAATTTCAGATCATAACCTCGACCCCTATCACATGTATGTACATAACATTTTTTATCCACTTTTCTTTGGCTTTTTTTCTTCCCTCCCACATGGCAGCTGTCCTTCATTCTGCCGGTGCAATTCACACCTCATCTAGAGCCATCCTTTGTTCCTTAACCTGTCCCATTACCTCCTCTTGCCTTGAATATCTCGCAATGTCTCTTAATTGCTCCTGCTTTCTATCCTATCACTGACCTTCCCTTTTGTTCTTTCATCCCCGCCCCCTTTTCCCAGCCCCTAACTTGCTTCACAATCTATTCTTTTTCCAGTTCTGACAAAATGTCATCGACCTGAAACGTTAACTCTGTTTCTCTCTCCCCAGATGCTGCCTGACCTGCTGAGTTTTTCTAGTATTTTCTGTTGTTAACCAGATAATTTGGTTTAGAGGGCACAAAAATAAAAAGGAACAATGCATTTAGCTATAGCAGACAAGAGGAAAACAACTTGCATTTATATCGATAGCAAAATACTGCAGATGTTGGAAATCCGAAATAACAACAGAAAATGCTGGAAAAACTCAGCAAGTCAGGCAACATCCGTGGAGAGAAATTTGAGTTGACGTTTCGGGTTTGACCCTTCTTCAAAACTGGAGAGAAAAGGAACTAGATCGAAGGCAGGGCTGCGATCGGACAAAAGAATAAAAGAACCAAAAGAAGTAAAAGAGATTAGAAGCTAGACGAGATGGTAATAGGCTGTGATTAGGTGTAAAGTGTACTGGCAGGGCAAAAGATAGCTGCCAGGTGTGAGAGAGAAACAAAAGGAAAGGGGGGGGGGGAAAGGAAAGGAGTGGAAAAATATAAGTGAAAATGAAATAGGGGCCGAGGTTATGATCTGAAATTGTTGAACTCGATATTGAGACCGGAAGGCTGCAGACTGCCTAATCGGAAGATGAGGTGCTGTTTATATCGTACCTTTAACGTAGTAAAACGTTCCAAAGGCATGACATGATCGTTATCAAACAAAATTTGACATAGAACCACATAAGGAAGTACTAAGGACAGATGACCAACGAGGTAGGTTTTAAGAAGCATCTTAAAAGGAGGGCATTTCAGAGCTTGGAGCAAGACTGACAGATAGGAAGTGGGACAAACAAAGTGGAAGAGAAGTAGAGACAGTAATAGGAAGGAAGACTTTCTACTGTACATGAGCCCTGATACAAGAGATCACGTGTAGCAAAATAGACATCATTTCAGTATAAATTTGACATTCAATTCAGCAGCACAAAATTATATTTAGGTTTAGCTTCTTTCTAACATGGTGAGAAGTCAAAATTGGTTGCGCTTGTGCACGGTGAATACTAGATTTGCTGAAATACTCAAAGCCAACAAGTTTTACATTTCAAACTTAGAAACACTTTATTTTGCATGAAGAATTGATCTAAAAACCAAGAAACTCAACACTTGGCTGGGGGGGGGGGGGGGGGGGGGTTTCAGATTGTAAATTGACCTTTGAAGTCCTTGAGGGATTAAACCCATGTGAAAGGAGTTACTTTGTTCAATTGCTGCTCATCTGAAGTTTGATTAACTGCTCTGTGTTAACTGTTGCATAATAACGGCAGAGAGACCCATCATCTGCAGGTACTCATCGGCACCATCTGCCAAGCACTTGTCAACTTCCTGAAAAAGAAATGAGCCACTTTTAAAATGAAAGTAACATCAAAGCTAATTATATATTTCTAGAGATAGATTGAGAAGTAACTACATTAACATACAAACTCTGAAATTAGGACCAATTTTCAAGTAGTCAAAATTTAAGAGTTCCTCTCCATGGAAAATCTTTAGAGTCAGAGTCATAATGTCACAGGAGGCCATTCGGCCCATCCCATCGAGTCCGTGCCGGCTCTCTAGAGCAATCCAGTCAGTCCCATTCCCCCGCTCTATCCCCGTAGCCCTGCAAGTTTATTTCCCTCAAGTGCCTATCCAGTCTCCCCTTGAAAACATTGAGCGCCTCCACTTCCATCGGCAGCGAGTTCCAGGTCCTCACCACTCGCTGCGTAAAAAAGTTTTTCCTCACGTCCCCCCTGTATCTCTTGCCCAAAACCTTAAATCTGTCTCTCTAGTCCTTGTACCATCAACTAGTGGGAATAGCCTTTCCCCATCTAGCCTATCCAAACCTGTCATAATCTTGTACACCTCTATCAAATCACCCCTCAACCTCCTTTGCTCTAATGAAAACAAATCCAGCTTCTCCAACCTGTCCTCGTAGCTAAGATCCCCCATCCCCAGAACCATTCCGGTAAATCTCCGCTGCACTCTCTCAAGGGCCTTCGCATCCTTCCTAAAGTGTGGTGACCAGATTGTGGTAAATAGTAACTGATTACAATAAATTTTCTGGCGCTTTGCAAGAAAACGAGCGTCGAATCAAACTCAAGGATCAGCAAAATATAGTAACATAATAATTCAAGATACAATATTCAGCAAAACCTGGGCTGGGTCATGAGAACAGCTGTTGGGTTCAGAAATATGGAAAAAGGCAAATAAATGGAGATCACAGTTATACTTTTTTATAAAATTATTAAAGTACAAAAGTTTTACTAGAAATGGTTCTGTGAGTTAGTTCTCCCTCAAAGAAAGGCATCTCCCAATTTCATAGAAACATGTTTTAATTAATTCAGTCTTCAAATCGTGGGGAAAGGTAGATTCCATTAGAACATGTCAAACAGGTACAATTATGTAAGTCTTGTTCAACAGAATCAATCTAAGTGATCAAACTCCCGAACACTCTTCAGTGACTAGCTGATGACTAGTAAACTGCAATCTATTATTTATCACATGAGCATTTTACTCCATCATTGTCAAGTGGGGATAAAGACCATTTATTGGATTAAAAAGATGGTTTCTAGAATTCAAAAAAGTCACACCACCAAAGAGTCTATAAGCATACATCTGGATGGAGCTAGGCCAAGGAATTTGGACATACCACTGAAATCAGGGAGAGGCAAAACACAGCTTGTTGTTCATTTCAGTCCATACTTACTGCTAGTTTTAGTGTGATCGCTGATTTCTGTCGGTCATTAAGATCCTCTTTATCGATGATGACTTCATGTAGCTGGTTGATTAACTGTGTTGCAGCGTAACCTTCATTAATCATATTCTGACAAAACAGTGGAGGATAAATAGAAGCACTTCGTACATACATCACATTGCAAATAGTAAACATTGTTCCCCTCTGCACGGACTCGTGTTGCGAAGCAGTTCTACAAGTAATACCTCAACTTTAATACATTGTCCACATTTGCACTTTGCATGCAAGGCAGGAAACTATTTGATTACAGAACAGAGTGGAGTCCTACTTAAACTGTGGGAAACTATGTGCTTGTGTGGCACCCCATCCACCACCTTAAACATTCACTCCCTCCACCACCGGCATACCGTGGCTGCAGTGTGCACCATCTACAAGATGCACTGCAGCAACTCGCCAAGGCTTCTTCGGCAGCGCCTCCCAAACCTGCAACCTCTTCCACCTAGAAAGACAAGGGCAGCAGGCGCATGGGAACACCACCACCTCCAAGTCACACACCATCCTGACTTAGATGTATATCACCGATCCTTCATCGTCGCTGGGTCAAAATCCTGGAACTCCCTCCCTAACAGCACTGTGGGAGTACCTTCACCACACGGACTGCAGCGGTTCAAGGCGGCGGCTCACCACCACCTTCTCAAGGGCAATTAGGGATGGGCAATAAATGCTGGCCTTGCCAGCGACGCCCACATCCCATAAATGAATATTAAAAAAGTGGTTAATATGAGAAATGGAAATGTTGCACATGTACAGTAGGATACACTGAGTTGCAGTAATATAGAGCAGGGGTTCTCAACTGGGGGCCCACGAGAAGATTTCAAGGGGTCCGCCAGAGAATGGACAGTTTTTCGGGGCAGGGCCTATCTGGGGGAAGTTCACAGCTGAGGGCGGGTCCTTAGTCAGGTTGAGGGACTGATCGCAGGGATGGTTGCAGTCAGACGGGGATGACGCAGCTCAGCGTCCTGTAGGATGGAGTCAGGTAGATGTAGGCTGGGTCCCGTGGGGTGTGGTAGTCCCTGGCTACATTGGGTTGGTTAACGAGTCCAAGGCCCCGGGTTAGTAATCCCCTGAAACCGATACTGGGAGGCTCCGCTTTGCGGTGCAGCCGCTCCTTGGGAGTGTCCGGAGGTGCCAGGCCCACAGCGTTTCCAGAACCTTCCATTGTCATCAAAGCCCAGTAAGTGAATGTGTGACTGGAACTCGGAACTGAGCACCCCCCACCCCCAACACACAGACAAACTGTCCCCCTCCCTCCACACAGACTGAGACAAACTGTGTCCCCCCCACAGACAGTGGGGCAAATTGTTATGCCCACACACTTACGTTAAGAGGGTATGTGGAATTTTTATAACACGGAAGGCGGGTCCTCAGAAGCAAATAAGTTGAGAACCCCTTTTCTCTATCACACAGCTCACCACTAAATTTTGAATGTTTGTCTTACCTGATAACATTAACCAGAAACGAACTGCTGACCCTTATCAATTAATCTAGGCCATCATATCTATTTTCCCCTCCATCATCTTTTCTACTCTCACTGATTCAAAATGAAAAAGCTTTTCCAGCACTGATGTCAGCCAACTTGATGAGCAGAAGCCTTTTATCCAAAATTTAAAAAAGGACGACGAGCCCTCGCTGTCTACCTACTCACTGGATTAGGCCCTTGCTCAGCTCAGCGTGGTTCAAGCTTTCCAGCATAATTTTATAAAACACTAAATAAATCTCTATGCCCAGAAAGATATTGGGAGGAACTTTCAACCTCGGCGGGGGTGGGTGTAAAACAGGCAGGAGCGGAGCGGCTACCCGTTACACACTCGCCCGATTTTCCTTTTCATCGAGGATCTGCTACGGTGTTTTAATGCCCCAGACGTTGAAAGTTCCGCCCACTGTCTTACTAATAAATGAGGAATCTTTCTACAGTACTTACTTTTACTACCGTTTCCAGTTTTTCAAAAGAGCTGCTGTGGCAAGCAGCTAAAAGGCTGTCGATCATTTCAGACGGCACAACCTAGAAAAGAAAAAAAATACATGAAAAATATGAAGTAACGAAGTGTGCGGGGCCCATCTGGCCTCCTGCTGCGGGGTGCCGGCTGCGATCCGACTCAAGGGGTGAGGGTGGGATTGGGTGAATAAATGGGGCACCAGTTAGGCAGCTGAAGAGAGCGCTCTACATCACAAATAGAAAAGGAAAGCTCTGAAACTTTGAAAAAAGGTTTGAACCCAACATTTTCAGAAACATGGAGATTTCCCCTCGCACTTTTTATTTCTGTACTCAAGATGAAGCTAAAATGTAATTTACAAGTGTCAGCTTGGCTCAGTTATCTGAGGAAGGATGTTCTTGCCATGGAGGGAGTTCAGCGAAGATTCACCAGGCTGATACCTGGGATGGCAGGAATGACGTATGAGAAGAGATTGGGTCGATTGGGCTTATACTCGCTGGAGTTTAGAAGAATGAGAGAGGATCTCATTGAAACGTATAAAATTCTAACAGGACTGGACAGACTAGATGCAGGATGTTCCCGATGGTTGGGGAGTCCAGAACCAGGGGTCACAGTCTAAGGAGACGGGGTAAGCCATTTAGGACTGAGATGAAGAGGAATTTCTTCACCCAGAGAGTGGTGAACCTGTGGAATTCTCTACCACAGAAGGCAGTAGAGGTCAATTCATTAAATATATTCAAGAAGGAGTTGGATATATTTCTTAAGGCTAAAGGGATCAAGGGATATGGGGAGAAGGCAGGGACAGGGTACTGAACTTGGATGATCAGTCATGATCGCATTGAATGGCGGAGCAGGCTCGAGGGGCCGAATGGCCGACTCCTGCTCCTATCTTCTATGTTAGTTGCTAACACCCTCACCTTGGGAGTCAGAAGGTTGTGGGATTGAGCCTCGGTACAGACTTCAGCACATAAACTAGGCTGGCATTTCATTGCAGTACTGCATTGTCAGAGGCATCATCTTCCAGATGAGATGTTATACCAAAGTCCCTTCTGCCAGCTCAGGTGGATGTAAAAGATCCCATAACACAACTTTGAAGAGCAAGATGATCTCCCAGTGTCCTAACCAACGGTCTTTCCTCAACCAACTCCACAATAGATTGATTATCTAGTCATTCAGCTCACTTGCTGTGTGTTGGCCTGCATAACAACAGTGATTACACTTCAAAAACTAATCCAGTGGTTGTAAAGTGCTTTGGGGTGTCCGGAGGGGCTATATAAATGCAAGCTTTTCCTTTTCTATGCCAACGAACCACATCATGGCCTGGTACATAATCAAATTGATATTAATCTATGATGGGAAAAGCCACAATAAAAATACACAAACTGGATGGAGTGACACAAACATTTTGTACCATTGAGTGGCAGAAGACTTTCTTTTGTTCTTGGGATGTGGCCAACACTGGCAGTTTTCATCGTCTCTCTTTCAGCAGCTTGCCCACAAATTACTGGATTTATTTAATTCAATTTTGCTACTGGCCACGGTGAGATTTGAACGCGTGACCTCGGGTTTGCTAGCCCAGTACTATAATCACATTACTGTCCACCATTTCCCACATGCACACTCCCTGATTGACAGGTGACGTCTCACATTAGAGGAAAGGGAGGAAATCTGCCTGCTTCTAGAGGCAGTGAAGTGACGCTCAGGGAGAAAAATGTCATCTAATCTTTGCTTTGCACTTGTCTTATACAAGGGGAAATGCAGGATCACAAGAAGTGATCAATATATGTACCACACACTAGGCTATGTCAGCTGGGATAATTAAAAAGGACATCTTTCCTGATGGGAGACTTTTAAATCAGAAACCAATGACATCGTCCCTTTTAATAGGTCCCAAAAGAGAAGCTTGAGGAAAATTGGACACTTCATTTTTTTGGACGCCAACAGGATGAAAACTGCATGATGGAAAATTTTTCTCAAGCACTGCAGGCAGACACTGACAACAGTAAAAGAACACACGATGGCTCTCTGTGGAAATGCTCGTCATGGGAAAGGGCATATAGATTCCTGCCAAAAACTCAACCCGTACCTTACCCATTGTATATGGGCAGAAAAAGTTTTCTTACCCCAGCAATTTCAATGATGACTTGTTCTGTGATGTCTTTCCCTCCTGTAAGTCTCGTTGCACACTGCAGGTAAGTTATTGCCTTTCTCAGGTCTCCTTCTGATACATCGATAAGAATGGCGATTGTCTAGAAAAAGCCAACATGATATAAATGAAAACATTTGCCAGCTACATCAACTGAAGGCTCAAGTTTATGTTCAATGCAAGGAAACCACATCAAAAGCAAAATCCAGACCAACCACAGTAACATCAATGCAATAGTGTGGACTCGGTGCAGAGCGAGATAGCCTTGGCTCAAAAGTCACACCAGTGCACTGTTTTATAGCTTAATGTCTGCAGAAGATTTCTGTAAACAGAGAGAAAAAAATACATGCACAAATTAGCCCTGAAAAGGAAGTAATCTTGAAACTGCTATTAAACTGTAGGCAAAGTCCTTGAAGACTTAGTGTAACTTGCTTCAAAAGAGTTTGATTGATGGATTGTTGTTCATTTTATACAACAATGATGTACCTCCTATTTCTTTCAAGTAACAATCGGTTAAGTTTCCAGTCTCACTGTATTCAACCCAGCCGCTAAGGAAGAACTTGTTCACCAGGCTGATACCTGGGATGGCAGGAATGACGTACGAGGAGAGATTGGGTCGATTGGGCTTATACTCACTGGAGTTTAGAAGATTGAGAGGGGATCTCATCGAAACCTATAAAATTCTGTCAGGCCTGGACAGACTAGATGCAGGAAGGATGTTTATGATGGCCAGGAAGTCCAGAACCAGGGGTCATCGTCTAAGGATAAGGGGTAAGCCATTTAGGACTGAAATGAGGAGGAATTTCTTCACCCAGGGAGTGGTGAACCTGTGGAATTCTCTACCACAGAGGGCGGTGGAGGCCAGTTCATTAAATATATTCAAAAAAGAGTTGGATATATTTCTTAAGGCTAAAGGGATCAAGGGATATGGGGAGAAGGCAGGGACAGGATACTGAATTTGGATGATCAGCCAGGATCTCATTGAATGGCAGAGCAGGCTCGAGGGGCCGAATGGCCTACTCCTGCTCCTATCTTCTATGTTTCTATGTTGTACGATGCAGCTATTTTCAACCAGTGAATGCATGCTAATTAAGTATTATCTTAATAACCAAAGTTGATACTTCACAGAATCACAGAAACCCCACAGTGCAGATAGAGGCCATTTTGGCCCATCGAGCCTGCACCGACACATATTCCACCCGATCCCCGTAACCCCTACACCAACACATATCCCACCCTATCCCCGTAACCCCACGTATTTAATCCCCCGAACATTAAAGGTCAATTTATCATAGCCAATCAACCTAACCCGCACATCTTTGGACTGTGGGAGGAAACCGGAGCACCCGGAGAAAACCCACGCAAACACAGGGAGAATGTGCAAACTCCACACAGACAGTCACCCAAGGCCGGATTCGAACCCGGGTCCCTGGCGCTGTGAGGCAACAGTGCTAACCACTATGCCACCGTGCTGGCCTCAAAGCTGAATAATCGGGACTGGTAAAAGACTGCGATTAGTATGCAGAGCCAGAGTCCCAATCGGCTAAGCGAGAATGGATCAGTAACCCAGCGCTCTGCATATCCCGATCACCAATAGCATCTATTCAGTCAACACAGATATACTTAGAAGAGCAAGATGCTCCATGATGTATCTGTGCTGACCAACTGACTATACTTAACGTGCGGAGAGACCCTTTTCAGAATTCCACTTGTGGGTGAATTCTGTGCTCATCAAGGTGAGAAAGGTCAGGGGTGAAGTTTCCACTTTTGGCTTTTAGAGTTTGGATTAAGCACCAAGTAGGTATACAGAAAATCTACCTCTGAACTGTCCCAACAAGGTGTCCAGGCCCTAGACTCAGAAGGGCAACTGAATGTGCACCAGTGTGACACTTCCATTTTCCACATAAGCCATCCTCTTTGTGATGGGGATTGATGTACACAGGGAATCTCAAACAAATTCACTCAGGAGCGTTACAGCCAGCAGAGAGGAACCATTCATCCCATCTGTCTAAGGTAGATTGCAAGCCAGATCCCAGAGCCATCCCACTTAGTTCCTCCCAAACCTCAAAAAACCCCAAATCTTATGAATGTTTGACAGACACTCAGCTATTGCTGGGGCACTAACCTGTAACCAGAGAATGTAATACAGGCAAGGGCATAGCAACTTTCAAACTCAAAAATGTCCACGATAGGATGATATAGATGGACTGAATGACACCCCTCATCTGTACTTAGCTTTGTGAAAGATCAGGAGACCAGACCCCTGTACTGATTGCCGAATGGTGTTTGTTTTAATAACCTCCTAGTGGAAAAAACACTGCTGCCTGCTTGAAGCTGTTGTCATTGTAGAAAAGTAATTAGATATCTTGAGACAATTGAGGACATAGAAAGTGACCGTGGAAGGGAATGCTTACTCAATTGGCAAGAAGCCAGCTATACCCCAGGCAGAATACAATGTGGAAGATTCTGTTCGAGATTTGAAGCAGACAGTTCAAGTTTGCAGGGGAGCAAGAAGCTGGATACAGTCACCTCTAATCAGATTTTTGTACTATTGCGCTTAGTTAGTCATGGAATTTTGGGTAAACCACAGAGCAAGAGTCCAACATCACCAATCGTCAGTAGAGAGATTTTAAGCAAGTTCATTGTATTTTCCTCATGTTCTTTCTCTTCGTGCTTTTGTGAAAATGATTCAACGTTTCTGGCAGTGGGCAAAGGAACGAAAAGCTGTGTGGTAAACCACTTTTGTCGTTCACTATCGTTACACTATAGTTATCACTGTTATATCGTTATCACTGTTCACACTGTTGTATCACTATACGAGGTCGCCTCTTGTCACGCTGTTATACCTGGGCTGACCACTGCTGACTCCGCCCATGGCTCCACCTACCTGCCCAGGTATAAAGGTGGTCGACTGGCTGGTATTCCTCCTTGTTGGATCCGATCACCCACGAGGGTGGGCTCTGTTATTTAGCCAATAAAAACCTATAGTTACTTTCTTAACTCGTCGCTTTTCATTGGATGAATTGATAGGTATATCAAGCTGAATGTTCATTGTGGAAACATTTCAGTTTCAAGAATTATCCTAGTTGAGCAAAATAATAGTTGTAACACCAAACACAACATATGTACACCCCCCTCGCTATATTTTCTTAAACATGTACCAATACAATAGGCTCATTTTTATGATGAACATCATGCTGAATGTCGGATAATCTCTGACCAGGCATTGCTGGCTATGCGAATAGTTCTTTCCCCCTCCCCCCAAAAGGATAAAAAGTAATTTTTTTTGCAATGAAAAAAAACCAAGAGGAAGATAGAACTTTAAAAAAACTAGATTGCTTTTCCTTTCTTCCTCCTTTCGATTTATATTTGCTGGTAAATGTTGGTGCTCAAGGTGAGGGATGTCATTACTGAGAAATGAGCATTTGCATTTTTAGGTAATCAGTTTCAGCATTAAGCATACCCAGGTCGTGTAACGCATAGGTGAGTTACAGGATAAAGCTCCCCTTACTCTACCCAACAATGTGCCTCAACTCCCCAACCTGTGATCAACCTACACTCTGTCAATATGAAGCTGTGGATGACGGGGGGGAAAAGAGCAGCTAGTAACACCTGCTGGAAGAGTACACATCAGGAAAGGACATAATTAGACTCGACCGGGACGTGACGCCCCTTACAGCTTAATATACTGTCAACCCTTCCTGTCAGGGCTCAGAGCTCACACAAAGAATAGCCACTTGGGTGAAGCATCAGAGGACGGTCAGTATCTGTGGAACCAGACTCTAACACATAGCACTGTTTTCAGGAGAGAGGAGGAATATGGCGAGAAAATTCCAAGAATTGTAAAAAACCTAAAGGACTCGAAAGCACTGTGCGAATTTTTAGGGTGGTAGAATAGAAAGACAGAGGTCAGTATAGTGGCCCTAACCTCTTTAAATCTGAACCAAAGTTAAAATCACACTCTGCTTCCGCAACAAAATTTGAGCTCCAAATATACCGTACAACCCAGACACCTACTTCACTGCTGCATTGCACATTCTCCTTCTCACAGATGTCCCGCAAACGTTTCTCTTGTATACTGTCAATCAGAGGTTTAAAACGGAACTTCGAACATCGAGAAGTCAGTGGTTCAATTATCCTAAGACACAAAGAAAAGTCTTGAGCATTACTCATGTGTCGGCAAACAGAGCAGTTACAGACAAATGTTCCTTATGGTGACTGCGCTTCACCCCCATAATTGGAGCCAGATTTTATTCACTTTGCATTGTACCAAAATACATTCCGCAAACCCATTCTGCAGCAACACAAATAAATATGGTTATATTGCAAATCCTTTCCATTTGGTGTTACCTCACCGTTGCATTTTGCTAAACAGGTATAAGGCACAGTATTAATTGCTGCACCAACTAAACTGTATAACCTTTAAGTTGCTACATTTGCCACATCTGTGACCATTTTTATTTAAAGAGATGTTAATACAGTAGGCAGCAAAAAACAAAGGAAAAAGCCAATGAGTGGGTGGTGGAAGGCAAGAACACCCTCCAAAAAAATTAAAATTAAACTTAATTTAGTCCCAGTAAACGAGATCAACAATCAATGGGGTAAACATGAAGGTGGTGATTTCCTGCTCCAACATCACCCAACTTGCCTGCTACATACCAGCAGTTGGAAATGGGTATTTACAAAACCCCTGTAATTGAAGATTGTTAAGTTATTGAAGATCATGAAATCCAACTCTGACCAAGAACCTCTCAGTGATGCTACTTATCCAACAGTTATCTTGCGTCCTTTAATAGCAAGAAGAATGGGGTGAGCAAACCCAGATTAGCCCAATACTACAATTGCATTCTAATTACAATTTGTTAATGTGTAACAAATGCTTAAGACTCAAAACAGAGAGAGAGATTGAGGCAGGTATAACTCAATATTAAAGTTCTAGCTTAAAAGAACTCAACTGAAAGCAGTTAAAACAAGGTTCCCTTGAATTCTTTTTGGGTGTGTGGCCCATTCAAAATACCGGGCAGGCGCGGTTTTAGCAGCAGGGAACATTGAATGTAGCAAATAATGCGCGATTCTGTTCAGCAACACTTCATAGTGTGTGACATTTTAAATAGTTATGGCTCTCCCACCTGCTGATATAGTTGCAGATGAGGCAGAAACGTGTGGTTTTTGACTCTTTTTCCATTGTGCGGCGAAGAGCGGCCTGTGCAGCATTCGTCATAGAGTCCGCTTCATCCAAGATGATAATTTTAAATGGTGGAGTAGGTTTGCCACTGGAAGAAAGGACATAAATGGTGTAATGGTCTAAGAAAAGTCTTCAAACTAGAACCACATTGATGAAAGGAGTCAGCTCCACAAAGGGAAGCATTTCCGGTAGCTCCCAATGCTATAAAACTAAGACGACAAATGGTGTTCTGATGAATGAGCTTGTGTTAAATATTTCTTCCACTAAAATGAAAGTTGAAGATAACTGATCATTTGCATTAGGCATGCCAAGCAGAACAGGTGGCAATTAGCACATACATCAAAATGCATCACATGCGACAGAATACAGAAGACATTAATAAACTTGCAGAATG
Organism: Somniosus microcephalus; assembly: GCF_052327205.1. NCBI lineage: Eukaryota > Metazoa > Chordata > Chondrichthyes > Squaliformes > Somniosidae > Somniosus > Somniosus microcephalus. The sequence goes on along the minus strand of NC_140992.1, from coordinate 31,442,667 downwards.
GGTGTGTAATTGGCAAATGAATTTTGCTATAAATCAATGTGAGGTGGTGCATTTTTTTCTTTTATTCATTCATGGGGTGTGGGCGTCGTTGGCAAGGCCAGCATTTACTGCCCATCCCTAATTGCCCTCGAGAAGGTGGTGGTGAGCCGCTTTCTTGAACCGCTGCAGTCCGTGTGGTGAAGGTACTCCCACAGTGCCATTAGGTAGGGAGTTCCAGGATTTTGACCCAGCGACGATGAAGGGACGGCGATATATTTCCAAGTCAGGATGGTGTGTGACTTGGAGGGGAACTTGGAGGCGGTGGTGTTTGCATGTGCCTGCTGCTCTTGTCCTTCTAGGTGGTGTGGTAAACCACTTTTATCGTTCACTATCGTTACACTATAGTTATCACTGTTATATTGTTCTCACTGTTCTCACTGTTGTATCACTATACGAGGTCGCCTCTTGTCACGCTGTTATACCTGGGCTGACCATCACTGACTCCGCCCATGGCTCCACCTACCTGCCCAGGTATAAAGGTAGTCGACTGGCTGGTATTCCTCCTTGCTGGATCCGATCACCCATGAGGGTGGGCTCTGTTATTTAGTCAATAAAAACCTATAGTTACTTTCCTAACTCGTCGCTTTTCATTGGACGAATTGATAGGTATATCAATTTTATTGACTAAATTTTAAGATGTCTCATCCAGACGCCCCGCCACAACAGCCGTCAGACGCCGAGCCGCAACAATCACAACAGCCGGCTTGGCTGCGAGCCCTCAGACCACCGTACCTGGATCTAAATCCACGGGCAGCGAACGCAGCCCTCGACTTCGATCACTGGCTGGGCTGCTTTGAAGCCTACCTGGAAGAGTCCAACGTGCCTCAGAGATCCAAGCTAAGAGTTCTGAACGCCCAACTGAGCCCTAAAGTATTCGCGCTCATCCGGGACCTTAAAACATACGAGGACGCCATCAACCGGCTGAAAAGACAGTACCAAACCCCGGTAAACCCCATGTATACCAGGCACCTCCTAAGGTCCCGCCCGCAACTGCCAGGGGAGCTGGTGGAGGAATTTTTACGGGTGCTACAAGGACTCGGCAGAGACTGTAACTTTAAAGCAGTAACGGCGGCAGAAAATACGGAAGACAACGTCCGCGATGCCTTCGTGAAAGGCCTACGGTCCGACTACTCACGGCAGCGATTACTGGAAGCAAAGGACCTCGACCTGGACAAAGCTGCAGCCCTCGCTCTCTCCCTGGAGGTGGCCCATCGGGACCAGGAGGCGTTCTCCAGGTACTGTTCGCGACCCTGGGACTCGGGCCCGACCCTTACCGCAATACCCTTCACCGCGCCGCCCCCGGGACCTACCTCAGCGTCGGCGTCCCGGACCCGATCGGGACCGCCACCCCCGGTACCGGCTCCGACATCGGACCCCCGCGGCTGCTTTTTCTGCGGCCAGGAGAAACACCCGAGGTCGCGCTGCCCAGCTAGGAACTCCACCTGCTCAACCTGCAGGAAGAAAGGCCACCTTGCTAAGGCCTGCAGAAGTGGATCTTCAGAGGCCAGCAGTGCCTCATGCGAACTGTGGGGGCGGCCATCTTCCTTCAAGGCAACAGAGGCCAGCATCCCCACACGTGAGTCATGGGGCGGCCATCTTTGATCAAGGCAACCGACCCCAATAGTGCCTCATGTGAGTTATGGGGGCAGCCATTTTGTCCAACCTCGTGGGAGACGCCATTTTACCCACCACGCTCGACTGCCACCGTGCCTCCAGACCCGACGACCGTCTCACCCGCAGACGACAACGACTCGCTCAGCTACACACTAGCCTCCGTCACTCTGGATCAAGCCCGCCCGCATCACCTGTCCAAGTCGATGATGGACATCAAAGTAAACGGCCACGCCACGACCTGCCTGTTCGACAGCGGAAGCACGGAGAGCTTCATCCACCCAGACACGGTGAGCCACTACTCCCTCCCCGTCCTGCCAACGCGCAACCGAATCTCGATGGCATCAAGGTCCCACGCCACGGACATCAGCGGCTACTGTGTTGTGACCCTGTCGGTTAAGGGTACGGAGTATAAAAACTTTAAACTCCTCGTCCTCCCCCAGCTCTGCGCTGCCGTCCTACTAGGGCTGGACTTCCAATCCCACCTCCGAAGTGTCACCCTAGCATACGGTGGACCCCTCCCCCCACTCACAGTCGACAACCAGCGGATGTTAAACCGCCCACCGCGTAACACCTGCAGCCTATCCACCCTCAAGGTCCCGCCACCTTCCCTGTTCGCTAACCTAACCCCCGACTGCAAACCCGTCGCTACCAAGAGCAGGCGGTACAGCGCCAGGGACAGGGCCTTCATTAGCTATGAGGTGCGGCGCCTCCTGAAAGAGGGCATCATCGAGGGGAGCAGCAGCACCTGGCGTGCCCAGGTCGTGGTCGTTAAGACCGGCGATAAAAATCGCTTGGCCATCGACTACAGCCAGACCATAAACAGGTACACCCAGCTGGACGCATACCCCCTTCCCCGCATATCTGACATGGTCAATCAGATTGCACAATACCGAGTATTCTCGACCATCGACCTTAAGTCGGCCTACCACCAACTCCCTATCAGCCCGGAGGACCGCCAGTATACCGCCTTCGAGGCGAACGGGCGCCTCTACCACTTCCTTAGGGTCCCCTTCGGTGTCACCAACGGGGTGTCGGTCTTCCAAAGGGAGATGGACCGGATGGTCGACCAGAACGGACTGCAGGCCACGTTCCCTTATCTAGATAACGTCACCATCTGCGGCCGCGACCGGCAGGACCACGATGTGAATCTGGAGAAATTCCTCTGTACGGCCCAACGGCTGAACCTCACCTACAATAAGGAGAAATGTGTGTTTAACACCTCACGCCTTGCTATCCTCGGCTGTGTAGTAGAGAACGGAGTCATCGGCCCCGACCCCGAAAGAATGCGCCCCCTCATGGAGCTACCCCTCCCCCACTGTCCTAAGGCACTTAAGAGAACCCTGGGACTCTTCGCCTACTATGCCCAATTATGCGGACAAAGCCAGACCCCTCATGAAGTCCACATCCTTCCCCCTCACGGAGGAGGCGTGCGCGGCCTTCTCCCTCATTAAGGGAGACATAGCCAAGGCCACAATGCACGCAGTGGATGAGTCCATCCCCTTCCAAGTGGAGAGCGATGCATCCGACTTCGCCCTAGCCGCTACCCTTAACCAGGAGGGGAGGCCGGTGGCCTTCTTCTCAAGGACCCTACAGGGCCCTGAGATCCGACACTCGTCAGTCGAGAAGGAAGCCCAGGCGATCGTGGAGGCGGTACGACGCTGGAGGCATTACCTGGCAGGCAAACGATTTACCTTCCTCACCGACCAGCGTTCGGTCGCTTTCATGTTTAATAACAAGCTGAGGGGCAAAATCAAGAATGACAAGATCTTGAGGTGGAGAATCGAGCTATCCACCTACGATTATGAGATCTTGTACCGGCCAGGTAAGCTGAACGAACCCCCCGATGCTCTTTCACGAATTACATGCGCCAGCGCGCATATTGATAGACTTCAGACCCTCCACAACGACCTCTGCCACCCCGGGGTCACCAGACTTTACCATTTCATTAAGGCCCGCAACCTGACCTACTCCATCGAGGAGGTCAGGACCATGACCAGGAACTGCCAGACCTGTGCCGAGTGCAAACCGCACTTCTATAGGCCGGACAAAGCAAGCCTGATCAAGGCCACCCGCCCCTTCGAGCGCCTGAGCATCGACTTTAAGGGGCCCCTACCGTCATCCGACCGTAATGTGTACTTCCTCAACATCGTTGATGAGTACTCCCGTTTCCCCTTTGCCTTCCCCTGCCCAGACAGGACCAGTACCACGGTCATTAAATGCCTGAACGAACTCTTCGCCTTGTTCGGGTTCCCGAACTATATACATAGTGACCGGGGCTCCTCCTTCATGAGCGAGGAACTCCGCCAGTTCCTACTAGCGAGAGGTATTGCAGCAAGCAGGACCACCAGCTACAACCCCCGAGGGAACGGCCAGGTGGAAAGAGAGAACACGACTGTCTGGAAGGCCGTCATCTTAGCCTTAAAGTCTAAGGGCCTCCCAACCTCCCGCTGGCAGGAAGTCCTCCCGACAGCGCTGCATTCCATCCGGTCACTACTTTGCACTGCCGTTAACGCCACCCCCCATGAACGAATGTTTGTTTTCCCCAGGAAGTCGACTACGGGAACCACTCTACCAACCTGGCTGACCTCTCCGGGGCCCGTCCTGCTGCGAAAGCACGTGAGGGCCCATAAAACGGACCCCCTGGTCGAGATGGTGAACCTCCTGCACGCCAACCCCCAGTACGCCTACGTGGCTTACCCAGACGGGCGGGAGGATACCGTCTCCTTACGAGACCTCGCACCCTCGGGCACTCCGGAGACACCACCTTTACCCCCCCCCACCACCCCCCCAATTCCAGCCCAGGTAGACCCCACGAGCCTTCGCCGACCACGCAGACACCAGCATTAACACCGGATAATGCAACACCGCCGCTGCGACGATCGGAGAGGCTTACGAGGCCTCCGGACAGACTGACATACCAGAACTGGTAGTACACTTCACCCCGCCGGACTCAAATCTAAAGAAGGGGTGAATGTGGTAAACCACTTTTATCGTTCACTATCGTTACACTATAGTTATCACTGTTATATTGTTATCACTGTTCTCACTGTTGTATCACTATACGAGGTCGCCTCTTGTCACACTGTTATACCTGGGCTGACCATCACTGACTCCGCCCATGGCTCCACCTACCTGCCCAGGTATAAAGGTAGTCGACTGGCTGGTATTCCTCCTTGCTGGATCCGATCACCCATGAGGGTGGGCTCTGTTATTTAGTCAATAAAAACCTATAGTTACTTTCCTAACTCGTCGCTTTTCATTGGACGAATTGATAGGTATATCAGGTGGTACAAACAAGATTTACAAGAATGATACCAGAACTGACAGGTTATACCCATCAGGAAAGATTGAACAGACTGGGACTCCTTTCTCTATAACAATGGTTCTTGCGGGTCTGTAGAGACTTTCCAGGGGGTCCGTGAAAAAAACCCAAATCGGTGATGGAGAGCAAGCCGGAGCGGAGCGGCCGGGCGCTGCCGAACAGGGCGTTGAATAGTTACCATGGCAGCGGCAGCTATGCGCTGCAGGAAGAGGAGGAGAAAAAGACTGCATACCAGCGGATGCTTGATTGACAGCCAATCAGCTTCTAAAGATTCTCTGACAGCTGTTCACAGGTTTGGCAGTTAATTGACAGCAGAGGGAACCAATTACAAAGCGAAGTGGCGGGGAGCAGCCAATGGAAGAGCAAGGAAGGCGGAGCCGCGGCCACCATTTTGTGAATCGGGGGTGGTTGGAGTCTGGTCGCGGCTCTGCGGTTCTCCCTTCCCCGGGCCGAGCTCCGTTGCGACAGTACTGATTGCCAGCCTGCACGACAAGGATGGTGAAGCTGCCCCCGGAGGTGCGGTGGGACCAGTTCCAGCCGTTGCTCGAGCAGTTCGGCAGTCAGCGAGTGCGCTCCGGTGAAGGTGGGAGATGGAGGAGAAATGGCAGAGAGCGACGGGGAGAGAGCGATGGTGCACAAAGAGGAATGGGGAGAGAGATTAAGGTAGAGAGAGATGGGGATGAGTGATGGGGGAAAGAGAGTGAGATGGGGGTACAAAGAGGAATGAGAGAGAGAGATGGAGGAATAAAGATAAAAAGGGAGAAATGGGACTAGAGAGAGAGATGTGGTAGAGTGACGGGAGAGAGATGGAGGTACAGAGAAAAAGGTGGAGGAAGATTGATGCAGAGAGAGAAGGGGGCACAGAGAGGAATGGAAGTAGAGAGAAGAATGGGAGAGAGACGCGGTAGAGAGAGAGAGGAATACGAGAGATAGGGAGAGATGGGGGGTAGAGAGAGAGAGAGAGAGAGCGAGAGAGGACAAGACACAAGGGAGAGTGAATGAGATCAAGACCAGTTGTTTTGGGGGGGGGGGGGGGGGGGGGGGGAAAGAGAGAGAGAGAGAGAGAGAGAGAGAGATGGAGACGCAAAAGGAAGAGATTGACGCGGCCGGGGGAGAGCAGTGTGGGAGAGATTGTGGGGAAGAAGAGAGACCCCAGGCAGGTACAGAGAGCAGACACTGAGGGCAAGAGACAGTGAGATACAGGGAAAAGAGGAAGGGGGAGGCAGAGATGAGAGATAGAAACTGAGAGGTAGTAGGAAAACGACAGAAACGAGGAAAGCAATTGACGGAGAGATGTGAGGGAGAGAGAATGGAAAGAGGGGGCAGAAGAGAGAAGCCAGAGGGGTTGGGAGCGAGATCAGAGGCAAGGGTGAGAAAAAAAAGGGAGACACACAAAAGGGGGCTAAGGGGAGAAAAGAGAAGGGAGGAGACTGATAGATGGATGGGATGGACAGGAAATAGGAGGACGACGAGGAGGGTGTTCAAGTTTTTAGGCCGCACCAGATGGTTTTCTTGAGCCCAGTGTCAAAAATCATTCCTGTAGGTGAGCCCACATGCCCAGTTAACTGGAGTGATTTTATCTGCCAATATCCAGTAATGTAGCACTGCCCAAGGTCAATCAGAACACTCTTCTTGATGTCATTTGCTAATTGCATGTGACAGCAGCCCTCCCATGTATTTGGATAATGGAGGATAATCCAGTGGTTCTCAAACTGGGGTCCGCGCAGACAGGCTGGTAAACAGCAGAGGGGGAGGGAAAAAAACCCTGAAACACTCAGCTGCTGTGCAGTGAGTAGGCGGGCGGTGGAGGGTTACACCTGAAACAGTGCCAGGAGCCACCAAACTGAATCCCACTCCAGGAAGAGAAGGGTGGTGTTGTGCGGTGAAGTATTCAACAGGCATGTTGCTGAACCTGTAGGGTTACCTTTCAACTGAAGGGAAGATAAAAGTTTTCACATCACCAATCACATCAATGTTCACTGTAATCAGACAGCCCTGGCAAAATTTCATGCAAGTCCCTTTAACAGGACACTGATGAACTTTACATTCAGAAATGTAAATGTATAGTATTATAATTTAGATGGGGGGGTGGGGGGTCCATGATTACTAATTTATTTGAAAGGGGGTCCTTCAACCAAAAAAGTTTGGGAACCACTGCTCTAGAAAAGAGAAAACTGAGGGGTGGCCTGATTGAGGTCTTTAAGATTATGAAAGGGTTTGTTGGGTAGACGTAGAGAAAATGTTTCCACTTGTGGGGGAGACTAAAACTAGAGGCCATAAATATAAGATAGTCACCAATAAATCCAATAGGGAATTGATGAGAAACTTTACCCAGCGAGTGGTTAGAATGTGGAATTCACTACCACAAGGAGGAGTTGAGGAAAATAGCATAGATGCATTTAAGGGGAAGCTAAATAAACACACGAGGGAGAAAAGAATAGTTAGGCTGATGAGGTTAGATGAAGAGGGGTGGGGTAGAGGCTCGCGTGGAACATAAATACCGACAGAGACCTGTTGGGCCGAATGGCTGGTTTCTGGCTGTAACTTCTATGCCGTTTGGGGAAAAAAATGAGCACACTGTTTTGTTCTAACCCAAAACAATAAAGTCACCCTTTCCCAAGAACTCTTTAGTCCTCACAAAAAAGTTGCTACTTACTCCGAGCGAGTTCCCGCTACAGCCAACTGTGCGAAATTTTTCACCTTTTCTCGCACGACCTGGATACCACGTTCATCGGAGGCGTTCAGCTCAAGAATTCTCTTGCGGTACAACTCAGGCCTGCAAATGTTGCACAATCAGATTTAATGTTAGTGCATAGCCTCCAGGACTCGGGTGAGCCATGAACAAGTGGGGTACACATTTCACGCAGGTTACACATCTGATGCTACTTTTGAGTAGTCATATCCTCAACGCATTTCAGGAAGTTCAGGTTTCTCCTGCTGCAATGAGGGCAAGACAGTGGGGCTGCACGCATCTCAACAAGTCATTTAACCTCCCTCCATCCCTTATATTGCAAGGGGTCTCACTGTTCCATATCCTTAAAAAAAATTAAACAGTTTAACAATATAAATCATAATCTGGCCAGTGGGCTCGAATACATAGTTAAGCAATACCTGCTATCATCAGAGAACAGGGTTAGGGAAGTTACTAAGCCAGACAATGGCCAGGGATGGAATCATCAGATACAGACATTAATCCAATAATTACATAACTGCATTCTAACTTACACTGAGGTTTATTTTCCTATGTATTCTAGTTAAATTTTTTTAACTAGAATGTCATTCTGTATAAGTTTAAAAAAATATTATTTCATTAAACTTACAAAGACATGTCTCACTATCAGGCCAAATAACCGGTCTGATCCAGTTTCCCTAGCAAAGACAATGATATCTTGTATTTATATAAACACATTCAAAAACAAAAAGGGATATTTAAGTGTTAATTTTAACATTGATTTTTATTACAACCCCTGATAGAGAGATGTAACCTTGAATTGATTCTGTCCCAAACAGAAATCTAAAATGATTGTGACAGAAGATATAGCTTCCCTTCTGCTGAACCCAACTATGCTGAACTCTACTTCTTTCTAACAAGATTCATGTCATCTTACCCAAAGAGTTCTCTTGCTGCAGCCAATATTGTAGAAGTTTTTCCTGTCCCAGGAGGGCCGTAAAAAAGCAGGTTGGGAAGCTGCAAAAGAAGACAACAGCATTTGAGGGTTATAATGGCACAGGAGGCGGCCATTCGGCCCATCGAGTCCATGCCGGCTCTCTGTAGAGCAATCCAGTCAGTCCCATTCCCCCGCTGTATCCCCGTAGCCCTGCAAGTTTATTTCCCTCAAGTGCCTATCCAGTCTCCCCTTGAAAACATTGATGTGTCCACTTCCACCACCTCAGTCGGCAGCGAGTTCCAGGTCCTCACCACTCGCTGCGTAAATTTTTTTTCCCTGTATCTCTTGCCCAAAGCCTTAAATCTGTGTCCCCTAGTCCTTGTACCATCAACTAGTGGGAACAGCCTTACCCCGTCTCGCCTATCCAAACCGGTCATAATCTTGTACACCTCTGTCAAATCACCCCTCAACCTCCTCTTTTTGCAAAAGAAAAACATTGCAAACAAAATTATTTTCAGGTGGACTAGGCACTAATGTATTAGAACACCATCCTTTCACCTTAGAATCCAACACAAATGCTAGGAAAGTCTCCTCTTTGTGCACCTGTAATTACAGAGGAAGCTCAGCACAGACCCTAGGAGGTACAAGTGCCCATAATCTTACACAAAGGGAACATCTCAAACTCCCCCAGTGGATAACCACACCATTTTGTGTGGTACTGAACAGAATGGCCCGAGGTTCAGTCCCTCACCTATGCTCAGTTTGTTGAACTCAAGGTATGGTGGCAATAGCGGAGGTACAATTGGTCTCCGTGCCTCTGGGTTGGGAGGGGAAATCAGCTGCAATTCATGCTTCCGGGTCACTAGCCAGTGATAGGCCCACTGAAGGTTCATGTGCGTGGAGCTTGAGCATGGAGCGGATTTTGATGTGCCAACATACCCACCACCCCAATTGGTGAATAGCCCATCAACAGTGCCAAGGCTCACACCTGAAAAATGGCCATTTAAAGTGCAGAGGACTGCTTGTGGAGCTGCACATCCTAAGTAGAAGTGTTCCTTCCCTCAGCACGGACATTGAAAAGCACAAACATTCACTCAAAAAGGAAAAAAGAACAAGTTAGTCAGACAACTAACAGGGCAGCACGGTGGCATAGTGGTTAGCACTGTTGCCTCACAGTGCCAGGGACCCGGGTTCAAATCCGGCCTCGGGTGACTGTCTGTGTGGAGTTTGCACATTCTCCCCGTGTTTGCGTGGGTTTCCTCCGGGTGCTCCAGTTTCCTCCCACAGTCCAAAGATGTGCGGGTTAGGTTGATTGGCCATGATAAAATACGCGGGGTTATGGGGATAGGGCTTGGGTTTGGATGATCAGCCATGATCTCGTTGAATGGCGGAGCAGGGCCGAATGGCCTACTCCTGCTCCTATCTTCTATGTTTCTATACAACAATTAGAAACTAGGCCTCAGGAGTTAGATGATGATACTATGTGCCATGGAATCTCCCATGCAAGTTCTCTGAACAAAGATATACAGGAAACTTTCTGGTATCCACCACTGACGGGTCCGAGCTGGTGCCGTTAGATCAAAACTGCCGTATAAACCAGCGTTAATGTTAAAACATAGAGAGCTTTTCAGCTCCGTGTGAATCAACAAACCCTGTTGCTTAGCAACAGCTTCAAAACAGTCAGCTGCAGCTGCAAGCGTCTCTAGCTGAAGCTGTTGCTTAGCTACAGACCTTGCAGAGCCTGACTGGGGAAAAAAAAAGCAACGAGAAGTAAAAAAACTTTATAGAAAACGGCTCCTGAATTTTGCCGGTAGATAGAGCTTTCCGGACTTTTAACCTCCGGTTAAACGAAAGTTTCCTGTAAATAGAAAGTCTAGTTTCAGGCAAACATGTTAAAAATATTTAGGATTGAATTTTGAAACTGTTCCTACAATTTAAGGAGCAGATGCAACATTAAAGATAGAATGGTAATTTTTGTAGATTAATATGCAGGTCTGCCATTTGGAAGGCACTGAACTAGATATTAATAACTGTAGCTACTTCTGCTAGATTGAACTGTTGGTGACACTCACATCAGCTCCTTCCAATGACTTCTTCAGCAGAGCCACAACTTCCTCCTGAAACGCAACTTCAGCCACACATTTTGGGCGGCTGCATGCAAAAAATAAGATTAAGACAGACTTTAGGGGAAATCTCAGTTCAAACACACACAAAAGTTTATTTTTTTTTTAAAACAAATTGCATTCATCCCCCCAAAATCACAAAAAAGTTTATTTAGGAATTCTCGTCTGTCCTGATACAATCCAGATTAACACAGTAAAAGAACAGCGACAGAACGCTTTCCACCTGCAAATATCTGTCATGCGTCCAGCCATCATTACCTACTCAAGGTAACTCTGCAGAGGCTTCCATGTGGCTTAAGAGCAATTTGTTGGATTTTATGGGACAGTGTGCAGACAAATATTTAAGAGGATAAGGAATGCTGAACAGGAGTTTTATTTCATAGATATGGTGGAGAGTTAACTAAAATGGAAGAGTCAATTTTTTTTTTTTTTTAAAAACATCGTCACATGTTGAGTTTTTTTTAGCACTGGCAGTAGAAAAGGCTTCAATGTTATGATTTTCAGCATATCTCTTTTTGCCCAGGATTAGCCTGCAAGGTTTTCTTATACAAAGTGGCAACATTGCACCGTCCACATGAATGTAAACTTTTTTTGGTGCTGCATGTCAAAATGTCACAGAAGAAAATATGACAGGATCTTCCACGCAGCAGGTTCCCACTCTTAGCCACGCTGACATGGCGAGTTACTGAGCAGAAGCCAGGCACCACTTCCTCCGGTGCACTACCCTGAAAACGGTTTCAGCTTGGCACCGGAGATTATCCGGCAGCAGGCAGCCCACCTGCTTTCTGACCTCGAATAGTGGGTGACCTACGAAAGGGGAAGGTGGAACAGAAAACTACAAAGAAGAGTTTTGCCCTTAAAAGGGTCATCGACCTGAAACGTTAACTCTTTCTCGCTCCACGGATGCTGCCTGACCTGCTGAGTGTTTGCAGCATTTTCTGTTGTTGTTTCAGATTTCCTGCGTCCACAGTATTTTGCTACTGTAAGAGTACAACTGGGGGCGGAACCATGACAAGGAAAGAAGTTTCAAAGAACTGCCCTCTTTCCCCTCCCCAAATGGCTGCAGCAGCACACAAGAGAAAACCGTGAGAACTTGAACTGGGGTGCCGCAGCAAAAGCCTGCAGATTTCCAACGGTTTAATGCATGGCATGTTCTGCAAAACTAGGCGATAGTTAAGAACTCTGCCTGGAAGACATCCACAGGCAAGAGAAGCAGCTTGTGAAGCTTCATCACCAACTTTCCCTCCACAACAATGAAGTGAAAGTTAGCATTATTCAGCTCTGAAATCACACATTGGTCTGATTATACACACACCACTGAATCTTAATCGTTACTGTCGTTTATTATCTTATGTAATTATGTGAGAAAGGGGAACTCATGGCTGCATACATGCACTACACAAAGCATCATCTGGGGTTAGTTTCTTACTATTTCTCCACCCATGGAACTGCTTTTTGCTTCTTGTTCTCTCCACTGGTTCCTGCTGTGGTTTTTTCTTTTGCTGGTTTAGTGCCGATAACTCCAGCTCCTTTTAAAAAAGCTTGCATCTTTCACCTTCAAACAAAAATTGCAAATGATTAAATGTCAATTTCTTTTTTATTTAAAAAAAAGAGGCAAAAGAACGACTGCAGGACTGACAGCAACAACACTGAGACCAGAGGCTGCCAATGTTCCCAAATTATGGGACATTAAGCTTAGGCCATGGCTGTCCTCTCGAGTAAATGTAAATGATCCCTTTGCACATTTCAAAAGATGAGCAGGGATGTTCATCCAGTGTCCCAGCCAACATTTATCCCGCAACCAATACCACCATAAACAGATTAACTGGTCATTCATCTTGTTGCTGTTTGTGGGACCTTGTGTGCAAATTGGCTGCTCTGTCTGCCTACAGACCAACAGTAACTACACTTCAAAAGAAATTAATTGACAGTAATGTGCTTGGGGATGTTCGGAGGTCATATACATATTTCATTTTGCAACAAATTACATTTTCCTCATTTCTACTACATCTGCCACTCATGAATTCCTGACAAAGGATGAACAAACAACCTGTGGCTTGCCCCTTGCTCAGCACTCCAGTTTTGCCTTCCTCCCATTGTATCTGCACGGTGGCATAGTGGTTAGCACTGTTGCCTCACAGTGCCAGGGACCCGGGTTCAAATCCGGCCTCGGGTGACTGTCTGTGTGGAGTTTGCACATTCTCCCCGTGTTTGCGTGGGTTTCCTCCGGGTGCTCCGCCCACAGTCCAAAGATGTGCGGGTTAGGTTGATTGGCCATGATAAAAATTGGCCCTTAGTGTTAGGGGGGATTAAATACATGGGGTTACGGCTTGGGTGGGATGGCTGTTGGTGTAGGGACCGGGTGCTAGGGTTTGGATGATCAGCCATGATCTCGTTGAATGGCGGAGCAGGCTCGAAGGGCCGAATGGCCTACTCCTACTCCTATCTTCTATGTTTCCTGCCATGGAAAAGAATACAGTAGTGTAGTGGTTATGTTATTCATCTAGTAATCCAGAGGTCCGGACTAATAATCCAAAGAATGCAGGTTCAAATCCCACCATGGCAGTTTTGAGAATTTGAATTTAGTTTAAGAAAATGGAAATAGAAAGCTCGTAAAAGAAAGAACTTGCATTTATATAGTGCCTTTCACATGTCCCAAAGTACTTTACAGCCAATGAAGTACCTTTGAAGTGCAGTTACTGCTGTAATGTAGGAAACACGACAGCTAATTTGTGCACAGCAAGCTCTCACAAACGGCAATATGATAATAACCAGTTTTTTCAAAAGATATGTTGATTGAGGGATACATATTGGCCAGGACTCCCCTGCTCTTCTCCGAATAGTGCCATGGGATTGCTTACGTCCACTTGAGGGGGCAGACAGGGCCTTGGTTTCATAGAATCATAGAATAGTACAGCACAGAAGGAGGCCATTCGACCCTTCGCGTCTGCACCAACTCTTTCCCCATATGTCTGCAATTTTTTTTCCTTAAGTATTTATCCAATTCCCTTTCAGTTATGGCTCAGTGGGTAGCACACTCGCCTCTGAGTCAGAAAATTGTGGGTTCAAGTCCCACGCCAGGGACTTGAACACATAAAAAAGCTAGGTTGACACTCCAGGGCAGTACTGAGGGAGTGCTGCACTGTCGAAGGTGCTGTCTTTCGGATGAGACGTTAAACCGAGGCCCCGTCTGCTCTCTCAGGTGGACATAAAAGATCCCACAGCACTATTTTGAAGAAGAGCAGGGGAGTTATCCCCAGTGTCCTGGCCAATATTTATTCCTCAATCAACATCACTAAAACAGATTATCCCACATTGCTGTTTGTGGGAGCTTGCTGTGTGCAAATTGGCTGCCGCGTTTCCTGCATTACAAGTGACTACATTTCAAAAAATACTTCATTGGCTGTAAAGCGCTTTGAGATGTCCGGTGGTCGTGAAAGGCGCTATATAATTGCAAGTCTTTCTTTCTTCTCGAATTGCCAGCACAGTGAGGATCAACCTGCGGCACCACTATTACTGCCTGACTGACCGAGCAGATACTCGGGGCTCTGTAACCAACCAGCCGACCGCCTCAGCTTTAAAGGGTTGAAAAGGCCCCTCCAGGAGCCACTAACCCGGCGTCCAGCCTCCCCTGCTCTCTCTCTCCCCTGCTCCGGGTGCGGTATCTCCGGCTCTCTCTCCCCGAGCGCACCCGCTCCGCCGCCGCTATACTCCCGCCAACAGACTGAACCGCCTACTGCGCATTTCCGTTTCCGTGCTGTGTCCCAGCCAACTATGTCCGGGTGCCTCCTCGCTTGTCAGGTTTTGATTCCCTTTCCATTGGCTGTAAACGCTCTCAGACTTCATTCTGGAAAAACTTCCACTTACAACTTTCATTTTTTTCCCCACAAAAAAAACGAGGGTAAAGCCTCGTTACATTTCTAACTGACGGATCTAATTCTGTGAATACGGACCGTAGGCTTAGCTCCCCTCACCGCCCTGTGGTTACCATGGAGATATCCTGACAGGTGACTGGCTAAAGAACCTTCCCAATAAAGGAAGATAGCAAAATACTGCAGATGCTTGAAATCCGAAATAACAACAGAAAATGCTGGAAAAACTCAGCAGGCCAGGCAACAACCACGGATGTTGCCTGGCCTGCTGAGTTTTTCCAGCATTTTCTGTTGTTATTTATTAATAAAGGAAGACTTGCGTTTACACAGCACCTTTCACGACCACCGGATGTTCCAAAGCGCCTTACAGCCAATGAAGTGCTTTTTAAGTATAATCACTGTTGTAATGTAGGAATCTCTATTCTTCAGGTCATTCGCCAGTAGAGGCATCGCGCCCAATCTCCACACAGCAGCCCTCGCCAGCAGGGTTACTGCTGGACGGCCATCTGGAGCAGGAACATTGGCTGAGGTTTCCTCTGCCCAAACTGGGGGCGCTGAGGCACCTGTAAACGCTCGCACCTGCTGGCCTGGATGCTCAACACAGACCAGGGACTCTTTTGGAGTGCACAGCACAGTGGCATAGCATGTAGTGCCTTTACACTTGATCGGACATTAAGGGAATCAAGGGATATGGAGATTGGGCAGGAAAGTGGAGATGAGGTAGAAAATCAGCCGTGATCTTATTGAATGGCGGAGCAGGCTCAAAGGGTTGAATGGCCTACTTCTGCTCCTATTTCTTATGTTTACCCACTTGGCCATGGGGGACTGTCTTAATTGGACCAGTAAGGTGGCATTGGGCAACCCAGTACCACCAAGATAAAGATGGCACTATAAGTGCCCCCTCTAATGGAGGGCACCACTAATACAACATTAACATGAATGGCCCAATCAAAGTAATAAATGTAAAAAAAAGCACTAAATCATATTCCTGTTGCTATCAACAATACAGTTAACGTCCTGCAGTGGACGCCGTGTGAACCCTGTTCAGGGGCACGCACAAGGCTGCAGGAAAGAGGCAGGCAGTCGGAGCGATCATCCCTGCTGTCATGTGCATCCTGGAGCTATGAATGGTGGCTTTGGACAGGTGCAGGAGCAGACCCATGAGGAGTTCTTCCGACCAGCCCGCACTCTACAAGTATCGGGTGGCCAAAGATCGGGTGCGTTTGGCTAAAGTTTAACCAAATGTTGAGCAGCAATTCCTTTAAATAATGAAAGAGGGCTGCAACCTCGTACACTGCAATTAAATAAGGAAAATGTTTCCCTCCAGGTTGCAAATTGGACGAGAGCCCTGGGTATCTGTACAGTGGTTCAAAATAATGTTTGATGCCACTGCTCCATGCAGCATTCGGCACCCCAGGTCCTCAGTGGTGCAAGGGAGGATCCCGAATACATGGGCAAGCTCATCTGCACCAGCCAACAAGACATTTCAGCATAGCATGTCCAGAGAGAAGCCGTGGGCAGGGAAGTGGAGAGTCTGCAGGCGTAACCTACACAGGAAATCCTTGCATGCAGAATGGAATGGCACGTGGGAAACTTCCAAGAGAAGGCTCAAGTCCTGAGGGAGGTTTCAGGGCCCCATGTTGATGAGCAACTCCATGTGAAGGCGGGTGAAATTGGGCGGAATCACTCCACGTGCTTGAGCCTCTTTGACACACCTAACTGAATCAGGGCCTTAGTGGCTATATGGCTTTGGCAGCAGGCTAGACAGAACACCCAGACTTCCAGGCAGCCAACACCTCTAGCGACATCCAGCCCACTCCGCTGCCATCCAGTATGTCCCTGACTCTGGTTACCTTTTCAGCAAGGATTCTCCTCTCCGCCAGCCCCGGGGAAGCAAAATGTACTTTTGAAACTTGACTTTTAAAAATAAAACTTAGAAAGTTGGCCTGGCAGAGCCCTATCACAGCCTCCCATCAAATCAGTTAATATTTGGTGCAATTAATGAGCCTATTGTTTATGTTGCTGAATCACACATAGTCTAAGCAGTAGGGTCAGATAGGCTGTACGTTAGCAGGAAAGAGCAGTTCCACTACTCTTAGGCATTCTGTTTGCATTAAAAATGCCAGACCCAGAGTTCTGTACTACTTAAAAAGATGCCGGGTAGCAAATTGTTGGTGTTAGGATTGTAATGCCAATGATTCTACTGTCACAATTACCAGTTACAATGTGCAGCTTTTTTTTTTTTTTTAAAGGAAAGGTTGGGGAAGCAGAAGCAATCTCAGACCAGTAAAGTAGTCCTTGACATTTCTTTAAAATTAAAAGTTGAATTTTTCTTTCCTGATTAAAAATTAACTTGCTGGTTAAGGAACTGAACAGCTTGATCATATTGACCAGAAGGGCCCAAATTTGCTCTCCAGTCTTTGCTGAGTTATATGGTCACAGCCAAGAATGCTACTGCTGACTGCAGCATACCTGTATTAGAGAGAAAAAAATTGCCTGTGCTCCTATTCCTTATCACAATCCAGAGAGCTTTGCTGAAGAGAACATGGGACAACTTCTGGTTGCACTTCAGTTCTGCCCTGTTCATCTTCGGTCACCCGGTTTGCAGAGTAGCGAATAGGTCGGAGGATCTCCGACAGGGTCCAAGTGGTACCCGACGTTCAATCTCCATAATGAGTGAAGAGTTACATTATGTTAGACAGAAGCTAGCCATCCTGAACAACGTCAGTGAAACTGATAAATAACCAACAGATTGAGAACGTCTCCAATTTATGGAATCAGATGCACAAACTCAATTCCCTACTACTCCATGGCCCAACATGTTCTTATCCTAATAGACTGGGTTTTTTCCAACTCCTTGCCAGTTTTGTCACCACCTATTATGTTAACTCCTTGCTGGGCTACAGGTCCGCAGGTGCCACCATGATATCCGTCACCAGTGGCCATTATTCATGTTGGAGTCTTGAAAGCTATATTATCAGAGTGAGCATCACAGCTGAGCCTGATCCTGGCCTCACTTGACACTCGTACCCACACATTTTCAACAGGGGTCACTGGATCGTGATCAGGAGGCTTCCGATTGATTTCTTTTAAAAATTTGCTTTCTGTTTCTCAGCATGCTACAAACCAGGACTTCGAAATTGATTGTGGTAATGAAAACAAAGAATCGGGTCAAAGTGCAAAAATTACATTTTAATACCATGATCTTATAATACAGCTGTATCTCCCATAGCAGGTACAACATTACTTTCTGCTCAAACTTCAAATGTCTGAAAATACCCAGTTATACAGTCCACCGCTTTCTGTCAGTTACTTTTATAGAGAGCTGTGCAATGCTACAAGAATCCAAATGTCTTCTCTGTCTGTTAAAACATGAGGATTCCATCAACGTGTACCAGAGTACAGAAATAAGCAAATACAAAATTGTCATTTAGAACCCCAACAAGTCACACTGCATGTACAAGTTATCTTAAGCATTTCATTTATCAAATACATTTAAAATAACTTTACACATACATTATTTTTGCTACGACAAAATTAGATTTCCCCATCAAAAGATAAATGGGATTCTACAGGATTCTTTGTAAAGGTACAATCATTAAATCACGGCATCATTTGTGTGAAGTTTTACACAGCTCCTTTATGGTATGTATAACAGATGGGCACTTTTTTCAAACCTAAGTTAACACAAAGATTATACTTGGCAATAAAAAACAGCACGAGCAATTTAGTCTCCCTACAAGTTCAAATCACACTTTCAGCTTCTCTCAAAGTACAAGACTATTGCTATTGCTGCAATGTATTATGTACAAGATAAAATTCCAACAAGATTCAGTGTATAGTCACATTTATGTGCACAAATTGAAATCTTCTGAAACTCTGGGGAGGAGGGGCCGGGGGTAGGGACACAGACTTCTTGCCAGCATAGACTGCAACTGCACTTTTTTTTTTACCTCAACCAAAACATTAGATTATGGCATTATAAAACAACATTCTGCTCTTCTTTGTGGATCTTAACTGTTGATCAGCTTTTGAATGTTTTTCCCCCCCCATTAAATATAAATAAGTTGATACTTTGTAAAAAATGTTTAATATGTCCGCAGATGTCGTCAATCCCATTCGGACAAAACACAATGAATATTTGACCAACCAGGCTATGCTTAAACCGTAAATACCGCTTTAGTATTGATGCTATTTTCAGGATTGCATTCTCTAAAAGTGGCTCCAAATTGATGTTCTGCAATGTCTTAATGTAGAAATAAAACACCAAGGATTAAATGTTTTAGGGTTTGCTTTGGTGAACTTTGTGCTTATCAAGGTAAATGATGTCAGTACTTAGAACAAGTATTTTCTGATGGTGGTACTCAATGGTAGCATCAAGCAAAAGCTTGCCTATTCTCAATCTCAGAAGAGCATCATTATTGCACCTGTACGACATTTCCATTTTCTATACCAGCCATTCTTCTGGCCTCTTTGTCAGACTGCTAATTGGATGCTAAAATTATGATGTGTTTTGTGCAGTGGGCTCATGCCTACTAGGAGCTGGATAAGACTCTCCCAAACTCTTACAGTGCTAGTAGAAAAACAGGAGGTCATCAGCTGGGCTAATCCCAGGGCCCAGTAGTGAAAACAATATTCTAAGTGACATTATGGCTCTGTCCCACACTTCCTTTAAACTGCAAAAATAGATTATCTGGTCACTATCACATTGCTGTTTGTAGGAGCTTGCTGTGCGCAGATTGACTGCCGTGTTTCCTACATTACAACAGTGACTACACTTCAAAAGTACTTCATTGGCTGTAAAGCGCTTTGGGGCGTCCTGAGGTTGTGAAAGGCGCTATATAAATGCAAGATTTTCTTTCAAAAATCTAACTTTTCATGCCCAATTTTACACTATGACTTGTAATACATCATTCTATTCAGCTCAATCAAGCGTACAATTATATGTGTATGTGTTAAGCAGTATCCTTATGCATAAGTCAATTATAATAAGTCACTTTTCCACAGAAACCTAAAGAGAATCTAAAGGTAAGTTTTGCATATTGAGCGTGTAAGAACATAATAACTGAATATAATGAAAGAGTAACCATAATTTCCAACTGAGCTGGCAAAGTTTATTGTAAGTTTCAAAATTGAGATCACTTACTCCATTACATGACACGATCTTTAGCACAATCAGCTCTATCTAGCCTACTTAATCATTCCGATATACATTAGAGAGAGGAAGAAAGTGAATTTTTGCCCAAACCACTTTCAAAAAAGCTGGTAAGAGGTCAGTTATACTGCACTACATCCCATGAACTAGACGCCATCAAAATAAATACTAAACGACTGAAAGTGAATTATAGAAAATAGTCAGTGAATCCAATCTCAGTGCTCAGGTAATACCCAGGAAGTCACTATAGTGACAGACACTCTGAGGTGCATGAACCATCTTCGGTGTGTATATATTACCATCATATCCACCCAGCTCTGAGGTGCTCTTTGACAAACTGGATTTATTTTAAGGAAGCACCATTGTACATTTACACTGAGGGAGGCAGACAAAGGAGGAAAAATGCAAGTCATTGGTCCAAAAACATTTTTTTCTCCATTTTTGATTTCCTCCATAGATTTGAGACCAAATGCAAACGTTTTCCTTCCTCTCGCAAATGAGCACTAGAGAGCAACTCTTTTTCTTCCAATGATTCTTTTATCCTAATTTCAGATCATTTTTAAATATTTCATTTCCTGCATCAGAATAAAACTGAAGTCTCACCTCACACTGCTTTTCAGCAGTAATGACCCTGGACCACTGCTAAACATATGGAGTGGGTATGGAGAGTCAAAACAGAACCAAAGGAGTCAGAGATACGCTGGACATGTACCATACGAGACTCCACTCGATTGCCATTCTCAAGTGGCAGTTCTCAGGTCACATGAGCTAGAAAGTTACTCTTTGGCAAAACAACTTTACACGTAATAGTGTAACTGTTCTTGCAGATCCTAGGTGGCTGCTACATGTCATAAAGGGCCAAGTCTCTGCATCTGCAGAAAATGATTTCTAAGATGCCTGGAAAAATACGGAAGAGTAGAGTATCATTACCAACAAAGTTTAATGTGATGAAGCCCTAATAAGAACAGCATTGTTGGATCTGAATAATCAGCTTTATGTAATAAGATTTTACTAGATATTTTTTGCTGAGACACATTCAGAATGTAATTTTGTTCTGTAATTCTACCAAATTTAATAACTGCCTTCATCCCAACACCCAGTTTGCTATCTATGGTTAGGGTAGGATAGTCCAGCCTATGGATAACACACACGGCCAATATTACTCCACTGATCTGTTTGAGATACAGAAGGTTCTCCTCTTTCCCTTATACGTTACATTCTCTCATTTCCCTCTCACCAATGCAACAACTACAACCTGTGAACATCCTGTTGCTCATCGCAAGACCAAAGAAAGATTAGAATTCAGTGTCAATAATCTGAAAAAGACCCCATGATTTTACAAAAAGCAGGGCCTGGAGTTTCTGCTCAGTTAAATGCTGGCCTTGCCAGCGACGCCCACATCCCATAAACGAATTTAAAAAAAAGGTTGTGTTGGTTTTTTCGTCGCAATTCACCTGAAATCGGCCAAAGCAGCACAAACGATCGCGGAATTTTAAGCACAAATTACGTGCAGCGCAAATCAACGTTCCGCGATCTGTTGAGCTAGTTTAAAAAACATCGCACGAGAAGCCGGCCCCCCCCCCCCCCCCCAGATCGAATTAATCGCCATTGCGAGTTTCTGCTAATTGCACTAGTTTGCTGGCCTTCGAGGAGGCTCTTAAAATTAAGCTGGTTCTTTTGGGCACAAGGACACCAATATGCTTGTTTTAAAAGTTTGTGAGTAAGTTTTTTTTTAATTTACTAAGAAACTGACTTCTGTACACCAATATAACAAGAAAATGGTTCTGTATGGTTTTTTAAAATCAATTTCAGTTAATTAAAATCAGGTTACTCACAGGTGGTGGACTAGACACTGATTAAAATGCTTATTTTTTGTGATAAACCTATTTTTCAGCTGTATTATTTAAACTGCACAAGTTACCACTCAAATATATCAAGGAAATTTTTTTTTTTTTTTTTTTTTAAAGCAAATTACATTCTAAAACTCTGCCGATTGGGCAGCACGGTGGCATAGTGGTTAGCACTGTTGCCTCACAGCGCCAGGGACCCGGGTTCGAATCCGGCCTCGGGTGACTGTCTGTGTGGAGTTTGCACATTCTCCCCGTGTTTGCGTGGGTTTCCTCCAGGTGCTCCGGTTTCCTCCCACAGTCCAAAGATGTGCGGGTTAGGATGATTGGCTATGATAAATTGACCCTCAGTGTTAGGCGGATTAAATACGTGGGGTTAGGGGATAGGGTGGGATATGTGTTGGTGTAGGGATTACGGGGATCGGGTGGGATATGTGTCGGTGCAGGCTCGATGGGCCGAAATGGCCTCTATCTGCACTGTGGGGTTTCTGTGTATTTGTGCATTGGTTCATGGCAGATTTTGCATTTGGCGATATACAAATGAGTTTGAGTGGAAACTTGAGGGGAAAAAACTTCTGAAAACGAGCTCAATTTGGGGCGCATTTTGCTCCCAGGTCGCCGGTTGCGGCCAAAGCAGAAACTCAACCCCTAGCTGTTTCTACTTTCCAGGCGCAAGGACACAGACTGTATGTTTACAGTTCACAATGTGCACGTTAAAATGTTCACGTTTGTGGCAGGTTGAGATTTGGGATGCTCTCTTGCTTTGTTCTCAGCCATCATACACTGTGCGACAATCACCAAAATTGGAAAACAATTCAAAATGCTACATACTTTCAAATTAAGTCACCCATGGAGCTGCTTGAGTGTGTGCCCACTTAGTGCACAGGGGAAAAACACTGGACAGGATTCTCTGAAGTCAGAGGGGCTTGTGAGGATTTACTTGGCACTCTTCCACAGGAACATCCTCCAAATAATATTTAAAAAAACTAATTCAGTTTCTCACTCTTTTGAAATTCTGCAGACAGCCACAGTAGCCAAGTTTAAAAGATGTTTAATTGTCATATCCCTGATACCACAGCAGCTCATTGTTCTGTTTGTGTTTAGCAAGATGCCACATGAGCTCACCGTCGCTTGCAAACCTCAACATGCACATCTCGCATTTGTAGGGTAGTGCTGCAGTGTGGCTCATGTCTATGTGCGTGCGGAGGTTTGCAATCTGCTCAGTAGAATAATCACAGTACTGACACAAGTAGATCTCCTGAGATGAGTGCAAGTTCAAGTGTTTGTTGTACTCGGCCGTGTTGCAAAAGCCCTTCCCGCAATCGTCGCACACAAACGGAAAGAACCGGGCATGCTCAATCGCCACATGCCGGTTGACGTTGCCGTACAGCCGGCTTCTGTAGCCACAAGACTGACATATAAAGAAATTTCTCTCCCGGTCAAAGCTCACTTTACTCATAAAGCCCGCTGGTCCCTGAAGTCCATCCTCGGAGGTGTCGTTCATCTCCATGAGGCTGTACGCGTGCTCAGCAAGGACATGGCTGTGCAGCTCAGCAGCATCATCTGTGCCGTACTCACAGAACTGGCAGAGGTACTGCTCGTCGCCATCGTGCTGCTGCAAGTGAAGGTGGAGCTCGCTGGTACTGCAGAAGTGAATGTTGCACTGCTCACACCAGTACAGATACTCGGTGATGTGGGCATCCGCCACATGCAACTCGAGCGCCTTCGGGTTTTCAGCACTGTGGCTGCACAACTGACAGGCATTTGGCTCTTCTGTCTCATGGGCCTGCAGGTGCTTGTGGAGCAGAGTGTACGTTAGAAATTCCCGCTTGCAGACTGGGCAGGTGTTGGGCAGAGTGTCTGTGTGCCTGAGAATAACATGCTGCTTCAGCTCCAGCGGGTACTTGCTGTTGAAGTCACAGTGCTCGCAGCTGTAGAGTCCATCGCAAGATGGTTTTCGCAGAGGCCACTTATGTTGATAAAGAACGGCCGAGCAAGGGGATTTGGCCCGTCTCTCGGAGCCATCACTAACTGAACTTTCTGTTGTATCGTCTTGGTGTTTGTTGGGGGATGAAGCTTCCTGTTCAGGATGGTATGTGTTAAATTTGCTTTCTTGGTCATTAAAAGGGCTCCAGTTTTCAATCCTGCACTGCCTCTTGTTAGTTCCTTTCAGATCAGAGTTTATTGCTCTCACTGTCATGCAAAGGTCTGAAAAGATGAAGTAAATAAAAAACACGTTGATACATTTGAGACACTCTTGAAAACTCTACCATATTTTCTCCTCCCCAAATTTTTCAAAAATATAAATTTCAAGCTTTCTCGCCCTACAAATGTCAGTGCCAGGTCATGGGGGAGTAAAACGAAGATTAAAATTAAAATGAAAATCGCGTGTTTTCTCTAACGGGTGTCGATCTGCAACGACAGTTTTGCACCTGAAAATCTACCCTCCACTGTCCAGGTTCACTCAAAGAATGGTCACTTGGGCAAGGATCCAGAGAGCTGCCAGCAACCTTGGAACTGTACCCGAGCATGATTCACTGTTTTACGGAGAGGGCAAGGTGAGAAAATTGTGGGGAAGGGAGAAGGAATAAACAAAAATGTAATCTCAAAGGAGTTTTCACTAGCTTCTTCTAGTTTGTAGGACAACCCTAACAGTATTAGGATTAATAGTCCCTCCCAGAAATGTTGCAATAAAAAAAATAATCCAGTTTTGGTCTTATACCACAGACAAAAAAATCCAATTCAAACCAGCAACATGTGAGAAAAATCCTCCATTCAGTGGATGAGTGCATCATTTCTACCTTAGTGGATAGACAATACAAGATAATGTTTACAGATACAAACATTCCTCATTAACAGATACAAACATTCCTCATTAACAATTTTAACCCACCTTGTGAATCGCTTGAATTGTTACAGTGTTCGGGACTGCTTTCCTCTTCATCTTCAACCGTGGAGTCAGACCCTACAAGAGACAAAGCCAGTTAGGAGGAGGATTCCCACTGTAGGTAGATTGACTAACAAATTCCTTCCCTTGTCCTTGCATTCCTGAAGACAAGGACATACGCGAGGGTCAATGCTTCTGCAACTTTCTCAAGTAGCCATTCTGCATGTGAGCCTAGATACTATCAGCAGGGTACTCTACACTTGCTTATATTTGCTCCTCTTTCACAGTTTTCTCGGGATATTTGTCATTCCCCGGTAAAGTAGGGAAACTCATCTGCTCTAAGGTTCTATCAATGCCACTCTGTCATTGGCTGCAAGGAAGCATACAAGATCAAATTGGGTGACTTTCCCTGGAATTATTGAATCTCCAGGAACTGTCTGGCCTCCACTCACCTGTAATATTAAATATAACATGTTTAGCACATAGTGTTTGTATCTAGCACTGTCAGGTTAGGTATTGGGTAATAATCACTCAACAACATGCAAATCGATAGTATATAAAGAGTACAAAAGCAGGAAGCAATGCTAAACCTGTACAAATCATTGGTTAGGCTACAGTTATAATGCTGTGTTCAGTTCTGAGTACCTTACTTTAGCAAAATGTCAAGGGCATGGAGAGGGTGCAGAAGTGATTCACTTAGATGAAACCAGCTTTTATGAACAGAACTGGAAGAAACTGAGGCCCCTTTCATTAGAACGAAGAAAGTTAACAGGAGATCTGATCAAGGTGTTCAAGATACTGAGGGGTTTTGATAAGGTAAATTGGGAAAAAACTATTTGCACTGTTTAGTAAGTTGGTAACCAGAGGACATAAATTTAAATCGCAAAAGAAGTGGTTAGAAGATTTAAAAAAAAGAGTGCCTGATCGGAAACAATGGTGGAAGCAGAATTCATAATTGCTTTAAAAAAATTGGATACTTCAAAAGAAAAACAATTGAAAGGGTATGGGGAAAGTGGATCGTTCTTTCCAAGAGTTGGCACAGACAGGGTGGGCCCAGGAACCTCCTCCTGTGTTGCAAAATGCTACGATTCTGTGATTTGTGCTGTGGACTCAACCCACTAGGAACTGGCTTGAGATGATTCCATTTCTCATATGATCTTCTCACTGACCAGAGAGTTGAGACTTTCAATATTCATGGTCACCCTTCGATCTTGCTATTTCACGTGGCCGCTCTACTCCCATGGTCTCAATTAAAGACAAAAACATCTCCGATCACTTCCTCATATCCCTCACAACCCACGCCCTACTACCCCTTTCCAACCCACTTCCTTTTGCATCTGTACTTGGGGGAAAAAACTCTGCTCAAAGTCATTTATAATTACTTTCAAATTCCCACGATACTTCTGCAATTGTTGATTTGCTCAACCTTGCCCTCACCTCCTCCTCTGACGCCCTTGGCCCCTGCAAAACCTTTACTCGCTCCCATCCTTGCTGTTCCCCTGGTATGGTTCCCATCTTCACTCCCTCAAGTCCAAAAGGTGGGCTTGAGCTAATCTGCAGCACAACCTGTTTTACCATCCATCACCAGATCTGACTGGTCCACATCAGCCACATCAAGTGCTATCAGGCCTCATTCTCTTCTGCTAATTCCACCCATTATTCCAGGATCATCCAAGAATGCAAGAGTGTAGAGATAACCCTCGACTTCTTTTCTCTACTACCAACTCTCTCCTTAAACCCCACTCCCTTGCCTCCTCCACCAAGTGTGAGTAGCTCATGGACTTCTTTGTCACTAAGTTTGAAGCCATCCATTCAGCTCCCTCTGCTGCTTCCTCCTCCTTCCCCTTCAAGCCAAATCACTCCTCCGCCCCCAGCCCTGAACCCACATCTCGCTATAACTTCTCTCCCATCTTCCCCCATGCCTTCTGAGTTGTTAGCACTCTCGCCTCAGAGTCAGACGGTTGTGGGTTCAAGTCCCACTCCAGAGACTTGAGCACAAAACCTAGGCTGACTGAGGGAGTGCTGCACTGTCAGGGGTGCTGTCTTTCAAATGAGGGGTTAAACTGACGCCCCATTTGCCCTCTCAGGTGGACGTAAAAGATCCCATGGCACTATTTCGAAGAAGAGCAGGGAAATTCTCTCTGGTGTCCTGTCCAATATTTATCCCTCAACCAACACCACAAAAAAACTAGACGGTTTCTGGCCATTTAGTTCACCTCCTTGACATCTGTCCTAATACCTCATGTGGCTCGGTGTCAAATTTTGTTTGATAACGCTCCTGTGTTGCACCTTGGGATGTTTTACTACATGTAAGTTGTTGTTGCGGCGCGCAAATTGACTGCTGCATTCCCCTACATTACAAGTGACTACACTTCAAAAAGCTGTTAAGCGCTTTGGGACATCCTGAGGTCATAAAAGACTCTATATAAATGTAAGTTATTTCTTTCTTTATGCCTTCTCCAAGCTCATCTCATTCATGAGACACACCTCCTGCTCCTGTACCGTAACCTGAGGGATTCCAAAGAATCTATCTTTGGTCCCATCGTTATCTATGCTGCTCCTTGGTGATATCATTCACAGGCATGGGGTCAACTTCTACATGTATGCCGATGGCACCCAGCTCTCCCTCTCCTCCATCTCTCTCGATTGCTCCACTGCCTCTGTATTGATGGCTTGTCTGACGTCCAGTCTTGGACGAGCCACAATTTCCTCGAGCCAAACACTGGTAAGGCCGAAGCGATCACTTCCGGCCCCCACCACAAACCTCAAACCCTAGAGTAGATTGGCGGTTAGGATCAGATCAGCCATGATCTTATTGAATGGCGGAGCAGGCTCGAGGGGCCGATTGACCTACTCCTGCTCCTATTTCTTATGTTCTTATGTTCCTTGCCACCGATTCATCCCCTCCTCAGCCACTACCATCCTAATCGATCTTAGGCTGAGTTTACCATCTCATATCCTTTCCCGCACCTTCATAACAGTGCCTAAACAGTGGGGAGAAATCTTATATTCCCCAAACGCCAAGCAGAAATTAAAACAATCCGAACAGCAGACAGAAATGCAACAATTCAACTGCCCAGTTAAAAATGCAATGTTACTTTACTGCCTTGGTAATGTTTGGCCAGCGTTGCACCTCTGCCCAGCTGTTTGGCCAGCGTTGCACCTCTGCCCAGCTGTTTGGCCAGCGTTGCACCTCTGCCCAGCTGTTTGGCCAGCGTTGCAACTCTGCCCAGCTGTTTGGCCAGCGTTGCACACCTGCCCAGTTGTTTGGCCAGCGTTGCACACCTGCCCAGTTGTTTGGCCAGCGTTGCACATCTGCCCAGTTGTTTGGCCAGTGTTGCACATCTGCCCAGTTGTTTGGCCAGCGTTGCACATCTGCCCAGTTGTTTGGCCAGCGTTGCACATCTGCCCAGTTGTTTGGCCAGCGTTGCACATCTGCCCAGTTGTTTGGCCAGTGTTGCACATCTGCCCAGTTGTTTGGCCAGTGTTGCACATCTGCCCAGTTATTTGGCCAGTGTTGCACATCTGCCCAGTTGTTTGGCCAGTGTTACACATCTGCCCAGTTGTTTGGCCAGCCTTGCACATCTGCCCAGTTGTTTGGCCAACCTTGCACATCTGCCCAGTTGTTTGGCCAGCCTTGCACATCTGCCTAGTTGTTTGGCCAGCCTTGCACATCTGCCTAGTTGTTTGGCCAACCTTGCACATCTGCCCAGTTGTTTGGCCAGCCTTGCACATCTGCCCAGTTGTTTGGCCAGTGTTGCACATTTGCCCAGTTGTTTGGCCAGTGTTGCACACCTGCCCAGTTTCTGTGTAACTCTGCTTAAGAGTCTCCTCTTCGCTACCCTCCCAAACACTCGGCCTCTATTACCTGAGTAACGCGAGGGATTTAAACTCTTCCTCCTCTTCCTTTTGCCATTTTCACTCATGGTGTCCCCACTGGAAGGCGTCGCTTGGCCCCGGCCCTCACACGGGCCTTGCGGCCTCAAAGGCTGGGGGCGGCGGTGGCGGGGGCTCGGCCTGGCCTGCCCTGCCCTGCTGCCCAGTGTGTACAGGCAGCAGAAGAGCCCAGTCCCTTTGCCTAGACTACGATTGGCGGCCACTCTTCTCCCCACCGCTCGGCAAGGCCCCAAACCTCGATCTCTCTCCCTGTTCCTTTGGGTCACTCCTCACTCGGCCTCGCTCACAAATGGAGACGCTCCCTAACCGGATGACGTCACCGCCACTTCCGAGCCCGACTTTCACTGCGCGCGCAGAGGGAGCGTCTGTATTTTCCAAATCAGAGACAAAACGTCGGAGACTCTCTGCACTGCATCCCATGGTCACTTTATGTACAATGTCATCAAAACCCATCCCATCTAGATGATCACTGAATTTGATCCTTCTACATATATCCAAGTTATTTAAATTTTTATACCATTTTTCCATTCCACCCTTATGACACTATTGCATGTCAGCATTGACTTAAAAAAAAGTTGTTCACGAGATGTGGGCTTGCTGGAAAGGCATAATTTATTGTTAAGGTAGCCAACTCTGGTTAGAGGTATTCATGGAAGCTCGATCAGGTGAGACACAATCATGTGACATCTGCAAATGTTATTGCCTTTGAGGATAGCAAAATACTGCGGATGCTGGAAATCCGAAATAACAACAGAAAACGCTGGAAAAACTCAGTCCTGACGAAGGGTCTTCGACCTGAAACGTTGACTCTGTTTCTCTCTCCACGGATGTTGCCTGACCTGCTGAGTTTTTCCAGCGTTTTCTGTTGTTATTGCCTTTGTGGTTCATAATACAGTAGAGAACCAAGCTGAATATAGTAAGTACAGAGGAGATCTAAATATGGGAATACGAGGGACAGAGAGAGAGAGAATGAGAATAGATCAGCGGCTAAAATAAAAGGGAACCCAAAAGTCTTTATAAGTAACTATAGTATAGTAAAAGGGTGGCAATTAGGGACTGGAAAGAAAAAGACTTACATAGCACCTATCACAAACACCATCGTCCCAAAGTCCCAATGAAATACTTTTTTTGAAGTGGAGTCACTGTGGTGATGTAGGAAACATGGCAGCCAATTTGCGCACAGCAAGCTCCCACAAACAGCAATGTGCTAATGACCAGATAATCTGTTTTAATGATGCTGATTGAGGGATAAATATTGGCCAGGACACCAGGAATAACTCCCTGCTCTTCTTCTAAATAGTGCCATGGGATCTTATACATCCACCTGAGAGAGCAGACGGGGCCTCGGTTTAACGTTTCATCCGAAAAACAACACCTCCGACAGTGCAGCACTCCCTCAGCACTGCACTGGTTGTCTGCCTAGGTTTTTGTGCTCATAGTCTCTGGCGTTGGACTTGAACCCACAACCTTCTGACCTAGTGGCAAGGGTGTTATCAACTGAGCCACGGCTTGTTAGATCCGTGTATCTTGATGTTGTGTCCTTCAATAATTAGACAAGAGACTGCAGGGAACAATCAACAGGTGTTTACTGGATGAGGGTTACTCTAAAACTAACTGTACAGATCCCTACTCAGGGTTTATATACAGGTGTGGTCACTGCCGGTACTACAGTATACAGGAGCTGTAAAAAGTAGTTCTCCCCTTAAAGGTACATACATTACAATTCCTCCCCTTTTAGATTAACAGTACCATAACATTCATTTAACAATTAAATATCAACTAATTACAATTAACACTTTTAACATGCAACATTAACTGAAAATAGTCTATTTATAAATTCAGTCTTTGGGGAGGCTTCCTGATCCTTTCTGGATAGCGCCTTTCCTGAGTGTCTTGCTCTTGGTGCGGAGGCGATTCTGGCCCCCTGTCGTCGGTTGGTTCATCAGCTTCCGATGCTACTGTTTCTGGGGTAGATGCTACCTGTATGTCGGGTTCATCACTAGGCATGTATGGGCGAGACATGGGGTTGACTCGTTCCTGTGACTCTAGGATCTGGTCAACATGGCGTCTCACAATGTTCTCCTCAACATCCACTGTGTACATTAGTGGCCCCTGCCATGTGCATATCGTTCCTGGTTGCCATTTCTCTGTTCGGTAGTCGTGGGCCAAGACTGGTTGCCCTACATTGAAGCTCCTTGTCGGCTTCTCATTGATGTGCTGGAATTGCTTATTCTCAACATCTCTTCGTACATTTGGTCTGAGCAAATCCAGACGAGATCTCAACCTTCGGTTAAAGAACATCATGGCCGGGGTCTGGTTGGTGACTGCATGTGTCGCATTTCTGTAGGCTAACAGGAAATTGTCCACCTTATGCTGCAGTGGAATGTCGTCATCGCACATGGCCCTTACTGCTTTTTTAAAGGTTTGTATGAACCTCTCAGCCAATCCATTTGTGGCTGGATGATACGGGGCGGATGTGTAATGCCTTACCCCATTCCTTTTCATAAATCTTCGAAACTCTTCGGACACAAACTGTGGTCCGTTATCAGAGCAAATCTGCTCTGGCAAGCCGTTCCTGGCAAATATGGTCCGTAGGACTGCAATAGTTTTCTCCGTGGTGGTGGAGGACATTTTGATCACCTCAGGCCATTTCGAGTGCGCATCCACGGCTATTAAAAACATTGAATCCATGAATGGACCAGCAAAATCAATATGCACCCGTTGCCATGGAGATGAGGGCCACTCCCATGGGTGTAGAGGGGCATGTGGTGGTGCATTTTGGACCTTCTGGCATCCTGAGCAGCTCTTTGTCAGGTCCTCGATTTGCTGATCGATCCCCTGCCACCACACATAAGCCCTAGCAAGGCTTTTCATTTTCACCCCTCCCAGATGGCCTTCGTGAAGCTCATTGAGCACTCTCTCCCTTAACTTGGGTGGAATTACCACTCGGGATCCACACATCAAGGTCCCTGGCATACTGACAGCTATTCTCTTCTGGATGAGAATGCTGGCAACAGTGAGTCGCCATGTGTTGGCCATCCCTTCACCGTCAAGTCATATACCCGAGACAGTGTCGGGTCATGTCGGGTCTCCTTCTCTGTATCAGCGTTAGTTACTGGCAAGCGTTCAATTACAGTCGAATTAAATATTTTGACAGGGTCCACTGCTGGTGCTTCCTCCGCAGTAGGCAGTGGCAGGCGTGATAGCCCATCAGCATTTCCATGCTGTTTCGTGCCCTTATACTCGATTTCATATTGGTTCGCCCCTAGAAAAAGGGACCATCTTTGTAGCCGTTGCGCAGTCATCACCGGAACGCCCTTCTTTGGATTAAAGATGGAGACAAGTGGTTGGTGGTCAGTCAGCAAGGTGAACTTCTGCCCGTGCAGATAGTGATTGAACTTTTTCACTCCCCACACTAGGCTGAGGGCCTCCCTGTCAATCTGGGCGTAGTTACGCTCGGCTGAGGTTAGTGACCGAGACGCAAAGGCTACTGGCCTCTCCGAGCCGTCCGGGAATTTGTGCGACAGCACCGCTCCAATGCCATAGGGTGATGCATCACACGCCAACCGAATTGGTAGTGCTGGGTTGAAATGAGCCAACACCTCTTTTGATGTGATCAATGCTTTGCTCTTCTGGAAAGCTCGTTTACATTCGTCACTCCACTTCCATGGTACCCCCGTTTGCAGTAGGGTGTTCAGTGGGTGTAGAACTGTAGACAAATTCGGCAAGAACTTATGGTAGTAGTTCACCAGCCCGAGGAACGACCTCAGTTGTGACACAGTTTCCGGGGCTGGAACCTTAACTACTGCCTCAATCTTTTCAGGGGACTTATGTAACCCCTCTTCATCAATAACGTGGCCACAATACGAGATCTGCTTCTGGAAAAACTTGCATTTGTGGCGATTAGCTCGGAGCCCATATTCCTTCAATCTAGTGAGCACCTGCTCCAGGTTGGCGAGGTGATCACTGTCATTTTCGCCCGCGACCAGGATGTCGTCCAAATAACACTGGGTCCCTGGAATCTCTTGCAGGACTTGATCCATTGCCCTTTGCCAAATAGCCGGAGCTGATGCTACCCCGAACACCAGCCGGTTGTATTGGTAGAGACCTTTATGAGTGTTGATCGTGAGGTACTGTTTCGAGGCTTCTTCTACCTCCATTTGCAGGTACGCCTGGGCCAGATCAATCTTAGTGAAGCGTTTCCCTCCAGAGAGCGAGGCGAAAATATCTTCAATCTGCGGAAGCGGATATTGTACCGTGTGAAGGACTGGGTTCACTGTCACCTTAAAGTCCCCACAGATGCGAACCTTCTTTGGTTCCCCAGGCGTATTACTCAACGACCTCTTCATTACAGGAACGATGGGTGTAGCCCACTCGCTCCAGTCCACTTTGGACAATACTCCTGAACGTTCCAAACCTTCCAGCTCTGCTTCGACGGCTGGGCGGATCGCATAAGGCACCGGTCTGGCCTTAAAAAACTTTGGGCTTGCATTTTCCTCTATTTTGATCATCGCTGTTATGCCTTTTAGTGTTCCGAGTCCCTCCTGGAACACTTCTTGTGCGTCAGTTAGCATTTTTGACAGTCCAGGTGTGACATCGTCATCCTTTTTGGCATCTACAGTCAGTGCTTGTATGGAATGCCAATCTAGCTGTATCTTCTGGATCCATTCACGTCCTAGTAGTGGTGATCCTCCATCTGGCAATACATATAGGTCCATTTTTGGTGTTTCCTTGCCGTTATATATAACGTTCACCCTTATTTTTCCTTTGGGGTAGACTTTTTGCCCCGTGTACGTCTTCAAGACAACCTCTGTATCTCTCAAGGGTATATGTGAAAATAGCCGCTTGTAGTCCCTTCGGTTTATGACTGTTAGGGCTGATCCTGTGTCCAATTCCATTTTCACTTGGACTCCGGCTATCTTGAGCGTGACTCAGATAGTTTGGTGATCCTCCGTTTTGATCACATTATGTAGTTTCAGAAAACCCAGCTCCTTGCTTCCGGAGTCTGTATCACTTTTCTGTTCGTCTGAACTACTCTCCGTCACCTTATGTACCTTCTTGTACTTCTCCTGTGGAGATTTCTTGCTGCTGGTTTTCTTTCCCGACCTGCAGACTCTTGCTATGTGTCCTACTTTCCCACACTGTCTGCACACTTTGTCCTTTAACCAGCAATCCTTATGGTCGTGTGTTGTTCTGCCGCAGTGAAAGCACTTCACTGTTCCGTATGACATTTCATTTGTGCCATATTCTTGCGGTCTCCGTTGTATCTCTGCCACGCCCCGTGCTGCTGCTTCATGTGATACTGCAATGCTGAAAGCCTTGTCCAGCGTAAGATCCTTTTCTGATAGAAGCCGTTTCTGGGTTCCTTCACTTTGAAGCCCACACACAAACTTGTCCCTTAAAGTATCTGCTAGTCCCGTTCCAAACTGGCAGTGTTTCGATAGCTTGCGCAGTTCTGTTAAAAACTCAGCATTACTTTCATCTTTATGCTGGTTCCTTTTGTGAAACTTAAATCTTTCTGCTATCAGCAGCGGTGTGGGGTTTAAGTGGTCCTGTAGGATTGACACTATGTTTTCAAAATCCTTTTCCACTGGCTTCTCTGGGGTTACTAGGTTTCACAGTAAGCCATACGTTTTTGCACCCATTGAATTCAACAATACCAGCACTTTCCTGTCATCTGGCACTTCATTCGCCTTGCAGTACACTTCTATGCGTTCGACATATGTCGTCCAATCTTCGACTTCATTGTCGAACGCTGTAACACTGCCACTCTTCGGCATCCCTGGGTGTGGTTAGACTGGCTCTAAATCGCGTCTCCCGCGCTCTCCCTTCTTCTCCGCTGCGGCTCAAAATGGCGTCTCCCACACTTTCCTTTCTTCCCCGCTGACGCTGCTCGGCCCTTGAACACCGGCTGCATTCTCCACGTTTTCCTGCGCGCCTCTCTCTCTCGTTGACGCTGCTCAGCCCTTGAACACCGGCTGTGCTCTGCTCTCTCTCGTTGACGCCGCTCGATCCTGAACACCGGCTGCGCCCTGTGCAATCTACCCTCTCTCTTCTCCCGTCGACGCCGCTTGGTCCTGAACACCGGCTGCGCCCTGTGCGCTCTACCCTCTCTCTTCTCCCGTCGATGCTGCTCGGCCTTTTTCTGTGCCGTCGGTCGGCTCTAGCCGTCGCTGTCCGGGAAGGGTCTGCGCCGTACCTGTTGCCAGCCCGTTTCGCTGGACCACCGTGACTGGAGAACCAAGCCCGGCTCTCGACAGCCTCCCCTGCGATGCTCAAATCTCCGCTGGATGACTGGGGGGTTTCCCGTGGTCGACGCCCGTGCTTCTAGACTCGGCCTTCTTCTTTCACTGTTCTCCAGGAGCGAATCCCTGGGAGGTGATGCAGAGTTGCAGGTAGGTTTGAATCTTCTCGTCGCCAATGTTAGATCCGTGTATCTTGATGTTGTGTCCTTCAATAATTAGACAAGAGACTGCAGGGAACAATCAACAGGTGTTTACTGGATGAGGGTTACTCTAAAACTAACTGTACAAATCCCTACTCAGGGTTTATATACAGGTGTGGTCACTGCCGGTACTACAGTATACAGGAGCGGTAAAAAGTAGTTCTCCCCTTAAAGGTACATACATTACACGGCTGAAAAGGAGATATTCTTATGGAGGTAGAAGGCATGGCAGAGGTACTAAATGAGTACTTTTCATCTGTCTTCACTAGAGAAGAGGATGCTGCCAATGTAGCAGTAAAGGAGGATGTAGTAGCGATATTGGATACGATAAAAATAGATAGAGGAGATACTGAAAAGGTTGGCAGTCCTCAAAATAGAAAAGTCACCCGGTCCAGATGGGATGCATCCTAGATTACTGATGGAAATTGCGGGGGTTTTGATCACAATCTTCCTATCTTCCTTGGATAGGGGGATGGTGCCAGAGGACTGGAGGATTGCAAATGTTACACCCATTTAAATCGTAGGACTGCTCCTGGGCCTGGCTAAAAAAGCCATTAATTGGTCCAGGCAGCGGGCGGTCGAGGGGGTCGTTCAGCCAGATTGCCTGCCTCTCTTCCGCGGCCATGTTCGCGCCCGGGTGGCCCTGGAGATGGAGCATGCGGTGTCCGCTGGCACGCTTGAGTATTTCCGCGACCGGTGGGCGCCGCGGGGACTGGAGTGCATCATCAACCCGGACAATCAAATTCTAATTTAATTTGTTTAAGTTTCATTTGAAGTTTGTTTAATTTACAGTCAAATTTGTTTACGTACTTATCAAAAAGAGTACACCCATTTAAATTGTAGGACTGCTCCTGGGCCTGGCCAAAATAGCCATCCACTGGTCTGGGCGGTCGAAGAGGTCGTTCGGCCCGATTGCCTGCCTCTCTTCCGTGGCCATGTTCGCGCCCGGGTGGCCCTGGAGATGGAGCACGCGGTGTCTGCCGGCACGCTTGAGGCATTCCGCGACCGGTGGGCGCCGCGGGGACTGGAGTGCATTATCAATTCGGTGAACAAAATTATAATTTGATTTGTTAAGTTTTATTTAATGTTTCATTAATTTACAGTCAATTTGTTTATGTACCTATCAAAAGAGTACACCCATTTAAATCGTAGGACTGCTCCTGGGCCTGGCCAAAATAGCCATCCACTGGTCCAGGCAGCGGGCGGTCGAGGGGGTCATTCGGCCCGATTGCCTGCCTCTCTTCCACGGCCCCATTTGCACCCGGATGGCCCTGGAGATGGAGAACGCGGTGTCCGCCGGCACGCTTGTGGCCTTCCGCGACCGGTGGGCGCTACAGGGATTGGAGTGCATCATCACCCCGGCTAATGACATTTTAATTTAATTTGTTATGGTTCTTTTAAAGTTTTATTAGTTACAGTTTATTTGTTTATGTACCCAACAAAAAGAGTACACCCATTTAAAAAAAGGGGAGGGATAAACCCAACAACTACAGGTTAATTAAGGACAGAAATAATTGGCATTTGGAAAAGTATGGGCTAATAAATGAAAGTCAGCACGGATTTGTTAAAGGCAAATCGTGTTTGACTAACTTGATCAAGTTCTTTGATGAAGTAACAGAGAGGGTTGATGAGGGTAGTAGGGTTGATGAGGGTAGTGCGGTTGATGTGTATATGGACTTACAAAAGGTGTTTGACAAAGGACCACATAATAGACATGTCAGCAAAATTAAAGCCCATGGGATTAAAGGGACAGTGACAGCATGGATACAAAATTAGCTGAGGGGCAGAAAAAAGAGATTAGTGGTGAATGGTTGTTTTTCAGACTGAAGGGAAGTATAGAGTGGTGTTCCCCAGGGGTCGTTATTAGGACCACTATTCTTACAAATATATATTAATGACCTGCACTTGGGTATACAGGGCATCATTTCAAGGTTTGCAGATGAAACAAAATTTGGAAATGTAGTAAACAATAAAGAGGATAGTAACAGACTTCAGGAGGACATAGACAGACTGGTGAAATGAGCAGAAACTGAAATTTAACACAGAGAAGTGTAAGCATAAGAACATAAGAAATAAGAGCAGGAGTAGGCCATTTGGCCCCTCGAGCCTGCTCCGCCATTCAATATATCATGGCTGATCTTCTATCTCATCTCCACTTTCCTGCACCATCCCCATATCCCTTGATTCCCTTAATATTCAAAAATCTATCGATCTTTGTCTTGAATATACTCAACGACTGAGCCTCCACAGCCCTCTGGGGTAGAGAATTCCAAAGATTCACCACCCTCTGAGTGAAGAAATTTCTCCTCATCCCAGTCCTAAATGGCTGACCCCTTATTCTAAGATTGTGACACCTGGTTCTAGTCTCCCCAGCAAGGGGAAACATCCTCCCTGCATCTACCCTGTCAAGCCCTGTAAGAATTTTGTATGTTGCAATGAGATCACCTCTCATTCTTCTAAACTCTAGAGAATATAGGCCAGTCTACTCAAATCTCTCCTCACAGGACAATCCCCCCATCCCAGGAACCAGTCTGGTGAACCTTCGTTGCACTCCCTCTATGGCAAGTATATCCTTCCTTAGGTAAGGAGACCAAAACTGTACACAGTACTCCAGGTGTGGTTTCACCAGGGCCCTATATAATTGCAGTAAGACGTCTTTACTCTTATACTCAAATCCTCTTGTAATAAAGGCCAACATACCATTTGCTTTACTAATTGCTTGCTGTACCTGCATGTTAACTTTCAGTGATTCGTGTACAAGGACACCCAGGTCCCTCTGAACAACAACATTTCTCAATCACTCACCATTTAAAAAATACTCTGCTTTTCTATTTTTCCTACCAAAGTGGATAACTTCACATTTCTCCACATTATATTCCATTTGCCATGTTCTTGCCCACTCACTTAGCCTGTCTATATCCCCTTGGAGCTTCCTTGTATCCTCCTCACAACTTACATTCCCACCCAGCTTTGTATCGTCA
Source organism: Somniosus microcephalus (assembly GCF_052327205.1). Taxonomy (NCBI): domain Eukaryota; kingdom Metazoa; phylum Chordata; class Chondrichthyes; order Squaliformes; family Somniosidae; genus Somniosus; species Somniosus microcephalus. Next base: position 31,404,877 of record NC_140992.1, on the reverse strand, counting down.
GCAAACTTGGATATATTACATTTGGTCCCCTCATCCAAATCATTGATGTAGATTGTGAATAGCTGAGGCCCAAGCACTGATCCTTGCGCTACCTCACTAGTTACAGCCTGCCAATCCGAAAATGACCTGTTTATTCCTACTCTCTGTTTTCTGTCCGTTAACCAATCCTCAATCCATGCTAGTATATAACCCCCAGTTCCATGAGCCCTAATTTTGTTTAATAACCTCTTGTGTAGCACCTTAATGTGTGCAGTTTTGGTCGCCTTATCTGAGGAAGGATGTTCTTGCCATGGAGGGAGTGCAGCGAAGATTCACCAGGCTGATACCTGGGATGGCAGGAATGACGTATGAGGAGAGATTGGGTCGATTAGGCTTATACTCGCTGGAGTTTAGAAGAATGAGAGGGGATCTCATTGAAACTTATAAAATTCTAACAGGACTAGACAGACTAGATGCAGGAAGGATGTTCCCGATGGCGGGGGAGTCCAGAACCAGGGGCCACAGTCTAAGGATAAGGGGTAAGCCATTTAGGACTGAGATGAGGAGGAATTTCTTCACCCAGAGAGTGGTGAACCTGTGGAATTCTCTATCACAGAAGGCAGTTGAGGCCAATTCATTAAATATATTCAAGAAGGAGTTAGATATATTTCTTAAGGCTAAAGGGATCAAGGGATATGGGGAGAAAGCAGGGACAGGGTACTGCGTTTGTATGATCAGCCATGATCTCATTGAAAGGCGGAGTAGGCTCAAGGGGCCGAATGGCCTACTCCTGCTCCTATCTTCTATGTTTCTATGTTTATCGAATGTCTTCTGAAAATCCAAATACACCACATCCACTGGTTACCCCTTATCTATTCTGACAGTTACAACCTCAAAAATCTCATTTGTCAAACACGATTTCCCTTTCATAAATCCGTGTTGACTCCACCCGATCCTATTATTCTCTAAGTGCCCTGTTACCACGTCCTTAATAATAGGTTCTAGCATTTTCCCTACTACTGATGTCAGGGTAACTGGTCTGTAGACCCCCGTTTTCTCTCTCCCTCCTTTCTTAAATAGTGGGGTTACATTTGCTGCCTTCCAATCCGCGGGAACCGTTCCAGAATCTATGGAATTTTGGAAAATGACAACCAATGCATCCACTAACTCTATAGCCACCTCTTTCAAAACCCTAGGATGTAGGCCATCAGGTCCAGGGGATTAATTTCTCCAATACTATTTCTTTCAGTTCCTCATTCTCGCTAGACCCTTGGTTGTCCACTATTTCCAGGAAGTTTTCTGTGTCTTCTTCCGTGAAGACAGATACAAAGGCCGCGATCTTATCATTGGTGGTGGGTTGGGTGTGGGTCAGGTGGTCGGCGGGTTCCGGTCCCGCCGCCGCTTTCAGCCAGTCAGAAATTGAAATTTAACCTTAATTGCCCTATTGAATCCCTGCGTGAGCACTACCTAGCCCAATTAGTGGTTTTGGGTCTGCTGCTCGCCTCTGCTGACATCTGTCAGCCAGCTGCATTTAAGGGGCCCATGCAGCCTTGTTTCATTCTTATCCTTTTATGTTGGTTTTCGTGTTGGCAACTGCTCCCATGACTGCTGCAAGAGCCAAGGCCTCTCCCCGCTTTGATGATGACTCCCTCCATGCTCTTGTGGATGGAGTGAGAGGGCGCAAGGAGGTACTCTTCCCATCCTCTGGACGGAGGAAGCCTCCTCAGCAAAGCAAAGCAGCCTGGCTGCAAATTGCTGAGGAGGTCAGCTCCAGAGCATTGTGTGCTCGCTCCTGGGTCCAGTGCAGGAAAAGGTTTAATGACCTAGTACGCTCAGGAAAAGTGAGTATAACATCACACTTACCTTCAATCTGCTCCCCATCTCCTCTCATCACCAGCACTCTGCATTGTCAACCTACTCCTGCACATCCCACTTTACCCTTACATCCCTTGCATCCTTAACCATCCCTCTCTCTCTATGTACAGAATCACTTCACTATTCGACTATGCTGCCTTCACACTCGCTATCACTGTTATGCAATGCCAACAACTAACAACACACAGGGATTGGTATTGGCACCTCACTCCATCTTTGTCTCCTTCTAAGCATCTATGCTATGGATTCTCTGCACTCACTCCATCATTTTCACATAAACTCCACTTGTGTCCCTCATTGCGGGAAAAGAGAGCCCACAATAAGAGGGAGAGGGCTAGGACAGGAGGAGGGTAACCTTCCATTGCCCATATGACCAGCGCTGAGGAGGCTGCACTCGAAATAATCGGAGTGATGAGGATCTGGAAGTGGGAAACGGTCGGACAGGCGCAGCAGAGCAAGCTGGTGACAGAATAGATTTGCATCTCTCTCATTTACATTGCATGAGGGACTGATATGGCATCTCATGCTCATACAGATTGACTTATGATCATCTGCACAATTTGATGTGTATGCTACCTTAATATCACATGTCTAACTCATGCCTTTACTCCCCCACAGGACCACCATGAGTTCCCCTCTCCCCTGTCCAGGAGGAAGAGCCTGAAGTCTCCTCAGAGGATGCTGCAACCTCTGAGGGCGCAGCATCAGCAGAATTAAGTGCACCCAGCACCAGCGCAGATACGCACACCTCGGTGGGACCTTCGCGAGATAGAGTAGTGTTGTCACCTGGTGTATCACAGCTCACAAGTGAGCATCAGCAGATGGTGGAGACAGGGACAGCAGTGGAGAGTCCTTGTTGGAGGCCGCAGGGCACTCCCAGCTCTGCTCAGCTGCTTGTGGACTCTGTGCCTCTGGGGCCATCCAGAAGGAGAGCGGTGCTGGAATTCCAGGAACAGGTGCAGGAGTCTCTGGCAGGTTTTGCATCCAGGGTTACTGCAAGTGTGGAGAGGATGGAGAAGTCCATGTTTAACATGAGAAGTGCCTTTGTGGAGGCAATGTGAACGCACCACCACGGAAAGGATGGCAACATCTGTGCAAAGGCTGGCTACGGCCATGGAGGAAATAAGTCGCCAGAGTCAGGAAAACATGGTGAATGTTCAGAATAGACTGACATCTCTGGAGGAGCAATGGGCAGCTATTGAGCAGAGAAACCAGAGCTTCATGGAAGTCCTTTTGAGGAGGACTGCCAGTGCAGAGCCGATGGTTTGCTCGATGATGGCTCTGGTGGAAATGTGGCTGGCATTGTAGCACTGCTCTGCTTCATTTGATGGCCTCCTCAATGTCGTCATTAGCTATGTCTTCAGGGGATAGCCCTTGTCTCCAAGTAGCCATCCGGAAAGTTGGGTTGGCGGATTGAAGAGTAGCCTGCCACAGGATGAACGAGTCATGGCAACTGCCATGGTACTTTGCGCAAACATGCATAATGTTCTTCCTGTGGTTACACACCAGCTGGACGTTAAGGGAGTGGAAGCCCCTGCAGTTGACAAATACAGCTGGGTTGTGAGGGGTGCCCTAATGGCCACATGTGTGCAGTCTACGACACCCTGCACCCTTAGCAAGCCTGCCAGCTTTGCAAAGTCAACCGCATGCGCGGTTACACTTGCTTCGTCCATGGGGAAGTGGATGTAATTGTGCGCCTTTGCAAAGAGGGCATCGATAACCTGCATGATGCAAGTGTGTGCCTGGGAGATGCCGCTGATGTCTGCTGATGAACCCTGGAAGGACCCTGAAGCAAAAAAATTGAGGGCGGTGGTGATTTGTGTCCACCCAATCCTCTGGGCTCCAGGTGTTGATGCAGCATTGCGCAGATGTCAGCGACTACCTCTCGCGAAAGTCTCCAGTACTGGTGCCAGTACCCCATGAACTGAAACCCCTTCCTCCCACACCACTCTTTGAGCCACGCATTTAAACCTCTAATCTGTTTGTCCCTATGTCAATTTGCACATGGCTCAGGTAACAATCCAGAGATTATTACCTTTGAGGTTCTGCTTTTTAATTTGGATCCTAGCTCCTCAAACTCCCTCAGCAGAACCTCATTCCTAGTTCTACCTATGTCGTGGTTCCTACGTGGACCACAACTGGATCCTCTCCCTCCCACTCCAAATTCTTCGCCAGCCGTGAGGAGATGTCTTTAACCCTGGCACCGGGCAGGCACACAACCTTCGGAACTCAGGGTCGTGGCTGCAGAGAACAGTATCTATCCCCCTGACTATGCTGTCCCCTACCACAACTACATTCCCTTTCACTCCTCCCACTTGAATGGCCACCTGCACCATGGTGCAATGGTCAGCCTGCTCATCCATCCTGCAGGCTTTTCCCTCATCCACACAGGCAGCAAGAACCTCATACCTGTTGGACAAGGGCAAAGGCTGAGGCTCCTTCAGCACTGCATCTGGGGTCCCCTTACCTGCCTGAGTTGCAGTCACACCCTCCTGTCCCTGACCACTAACCAGACCTATACCACTACCTAACCTAAGGGGTGTGACTGCCTCCTGGATCAAAGTGTCCAGGTAACTCTCCCCATCCCTGATGCCCCGCAATGTCTGCACCTCAGACTCCAGCTCAACAACTCTGAGCTGAAGTTCCTCAAGATGCAGGCACGTACTGCAAACGTGGTTGTCTGGGATCACAATGCTCTCCACAAACGCGCACATGCTGCAGTTGCAGCACACCACCTGCACTGCCATCCCTATATGACCTTGTTTTATTTAATTAAATTTGTATTTAGGTAACTTAGTTTACAGTGTAGTTTCTTGACTACTTACTTGATCTAGATTAAGTTAAGGGTACTGAAATTAAATATCTACCTGTAACACAAAGCACTGCAAGTAGTGTGGGCAAAAAGCAGCAACTCCTTCCCGCTCTTCTCCAAATTCCCACTCTTTCCAAATTCCCAAATAAAACATTCTGTTCAAGCCCACTCCGTTTAGTCCCGCTCTGTGCAGTGAAGTGATACATTTTGGTAGGAAGAATGAGGAGAGGCACCTGGTACAATTTTAAAGGGAGTGCAGGAACAGAGAGACCTGGGGTTGTGTGTACACAAGTCTTCGAAGGTGGCAGGACAAGTTGAGAAGGTTGTTAACAAAGCATACGGGATCCTTGGCTTTATTAGTAGAGGCATAGAGTACAAAAGCAAGGAAGTTATGCTAAAGCTTTATAAATCACTGGTTAGGCCTCAGCTGGAGTATCGTGTCCAATTCTGGGCACCACACTTAGAGTGGATGTCAAGGCCTTAGAGAGGGTGCTGAAGAAATTTACTAGAATGGTACCAGGGATGAGGAACTTCAATTATGTGGAGAGACTGGAGAAGCTGGGATTGTTCTCCTTAGAGCAGAAACGGTTAAAAAGAGATTTGATAGAGGTGTTCAAAATCATGAACCATTTTGATAGAGTAAATAAGGAGGAACTGTTTCCAGTGGCAGAAGGGTCAGTAACCAAAGGACACAGATTGAAGGCGATTGCCAAAAGAACCAGAGGCGACATGAGGAAACATTTTATTAAACAGCGAGATGTTGTGATCTGGAATGCACTGCCTGAAAGGGTGGTGGATGCAGATTCAATAGTGACATTCAAAAGAGAATTGGATAAATACTTGAAGGGAAAAAATACAGGGCTGAGGAAAGAGCGGGGAGTGAGACTAATTGGATAGCTCCACCAGAGAGCCAGCACAGGCACGATGAGCCAAATGGCCTCCTTCTGTGCTGTATCATTCTATGATTCTACTGTACAAAAGTTAGGTCTCCTGTAGCTGAGGTGTGATCAATTTAAAATTATCAATAAGAACGTAAGGAGAGAAGTTAGTCAAAATTTCTTTATACAGTGAGTTGTTAGAGCATGGAATAGAAACATAGAAGATAGGAGCAGGAGTAGGCCATTCAGCCCCTTGAGCCTGCTCCGCCATTCAATGCGATCATGGCTGATCATCCAAATTCAGTACCCGGTCCCTGCTTTCTCCCCATATCCCTTGATCCCTTTAGCCTTAAGAAATATATCCAACTCCTTCTTGAATATATTTAATGAATTGGCCTCTACTGCCTTCTGTGGTAGAGAATTCCACAGGTTCACCACTCTCTGGGTGAAGAAATTCCTCCTCATCTCTGTCCTAAATGGCTTACCCCTTATCCTTAGACTGTGACCCCTAGTTCTGGACTCCCCGACCATCGGGAACATCCTTCCTAGTCTGTCTAGTCCTGTTAGAATTTTATAAGTTTCAATGAGATCCCCTCTCATTCTTCTAAACTCCAGTGAGTACAAGCCCAATCGACCCAATCTCTTCTCATACGTCATTCCTGCCATCCCAGGTATCAGCCTGGTGAATCTTCGCTGCACTCCCTCCATGGCAAGAACATCCTTCCTCAGATAAGGCGACCAAAACTGCACACAATACTCAAGATGTGGTCTCACCAAGGCCCTGTACAACTGCAGCAAAACATCCTTGTTCCTGTACTCAAACCCTCTCGCTACAAAGGCCAACATACCATTTGCCTTCTTAACCGCCTGCTGCACCTGCATGCTTACCTTCAGCGACTGGTGCACAAGGACACCCAGGTCTCGTTGCACTTCTCCTTCTCCCAATCTATTGCCATTCAGATAATAATCTGCCTTCCTGTTTTTGACACCAAAGTGGATAACCTCGCATTTATCCACGTTATATTGCATCTGCCATGCTTCTGCCCAATCACCCAACCTGTCCAAATCATACTGGAGTTTCTCGGCATCCTCCTCACAGCACACACGCCCACCCAGCTTTGTGTCGTCTGCAAACTTGGAGATATTACATCTAATTCCCTCGTCCAGATCATTAATATATATTGTGAACAGCTGGGGTCCAAGGACTGATCCCTGCGGTACCCCACTAGTCACTGCCTGCCACTCGGAAAAAGACCCGTTTATTCCAACTCTTTGCTTTCTGTCTGCCAACCAGTTCTCTATCCAAGTCAATACCTTGCCCCCAATTCCAAGTGCCTTAACTTTACACACTAATCTCTTATGCAGGACCTTAACGAAAGCCTTCTGAAAGTCCAAATACACCACATCCACTGGTTCTCCCTTATCTATTTTACCAGTTACATCCTCAAAAAAGTTCCAGTAGATTAGTCAAGCACGATTTACCTTTTGTAAACCCATGTTGACTTTGTCCGATCCGGTCACTGTTTTCCAAGTGCTCTGCTATTACATCTTTTATAATGGACTCTAGCATTTTCCCCACTACTGATGTCAGGCTTATCGGTCTGTAATTCCCTGTTTTCTCTCTACCACCTTTTTTGAACAGTGGGGCAACATTAGCTACCCGCCAATCCATGGGTACTGTTCCAGAATCTATCGAATTTTGGAAGATGACCAGTAATGCATCTACTATTTCTAGGGCCACTTCCTTAAGTACCCTAGGATGTAGATTATCAGGCCCTGGGGATTTATCGGCCTTCAATCCCGTCAATTTCTCTAAACCATTTCCCTACAAATACTGATTTCTATCAGTTCCTCCCTTTCATTAGACCCTATGTTCCCCGACATCATTGGGAGGTTATTTGTGTCCTCCTTTGTGAAGACAGAACCAAAGTATGTATTTAATTGGTCTGCCATTTCTTTGTTCCCCATTATAAATTCCCCTGATTCTGACTGCAAGGGACCTACGCTTGACTTCACCAATCTTTTTCTCTTCACATATCTATAAAAGCTTTTACAGTCAGTTTTTATGTTCTCTGCAAGCTTACTCTCATATTCTATTTTCCCTTTCTTAATTAATCCCTTTGTCCTCCTTTGTTGAATCCTAAACTGCTCCCAATCCTCAGGGTTATTGCTTTTTCTGGCCAATTTATATGCCCTCTCCTTGGACCTTATGCTATCCCTAATTTCCCTTGTTAGCCACGGTTGGGTCACCTTTTTTGTTTTATTTTTATGCCAAACTGGGATGTACAAATTCTGTAGTTCATCCATTCGGTCTTTGAATGTTTGCCATTGCCTATCCACTGTCAACCCTTTGAGTGCCATTCCCCAATCAATCCTACCCAAGTCGCGCCTCATACCATCGCAGTTTCCTTTATTTAAATTCAGGACCCTAGTCTCTGAGTCAACAACTTCACTCTCCAATGCTTTGCGACAGGGAACAGTTGAGACACCTTTGAAGATAAAGTGTAGGTAAACATTTGAAGCAGAGGAAGATAAAGAATGATGGGGGAAAACCATAGCAGCAGGACTAACTTTGCCATTTTATCAATTCCCCAACCACTATAGTCTTCATGGGCTGGATTTTCCTTACCTCGGCAGATCTGGGGCAGGCGGCATGATGGCGGGTCCCAACCCCGCTGCTGACTCCATCCCACTCTGGCAAATGATTATCCATTGATAGGGCTTGTTTAGCCCGCCCAGCACGTTTCCCGGGCCAATTAGAGGAAGCGGGTCTGGTGACGTCATTCATGACGTGTCATCAGCCGGTTTCCTTAAAGGGACCATGGCCAACTTTAAGAAGCGTGCAATAAGGGCACAGCAGTCATCATGGGTGACTTTAATCTACATATAGATTGGGCTAACCAAATTAGTAACAATACTGTGGAGGAGGAATTCCTGGAGTGTTTACGGATGGTTTCCTGGACCAATATGTCGAGGAACCAACCAGAGATCAGGCCATCTTAGACTGGGTATTATGTAACGAGAAAGGATTAATTTGCAATCTTGTTGTAAGAGGCCCCTTGGGTCGGAGCGATCATAATATGATCGAATTCTTCATTAAGATGGAGAATGAAGTAGTTGACTCGGAGACTAGGGTCCTCAATTTAAATAGAGGAAACTATGCTGGTCTGAGGAGCAAGTTGGGTAGGATTGATTGGGGAATGGCAATCAAAGGGTTGACGGTGGATAGGCAATGGCAAACATTCAAAGACCGAATGGATGAACTACAGAATTTGTCCATCCCAGTTTGGCATAAAAATAAAACAAAAAAGGTGACCCAACCGTGGCTAACAAGGGAAATTAGGGATAGCATAAGGTCCAAGGAGAGGGCATATAAATTGGCCAGAAAAAGCAATAACCCTGAGGATTGGGAGCAGTTTAGGATTCAACAAAGGAGGACAAAGGGATTAATTAAGAAAGGGAAAATAGAATATGAGAGTAAGCTTGCAGAGAACATAAAAACTGACTGTAAAAGCTTTTATAGATATGTGAAGAGAAAAAGATTGGTGAAGTCAAGCGTAGGTCCCTTGCAGTCAGAATCGGGGGAATTTATAATGGGGAACAAAGAAATGGGAGACCAACTAAATACATATTTTGGTTCTGTCTTCACAAAGGAGGACACAAATAACCTCCCAGAGATGCCGGGGAACATAGGGTCTGATGAAAGGGTGGAACTGAAAGAAATCAGTATTTGTAGGGAAATGGTGTTAGCAAAACTGATGGGACTGAAGGCCGATAAATCCCCAGGGTACTTAAGGAAGTGGCCCTAGAAATAGTAGATGCATTGCTGGTCATCTTCCAGAACTCGATAGACTCTGGAACGGTACCCATGGATTGGTGGGTAGCTAATGTTACCCCACTATTCAAAAAAGGTGGTAGAGAAAAGGTGGGGAATTATAGACCGGTAAGCTTGACATCGGTAGTGGGGAAAATGCTAGAGTCCATTATAAAAGATGTCATAGCAGAGCACTTTGAAAGCAGTGACTGGATCGGACAAAGTCAACATGGATTTACAAAAGGTAAATCATGCTTGACTAAACTACTGGAATTTTTTGAGGATGTAACTGGTAAAATAGATAAGGGAGAACCAGTTGATGTGGTGTATTTGGACTTTCAGAAGGCTTTCGATAAGGTCCCGCATAAGAGATTAGCGTGCAAAATTAAGGCACATGGGATTGGGGGCAAGGTATTGACTTGGATAGAGAACTGGTTGGCGGACAGAAAGCAAAGAGTTGGAATAAATGGGTCATTTTCCGAGTGGCAGGCAGTGACTAGTGGGGTACCGCAAGGATCGGTCCTAGGACTCCAGCTGTTCACAATATATATTAATGATCTGGACGAGGGAATTGGATGTAATATCTCCAAATTTTCAGACGACACAAAGCTGGGGGGGGGAGGGTATGCTGTGAGGAGGATGTCGTGAAACTCCAGGTTGGGTGATTGGGCAGAAACATGGCAAATGCACTATAATGTGGATAAATGTGAGGTTATCCACTTTGGTGGCAAAAACAGGAAGGCAGATTATTATTTGAATGGTAATAGTTTGGGAGAAGGGGAAGTGCAAAGAGACCTGGGTGTTCTTGTACACCAGTCGCTGAAGGTAAGCATGCAGGTGCAGCAGGCAGTTAAGAAGGCAAATGGTATGTTGGCCTTCGTAGCAAGAGGGTTCGAGTACAAGAACAAGGATGTCTTGCTACAGTTGTACAGGGCCTTGCTGAGACCACACCTTGAGTATTGTGTGCAGTTTTGGTCGCCTTACCTGAGGAAGGACGTTCTTGCCATGGAAGGAGTGCAGCGAAGATTCACCAGGCTAATACCTGGGATGGCAGGAATGACGTATGAGGAGAGATTGGGTCGATTGGGCTTATACTCACTGGAGTTTAGAAGATTGAGAGGGGATCTCATCGAAACCTATAAAATTCTGTCAGGCCTGGACAGACTAGATGCAGGAAGGATGTTTCTGATGACCGGGGAGTCCAGAACCAGGGGTCATAGTCTAAGAATAAGGGGTAAGCCATTTAGGACTGAAGTGAGGAGGAATTTCTTCACCCAGAGAGTGGTGAACCTGTGGAATTCTCTGCCACAGAGGGCGGTGGAGGCCAGTTCATTAAGTATATTCAAGAAAGAGTTGGATATATTTCTTAAGGCTAAAGGGATCAAGGGATATGGGGAGAAGGCAGGGACCGGGTACTGAATTTGGATGATCAGCCATGATCTCATTGAATGGCGGAGCAGGCTCGAAGGGCCGAATGGCCTACTCCTGCTCCTATCTTCTATGTATCTATGTAACTTTCTTTTCACATTTGTGCTGTCAGTGTTCTACAGCATTGAAGTGCTGCAAACACTGACAAGCACTGCACAGAGGTGTAGGGCTGCACCCAGGTTCTCCCATGACTCCCTCAATATGCTTATGGAGGGAGTCAGTGCACACAGGGAGGTCCTCTTCCCTTCCCATGGGCAAAAGAGACATCCCCAGGAGACCAACACAGCCTGGTTGGACATTCCAGAGGAGGGCACAAGCAGGGATGTCATCAGGAGGACCTGGGTACAGTGGCGCAAACGTTTCAATTGTCTCATTAGATCACGAAACGTTAATACAAAGCCACAGTCAGCTTCATCCTGCTCTGCCTCTCATCACATCCCCATCACTCTGCCTTCCTTACCCTACTCCTGCACATCCTTACGCACACCAACTTACCTTGCACCTCCACCCATCCCTCTCTGTCTACAATATCACACTCCCATCTCACTAGCCATCCCTCACACTCACCCTAGTGCTATCATACACAAGGGTAGCCACTTGGATCTTTTATCCAATGTTTATGTAAAATTTCTGTTAATGTGGTGTCAAACATTGAAACCTTTATTTTCAACACTTTGCATTCTTGGACAGATTTGTGTGCACCTTTGGAAGTGGCTTAGTGAGTTGCAGTCAATGGTGAGACATAACGGTACGCCCCCCAATGGTGATGTGAAAGGAATGGCTTGGGCATTGTAGGGATGCTTTATGGTGTTGGTGTGAGGTGGTGCCAACCTGTCACATCATGTGGCAGCCATATGGATGTAATGCATCAAGTGAAGTAAATCTGGCCATGGTGAGGCCAGCCCTGGCAGCAATGTGGTCAGGTGCTGATTCCCTGTGTCCTGTGGAGCATCAGGTGATTGCGGAGAAGGTTGGTGTTGTTGTTGGTGCTGCTGGTGTTGGGGCTGATCGTGGTCGGATTCTGAGGACCAAGGTGAGAGAGTATAAAGGGCACCCATGTTGATGGAATAGATGGCAGGTGAAGTAGAGATGACAGAAGCATTCTGGCAATGGTGAGAGAGTGCTTCCAATGAGGAGATACTGGATGGAGAGTGGAAAGCCTGCAGAATCTATGCTGGAAATGGACTGAGAAACAGTTAGTGGCCGAGGAAAGTGATGATCTGTCAGGTGGGAGCTTTTACTGTACATTTGAAGCTATCAAGTAATCAGCTGGAGCAATGGCCACTGAACTCATGCCTCAGGTTGACAGCCGTGGTCCCCAAACAGCGTGCTTCTGGTGGCCATGAAGTTAAAGTGAAAAGGTAAGTTAAAAAAGCCTGTTAATGATCTATTAGCTGGATGCTAATGAGTTTAATTAGGTCTCCCGCCGCTGCCTGTCGGGTCCGCCCAACGCTGACAGACCTGACATTGGGAAAGGCGCATTGTGGCGGATTCCCAACCCGCTGTCAAAAAAAATTAAATTTCCCACCCGACCCGCCACCGATCCCGCCCACTGACTCCCTGGAAAATTCCAGCCCATGTCTACGCTGTCAACATGCTTTATGGAAATCTAACAATTTAGTTTATAAACTCTTTACTGAAAGGTTTAACTCATCAAAAAATAACTTGGGCATTTTGGGCTTGCTTTAGACCCAGCTTTATTCTTTGTTGGTATCCAAAAGAAGGGATACAAACTCCCACTGGAAATCCTACTGTATAAAGTCCTTGGGTAGTGGAAAAGAATGAGAAAGAGACCCTTTAGGTTGCTTCAAAATGCCAGTTTATATTCTGGGCACATTATAGAGCTGGTTAAATTAGGCTTTATTAAACTGCAGCAGGTGGGCAAATTTGTTGACACTGAATACATTTTACAGGGCACAAAATCGGCTGCTATATACAGTAATTTAGATGCATGCACCAATGAACATAGTAAGTATACAAATCGCTAACGGTAGCATTTTCAATTGGCAAACTTCACGTATCCATTTAAAATAAATAGGTTAATGCCCGTGTAAAGACAGCACACACAGGAATATAAAAGGGTAACTTGCCATCCTGGGGGAACTGCACTCACAGGAAATGTGGGTTGGAGACAGGGACAACAGCATTATAGCCGATTCTTCGCATCGCACGCCCAGTGAGCACGGATCCCTGCTGGAAGGGTGGAATTGCCCTTATAGTTCATGTGTGTTAAGCATTCATACATTAAATTTGCTGTTCGGAATTTCTACCCTTTCATTTTCTTTCCCGTACTGTCATCCTTCTCGTGAACTGACATTACCCCATGTGTTTACGCTTCAGCTGATATTCATTAGCACACTCATAAGAATACCACAATCATGTTTATAATGTATATTGAAGTGATTCCCAAATATAGATTTAACATTACATTTTCTTCTTGCGATTATGCATAGGGAGGTGGTTGGGGGTATGGCCTAACTGCAAATGTGCTTCCATTTTTAAAGCTGCAAGAAATGCAATTTCACTTTTTTGGGGATCTGGGACAAATTGTCCACCAGACTACATCGGGAAAAATTGCTTCATGAACAACTGTACAGTAAACGTTTTCTCATTTGATAAACAATTACAGGATGTGGTGACAAATCTCATGTGTGCATGACAACGTGCGTGATGAAATTGACAAATGGCTCTTCAATGATTTTCCGACACTTTTTCAGGAAGGCAAGTTCTCCTTTAAAGCAGCGATGATCTAGTTTGACTTTTAGTTGGGAAAAAAAAGGAAGTAGATAATGAAACCATTGGTTTTTTTTTCTAACTTTTCATTCGTAATGTAAAGTTAAAGTGTGATCTCTCTAAGATGTATAGCTGTTGAATGAAATGACTTGTTAAATGATAAGTTGCTTCATTCACTATTGTGCAAAACTTTCTGTTGCTCTGGCTGAAACTAAGGCTGCGAACAAGATTATTTAGTCATCCTCGGTTCCGAGGGACTGCCTAAGAGATTAGTGTTCCACTACTGAGTCCAGCACTAACCTCTGTCAGAAACCTTATCTTGTAGGAATGTCTAGTTCCTATCCAAAAGACTGAGGTCCACTCAGGCGATCAAATAAACGAGGTTTAATGAAAACAAACAGAGTTTAACGGATAACTACAGGAGAACATCGAATATAGGTCTAGTCAGTTCGGAGGCTCCACGAGGACTGCTAGGGCGGTCCCGTGGCTGACGTCATGACGTCATCACGTTTTTCCCGCCGGTGGGGGATCACGTGATGAACGGCGTGACGTCATCGCGTTTACCTGCGCTATTAAAGTGATTGCGCTCTATACATGTAAACAGTGAAAACAAAGATACAGACTTAGGCTGTAGCTAACATATTATTAAAGGGAATTATATACAACTGATCGGAGTCCCTTAGTGGCTCTGCCACAATCTATTCTTTTCACCATTTTAAAGAGGTTAATTCCCTCCCAATCATTTCTGCAATCAAATGAGTTCAGCCCTACTTATGAGCTTTTGCCTAATGTGCAACATGATGCAAATATAGAAAAAAAACGGAGAATCGAGTCCCTCTGCCTTATTACACTGCCTTACTTCCTACATTATTATTAAATACCATTCTAAAATCAAGGAGAACTGCCCTACCAAAACCTATTAATGAATGCAAAAAATCTACAGCTCATATTGCACTTCCCATATATTTGTTTTTATATTTTGAGTTATTTTTAAAAAAATCATGTGTAATATTTTGCCACCAGTGGAGTGAAAAGGAAACAAAAACATCAGCTTGTCTCAGTAAAATTACAACGTACTCAAAATCGCCTCTTGAAAGCTTTGTGAATTATGAAATGAGCCAGCTGCAAAATTGGTTCCATAGTCGAAAATCAGTCTTTTACCAATTCGGTTACGTTGTTCAGAGTTACTATTCATTAATCATTTTGACAAAGTCTTGGACATGTATGAACAGTTAAGAAGAAAAGTCAAAAGTGAATCACTGTCTGTGGTGATAATCTCCAAAACGTTTAGTCCTTTCTTTACTTTATGCATTAGAGCCTTTGGGCAGGATTTTCATTGGGCCGTGGAGGCGGGATGGGGATTAGTGCCAATTAACTGCCTGTTAACAGGTAGTTAACAGGCAGTTTTTAGCCTAATCCCTATTTTTATCCCTGAAGTGTGGGATTCCCGACAGCTCCAACCACGCCAAGTTAGCGAGGCGGGCCGTCGGGCTGAAGGGCTTGGAGGGTTCAAGATGTCCGGTGTTCAGGTGAGTGATGGGTGCATGAGTTCAGAGGTAAGTGTGTTTGGTGTGTTTAAATAAGTTTTACTTACCTTTACAGCCTTCCTTCCTTCAGGTCTCGGGTGTCCCTCATCTCACCGGCACAGAAAGCAGAATGGCTGCGATCTGTCAAAAATTGCAGCATTCAGCTTTCTGTTCCGGAGAGATCTCTAAATCATCCGGAGAGGAAGGAATTAACTTGGAGTACATATTGTCAGTGTTTGACAGCTTCAAACAGCTCTCAAACGCTGATATTTCATCTGTCAAAAGGTCTTGACAGATGAAATATCAATCTGTGACGTCACCTGTTGCCGGGTGGCCCTTAATTAGCCTGCCGAGCCCGCTGGGCAGGCTCAACAAGGTCAATCAAGTCAAAATCATGTGGGTTGGCTAGAACTCGATGGAGGCGGGACTACAAACCCGAAAGTTGTAGTCCCGCCTCCTACCCGCCTTCTCAATGAAAATCCAGCCCACTGTCTGTGGCGATAATCTCCAAAACGTTTAGTCCTTTCTTTACTTTATGCATTAGAGCCTTTAAGTCCACTTGGAAATGAGTTCAGAATGATTTGTTAAATCTGATGTTATGTGCAACTCCATGACCATCAGATATTATGAGTATTTTATAAGCTAATATGGACAGTTTGTTAAGTATACACTATGCTGTAGTACAAAAGGATAATTTACTTGGAAGCACGACATCTAATTTTCTCCAGCATGAGCCAATATTGATTTCCTGCAAAAGGAATGCAAAATGCATCTAATAGACTTCAGGTTTTTTTTAATGGTTTACTTCCCCCTATACAATCATTTTCACTAAAGTGCGAAAACTGTCTGGAAACATTATGAAGGCAGTTCATCATCTAAGTAATGTGATTAAGGTCTGTTTCAAGATTTTGAGAATGTGTTCTTTGTTGATAAATTGAAAAGGAAGCTGGGCCTTTAATCTCTGTGTAAAACGGGATCTGATACTTCTGGAAGTCACTGATCCATCAATCCGTTTTGTCACTTTTTCTGTAAAACAAATTAGATTATCATTGAGATATTTTTTCCACCGCCAATTTTCTCCCTTCCCCTCCTGAAGGAGTTGGCTCCTCGCTGCAGTAAGGTTCTGGTTACCTTGCCCAAATCACCATTACTTATGCATCAGCCTTCACAGTGAATGATGGCATGCTATTCACAACTGCCCCCAATCATGTCCTCATCCAATATTCACACACGAGCACTTTCAGGAGGGGTCACTGGACATCGCTCAGAAGTGTGAACACTGGTCACTTTTTCCTTCTTAATCCAGGGGTTCTGAGGCCAGCTGTTGCCACCCAGCTGATTATAGGGAAAAGAAAACACCATTCAGCCCCGTTATCCAGGTTCATTTCAGAACTTCATGTAACCATTAAAAAAAGATATTTTCCTAACTCAAATCCATAGACCTTTTTTGGTAGATCAACAATTAAACACATTCCTTTGTAAATGTTTGAATGGAGTCTGTGTTACAGTAGGTGGCAGTCTTTTCCATAATCTGATGATCGAAAGTTATTCCATAGATGCTAAGCTTGCAGTTTCTTCCACTTACAATCATTCATGTTCTCTGGTTCCATAATCATGGTTTTATACAAAATAACTGCTCTAGATTAGCGTATCTATTCCCTTCATTACTTAAAAAATTTGAAGCTTACCCCTCTTCATCTTTTTTCTAAGGAGTATAGGATTAATTTCCTTAGCTTCTTTTCATGAATCAATCACCCTATAATTTGGAATTATCATCGTCCTTCTCTGAATGTATTCCTCTGCTGCTGTCATTCTTTAAATATAGGCACACTGCAGTCATGAGGAGGTGATCCCCATAAACTATAAAGGCAAGTAGGATGTTCCAACCTTTCATTGTACGGACAGGGAGATTAGTAGAGTTGTTCATTCACTAAAATAAATTAGGTTACTCATTGAGGATATTCTTCACTTTGTGAATTCTCCTCCATATGATGGAAAATAAATGTAGTTCATGTGGGTAATGTTCAGAATGTTTGTTAGTTTAATAGTGCAGTATACTGCAACATCTATTAAATGACAATCCCCTTTCCATAGAAACATAGAAGATAGGAGCAGGAGTAGGCCATTCGGCCCCTCAAGCCTGCTCCGCCATTCAATGAGATCATGGCTGATCATCCAAACTCAGTACCCTGTCCCTGCCTTCTCCCCATATCCCTTGATCCCTTTAGCCTTAAGAAATATATCTAACCCTGTGCACCACTCTTGTCTCCTTTTGACTAGCATTACCAAAACAACTTATTTCCCCTTCAATAATTATAGATATGGCCCGTGCATTTTTAAATTCAATGGTTTTCTTCTCAATATTTCCATTTTTCTGTCCCCACCGAGATTCAAGGACATTCCCAAATTTAAGATTTTCAATCATGCATGTCTATACTGGAGCACTGCCTCATTAGTAATATCCTTCAATCCCATATTCAGGGCATCACAAGTGTTTTTGTACTAAAGTTTGGCTGTTTGCTTACATATATTTTGATATATAATACAGCTTGACCATGGCTAGCCCTAAATAGTTTTTATGGTAATTGAGTAACAGTGTAACAGAAATTGAAGCATAATTTCTGAAACTGACAACTGAATCTATACTTCTGTAGATTGATAAACTGCAATTCTTAATTGCCTTTGGATAGTCACTTATTATATAGAGGGCTGACAGGCCAATCAGGAGGCAGACAAAGGCTTGATCAGTTAACCAAGGGGCCAAGAATGTCAAAAAGCAAAACTTACACAAGAAAAACTAAACACCGATTATAGATACTGTAGTAAGTTTTATGATTTTAAATAGGTGCACAACAAAATAATAGTCTCAAATAAGAACATAAGAAATATGAGCAGGAATAGGCCACTTGGCCCCTTGAGCCTGCTCCGCCATTCAATAAGATCATGGCTGATCTTGGGCTCAAAGCCACTTCCCAGCCCGCTCCCCATAACCCCACTCCCTTATCTTGCAAAAATTTGTCTATCTCCACTTTAAATGTATTTAATGACCCAGCCTCCACAGCTCTCTGGGGCAGAGAATTCCACAGATTTACGACCCTCTGAGAGAAGAAATTCCTCCTCATCTCAGTTCTAAAAGGGCGACCCTTTATTCTGAAACTATGCCCCTGAGTTCTAGATTTCCCCACGAGGGGAAACATCCTCTCTGCATCTACCTTGTCGAGCCCCCTCAGTGTCTTATATGTTTCAATAAGATCACCTCTCATTCTTCTAAATTCCAATGAGTATAGGCCCAACCTGCTCAACCTTTCTTCATAAGTCAACCCCCTCATCTCAGGAATCAACTGCGTGAATCGTCTCTGAACTGCCTCCAATGCAAGTATGTCCTGCCTTAAATAAGGAGACCAAAACTGTACGCAGTACTCCAGGTGTGGTCTCACCAATACCCTGTACAGTTGTAGCAGGATTTCCCTGCTTTTATACTCCAACCCCCTTGCAATAAAGGCCAAAATTCCATTTGCCTTTTTGATTACTTGCTGTACCTGCATGCAAACTTGTGTTTCATGCACAAGGACCCCCAGGTCCCTCTGAACTGTAGCATTTTGTAATCTCTCTCCATTTAAATAATAATTTGCTTTTTTATTTTTCCTGCCAAAATGGATAACCTTCCACTTTCCCACATTATACTCCATCTGCCAAATGTTTGCCCACTCACTTAGCCTGTCTATATCCCTTTGCAGATTCTTTGAGTCCTCTGCACAACTTGCTTTCCCACCTATCTTTGTATCATCCGCAAACTTGGCTACATTGCACTCGATCCCTTCATCCAAGTCATTAATGTAGATTGTAAATAGTTGGGGCCCCATACCGATCCCTGTGGCACCCCACTAGTTACCGTTTGCCAACCAGAAAATTACCCATTTATCCCAACTCTCTGCTTTTTGTTAGTTAGCCAATTCTCTATCCATGCTAATATATTACCCCAACTCCGTGAGCTCTTATCTTATGCAGTAACCTTTTAAGTGGCACCTTATCGAATGCCTTCTGGAAATCCAAATACACCACATCCACTGGCTCACCTTTATCCACCCTGCTCGTTACATCCTCAAAGATCTCCAGAAAATGCTGACTCCATTATGATTTTCCAAATGCCCTGCTACTGCTTCCTTAATGAAGGACTCCAGCATTTTCCCAACGACAGATATTAGGCTAACTGGTCTATAGTTTCCTGCTTTCTGTCTCCCTCCTTTCTTAAATAGGGGTGTTACATTTGCGATTTTCCAATCCGCTGGGACCTCTCCAGAGTCCAGGGAATTTTGGTATATTGCAACCAATGCATCCACTATCTCTCTGCAGCCACTTATTTTAAGACCCTGGGATGCAGGCCATCTGGTCCAGGGGACTTGTCGTCTTTTAGTCCCATTATTTTACCAAGTACTTTTTCCTTAGTGATAGTGATTGTCTTTAGATCCCCCCTCCCTGTGGCCCCTTGATTATTCATTATTGGGATGTTGTTAGTGTCTTCTACCGTGAAGACAGATACAAAATATTTGTTCAGAGTCTCTGCCATTTCCCCGTTCCCCATTATTAATTCCCCATTCTCATCCTCTAACTTTAGCTACTCTCTTCCTTTTTATATACCTGTAGAAGCTCTTACTTTCTGTTTTAATATTTCTTGCCAGTTTACTCTCATAATTCATCTTCTCTATTATTTTTTTAGTCATCCTTTGCTGGTTTTAAAAAATTTCCCAATCCTCTGGCCTCCCACCAATCTTGGCAACATTGTATGCCTTCGTTTTCAATTTGATACCATCCTTCACTTCCTTAGTTAGCCACGGATAGTGCTCCCTTCTCTTAAAATCTTTCTTTCTCACTGGAAGTAAAAGCCCATGGGATCCAAGGTAAAGTGGCAAGTTGGATGCAAAATTGGCTCAGAGACTGGAAACAAAGGGTAATGGTCGAAGGGTGTTTTTGTGACTGGAAAGCTGTTTCCAGTGGGGTTCCTCAGGGCTCAGTACTGGGTCCTTTGCTTTTTGTGGTATATATCAATAATTTGGACTTGAATGTAGGAAGTATGATTAAGAAGTTTGCAGATGATACAAAAATTGTCTGTGTGGTTGATAATGAAGAAGAAAGCTGTAGACTGCAGGAAGATATCAATGGACTGGTCAGGTGGGCAGAACAGTGGAAATGGAATTCAATCCAGAGAAGTGTGAGGTAATGCATTTGGGGAGGGCTAACAAGGCAAGGGAATACACAATAAATGGTAGGACACTGAGAAGCGCAGAGGATCAGCGAGACCTTGGAGTGCATGTCCACAGATCCCTGAGGGTAGCAAGACAGGTAGATAATATGGTTATGAAGGCATACGGGATACTTGCCTTTATTAGCCGAGGCATAGAACACAAGAGTAGGGAGGTTATGCTTGAACTGTATAAAACACTAGTTAGGCCGCAGCTAGAGTACTGCGTGCAGTTCTGGTCACCACATTACAGGAAAGATGTGATTGCACTAGAGCGGGTGCAGAGGAGATTTACGAGGATGTTGCCTGGGCTGGGGAATTTTAGCTATGAGGAAAGATTGGATAGGCTGGGGTAGTTTTCTTTGGAACAGAGGAGGCTGAGGGGAGACCTAATTGAGGTGTATAAAATTATGAGGGGCCTAGATAGAGTGGATAGGAAGGACCTATTTCCCTTAGCAGAAGGGTCAATAATCAGGGGGCATAGATTTAAAGTAATTGGTCGGAGGTTTAGAGGGGATTTGAAGAGAAATGTTTTCACCCAGAGGGTGGTGGGGATCTGGAACTCGCTGCCTGAAAGGATGGTAGAGGCAGAAACTTTCATCACATTTAAAAAGTACTTGGATATGCACTTGAAGTGCTGTAACCTACAGGGCTACAGACCAAGAATTGGAAAGTGGGATTAGGGCGGATAGCTCTTTGTCGGCCGGTATGGACAAGATGGGCTGAATGGCCTCCTTCTGTGCTGTAAATTTCTATGAGGCTTCTATGAAGGCCCCGATGGAATAAATGTTTGAGGGATGTGGTGATCCTCACAGCCACTGGTAGTACAGCACAGATGGTTGACTGTCTCTGCAGCTTTTCATGGATCCGGCGGCATACCACAGTTACAGCCTCCTTCATTCACTGCAATTTGGTATTGCCAGGTAGCTGTCTGGGTAGTACCTGCTGCAAGTCACACACTCCATACCTTCTGCACTCCAGACAGCCCATTCCTCCTGTTGCTCCACTGTGTCATGCCTGCCAATGACCACGCCTATGCTCTCAAGACACTAGCTCCTCTGTATGAGTCTTTTTTTTCACTCTGTGATGATACTTTGATTTTTTTTTCCTTAAGCTCACCAACTCTGGGTTGAAACTGGAATGAAGTACTCAGTTTTCAATGCCCTTCTGCAGCAGTTATATGCTTTAGTTTTACCTTTTTCTTCTTTTTGGTTTTCTTGACCTTTTTAGTGTTTTTCAAAATGTTGCTAAAAGTAGCCGCATTCATTTGGGCTGTCACTTTGATTTTTAAACTCGGCAGCTCTGCTGGAAAGAAAAATTTACAAGTCACCCTCCCATAAAGTGCCATGGGTATTCCGTGCCTTTAACAATGGGTTAATAAATAGGATGCAGACTGATTCACAACTTCAAGCGACATTGTTCCTTTTTGTTTTATTGACAGGCGATGTTGTATTGTGGTCTGTCGGAATGTCAGGCATGTGAAATTCCACCAGGGTACAGCCAGACGCAAGTGTCAACCCCTGGCAAGTCCAATCTGGCGACCCACCACAGCAGGATACATCGAGTGCCTCAGCCGCTGGTCATAGAATCATACAGCACAGGAGGAGGCTGTTTGGCCCATCAGGTCTGTGCTGGCTCTTTGAAAGAACAATGCAATTAGTCCCACTCCCTTACTCTTTCCCTATAGCCATGTAAATTTCTCCTTTTCATGTATGTATCCAATTCCCTTTTGAAACTAACTACCACCCTTTCAGGTAGTGCATTCTAGATTGTAAGCACCTTGGGATGATTTACTACGTTAAAGGTGCTATATAAATGCAAGCTGTTGTAATAACAACTCGCTGCGTTAAAAAAAAAATTCTCATTTCCCCCTTAGATATTTTGCCAATTATCTTAAATCTGTGTCCTCTGGTTACCGAGCCCCCTGCCAGTGGAAACAGTTTCTCCCTATCAAAACCTCTCTATTAAATCTCCCCTTAACCTTCTCTACTTTAAGGAGAACAATCCTAGTTTCTCTAGTCTCTCTACATTACTTATAGATAACTCCAATAGTCCTTTTAAAAAAAAAAAAATTGAAAAGTCTTAAATTGCCACTTTTCCCTTTTCAAAGAATTTGTCAATCACCACACAGTTTCCTATAGCTGAAGGGTCAAAGATCAGTATCATAAACTCTATTGATTTAATTTAAATTCAATTAATTAAAGGGTAAGTCATGGCAGGACAGCCCGGCCACGTGGTATGCTCCTCCTGCGATATGTGGGAACTCAGGGACACTTCCTGTGTCCCTGACAACTACATGTGCAAGAAGTGCATCCAGCTGCAGCTACTGACAGACCGCATTGCGGCACTGGAGCTGCGATTGGATGCATACTGGAGCGTTCGCGATGCTCGGGACGTCGTGAATAGCACGTTTACGGAGTTGGAGACACCGCAGGTAGAGGTTGGACAGGAAGAAAGGGAATGGGTGACAAACAGGCAGAGTACTAGGCGCAGGCAGGTAGTGCAGGGGTCCCCTCTGGACATCCCCCTCTCAAACAGATAAACCACTTTGAGTGCTGTTGGGGGGGATGGCTTATCAGAGGAAAGCAGCAGCAGCCAACTTCCTGGCACCAGGGGTGGCTCTGCTGCACAGCACGGGAGGAAAAAGAGGGGTAGAGCTATAGTAATAGGGGATTCTATTGTAAGGGGAATAGATAGGTGTTTTTGCGGCTGCAAACGAGACTCCAGGATGGTGTGTTGCCTCCCTGGTGCAAGGGTCAAGGATGTCTCGGAGCGGCTGCAGAACATCTTGGAAGGGGAGGGTGAACAGCCAGTTGTCGTGGTGCATATAGGCACCAACGATATAGGTAAAAAGCGGGATGAGGTCCTAAAAGTGGAATATAGGGAGTTAGGAGGTAAATTAAAAAATAGGACCTCAAAGGTAGTAATCTCAGGATTGCTACCAGTGCTACGTGCTAGTCAGAGTAGAAATAGAAGGATATTTCAGCTGAATACGTGGCTAGAGGAATAGTGCAAGGGGGAGGGATTCAAGTTCCTGGGACATTGGAACTGGTTCTGGGGGAGGTAGAACCAGTTCAAACCGGACGGTTTGCACCTGGGCAGGGCTGGAACCGGTGTCCTAGGGGGAGTGTTTGCTAGTGCTCTGGGGGAGGGTTTAAACTAAAATGGCAGGGGGTTGGGAACCTGAGCAGGGAGACAGAGGAAAGGGAAACAATGATAAAAGCAAAAGATAGGAAGGAGAAAAACAAAAGTGGCAGTCAGAGAAATCAATGGTTTAAATCAAACGTGGCCACAGTAAATAATAATTCTAATAGGTCTAAGAGCATTAAAAAAACAAGCCTGAAGGCTTTGTGTCTTAATGCGAGGAGCATTCGTGATAAGGTAGATGAATTGGCTGCGCAAATAGAGGTAAATGAATATGATTTGGTTGGGATTATGGAAACATGGCTCAAGGATGGCCAAGGCTGGGAACTCAACATCCAGGGGTATTCGATATTCAGGAAAGATAGGCAAAAAGGAAAGGGAGGTGGGGTAGCATTACTGGTTAAAGAAGGGATTAACACAATTGTAAGGAAGGATATTAGCTCTGATGATGTGGAATCTGTATGGGTAGAATTGAGAAATACGAAGGGGCAGAAAACATTAGTGGGAGTGGTATATAGACCTCCAAACAGTAAGGAGGAGGTTGGGGCTGGCATTAAAAGGGAAATTAAAGAAGCGTGCAATAAGGGCACAGCAGTCATCATGGGTGACTTTAATCTACATATAGATTGGGCTAACAAAATTAGTAACAATACTGTGGAGGAGGAATTCCTGGAGTGTTTACGGGATGGTTTCCTGGACCTATATGTCGAGGAACCAACCAGAGATCAGGCCACCTTAGACTGGGTATTATGTAACGAGAAAGGATTAATTAGCAATCTTGTTGTACGAGGCCCCTTGGATCGGAGCGATCATAATATGATCGAATTCTTCATTAAGATGGAGAATGAAGTAGTTGACTCAGAGACTAGGGTCCTCAATTTAAATAAAGGAAACTACGATGGTCTGAGGAGCGAGTTGGGTAGGATTGATTGGGGAATGTCACTCAAAGGGTTGACGGTGGATAGGCAATGGCAAACATTCAAAGACCGAATGGATGAACTACAGAATTTGTTCATCCCAGTTTGGCATAAAAATAAAACAAAAAAGGTGACTCAACCGTGGCTAACAAGGGAAATTAGGGATAGCATAAGATCCAAGGAGAGGACAATTGGCCAGAAAAAGCAATAATCCTGAGGATTGGGAGCAGTTTAGGATTCAACAAAGGAGGACAAAGGGATTAATTAAGGGGAAAATAGAATATGAGAGTAAGCTTGCGGGGAACATAAAAACTGACTGTAAAAGCTTTTATAGATATGTGAAGAGAAAAAGATTGGTGAAGTCAAGTGTAGGTCCCTTGCAGTCAGAATCAGGGGAATTTATAATGGGGAACAAAGAAATGGCTGACCAACTAAATACATATTTTGGTTCTGTCTTCACAAAGGAGGACACAAATAATCTCCCAGAGATGCCGGGGAACATGGGGTCTGATGAAAGGGTGGAACTAAAAGAAATCAGTATTTGTAGGGAAATGGTGTTAGCAAAATTGATGGGACTGAAGGCCGATAAATCCCCAGGGCCTGATAATCTACATCCTAGGGTACTTAAGGAAGTGGCCCTACAAATAGTAGATGCATTGCAGGTCATCTTCCAGAACTCAATAGACTCTGGAACAGTACCCATGGATTGGAGGGTAGCTAATGTTACCCCACTATTCAAAAAAGGTGGTAGAGAAAAAGCGGGGAATTATAGACCGGTAAGCCTGACATTGGTAGTGGGGAAAATGCTGGAGTCCACTATAAAAGATGTAATAGCAGAGCACTTGGAAAGCAGTGACAGGATCGGGCAAAGTCAACATGGATTTACAAAAGGTAAATCGTGCTTGACTAATCTACTGGAATTTTTTGAGGATGTAACTGGTAAAATAGATAAGGGAGAACCAGTGGATGTGGTGTAGTTGGACTTTCAGAAGGCTTTCGATAAGGTCCCGCATAAGAGATTAGCGTGCAAAATTAAGGCACATGGGATTGGGGGCAAGGTATTGACTTGGATAGAGAACTGGTTGGCGGATAGAAAGCAAAGAGTTGGAATAAACGGGTCTTTTTCCGAGTGGCAGGCAGTGACTAGTGGGGTACCGCAAGGATCGGTCCTAGGACCCCAGCTGTTCACAATATATATTAATGATCTGGGCGAGGGAATTGGATATATCTCCAAATTTGCAGATGACACAAAGCTGGGTGGGAGGGTATGCTGTGAGGAGGATGTCGTGAAACTCCAGTACGATTTGGACAGGTTGGGTGATTGGGCAGAAACATGGCAAATGCACTATAATGTGGATAAATGTGAGGTTATCCACTTTGGTGGCAAAAACAGGAAGGCAGATTATTATTTGAATGGCAATAGATTGGGAGAAGGGGAAGTGCAAAGAGACCTGGGTGTTCTTGTGCACCAGTCGCTGAAGGTAAGCATACAGGTGCAGCAGGCGGTTAAGAAGGCAAATGGTATGTTGGCCTTCGTAGCAAGAGGGTTCGAGTACAGGAACAAGGATGTCTTGCTACAGTTGTACAGGGCCTTGGTGAGACCGCACCTTGAGTATTGTGTGCAGTTTTGGTCGCCTTATCTGAGGAAGGACGTTCTTGCCATGGAAGGAGTGCAGCGAAGATTCACCAGGCTGATACCTGGGATGGCAGGAATGACGTATGAGGAGAGATTGTGTCGATTGGGCTTATACTCACTGGAGTTTAGAAGATTGAGAGGGGATCTCATCGAAACCTATAAAGTTCTGTCAGGCCTGGACAGACTAGATGCAGGAAGGATGTTTCTGATGGCCGGGGAGTCCAGAACCAGGGGTCATCGTCTAAGGATAAGGGGTAAGCCATTTAGGACTGAAATGAGGAGGAATTTCTTCACCCAGAGAGTGGTGAACCTGTGGAATTCTCTGCCACAGAGGGCAGTGGAGGCCAGTTCATTAAATATATTCAAGAAGGAGTTGGATATATTTCTTAAGGCTAAAGGGATCAAGGGATATGGGGAGAAAGCAGGGACAGGGTACTGAATTTGGATGATCAGCCATGATCTCATTGAATGGTGGAGCCGGCTCGAAGGGCCGAATGGCCTACTCCTGCTCCTATCTTCTATGTTTCTATGTATTGCTTGTCCAGCAAACACTTTTTTTTGCAGTAGCATGAGTTGGTAATGTCAATTCTTCCTCAGTTCACTGGATAGACTGCCTTGTCATAGGACTCAGAAAGAACAACATTTGCTCTCGGCAGTAGTAGCTGGGCTTGAGTGATGGGTAACCCAGAGTTCAGTGCCCACAACTGCCTGGTGGATGGAAAGGTGCTCTTCTACTGTGGTGACATGCTAATATCATTAATCTTTATTATGTTGTCAATGTAGAGCTATTGTGGGAAAAAGAACACAGTATTTGAGCTGAAATTAGTAAGCATTTAGAAATGCATGGTTAATCAAAGATAGTCAGCACGGATTTGTTAAAGGCAAGTTTAACAAATTTAAAAGTTTCTTTTTTGAATGTGACTATCCCGCTGAGGCTCTTTTCTCTAGATTCTGGTCACCACAGACACAAAAGGGTTCATTTTAACCCCCAAGAATGGATGGTTTTGAGTCGGGTGAGGAGTTAAAATTTGAAAAATTTCAAACACGACCCCAACCCACCTACTTCTGGTTTTAACAGAGGCAGGACGGGACTGGGAGGAAGGGGTAGGCAACCAATCAGCTCTCAGGAGGCATGCTGGTCGGTAAAAGCTTTTAAGGAGGCTGCGTGCCTCCATTTTTACAGGCTTTTTATTTTGAACCCATTTCGGTTGGGTTTTCTTTGTCTCGGGGAAACCTGGCAGGTAAAAGGAAGCGAGAAGAGACGGATCCATAAGGTAAGCGCATTTACAGCACTACTTGTGGGCCAGGAGGAGCCGGAGTGTTTCTGCCCCACCCTGGCCCAACAAGCTCCACGATCGCTGACTCCCCGCAAACTCCCCCACCTCCGCGCTCTTCCCCCCCTCCCAGTGATCTGTCCCCCACCCGCCCCCAACCCCGACCATCATCCCCCCTCCCTGCAATCGCTCCCTCCCTCCGTACCTGCTTCCTGCTCCTCGGCTGCGGCCTTGCACCGCAGGCTTTCCCGCCTGACAGGCGGTCAGCCTGTCCATCAGTCCGGCTTGTTGGTCAGGAAACCTGCAGCAAAACTATAAAAGTTCTGCAGGACGTTAGGGAAACCCGTACTTCCGGGATTCCCGTCAAGAACGCCCCTCCCCAGCTCCCTCCTCACCCTCTCGTAAATATCGGGGGCCAATGTTCCAAATGGCAGCCTCCTTTGCTGTAAACTTCTACGTAAAGAATTTCCAAGTTGCAGATAAATTGATTAGCTAACAAAACAAATTTTGAAAGTACCTTCTTTCCTTTCCCTTAAGGCATCGAGTATCTCTTTTCCACACAGCTCACCCACGCAATTATCATCTAAATCCAGTTCGGTCAAATGATCTGAAAACTTGATCAACCTGTGTGAAAATATTATATGAAGAAGGCAAAGGAAAAAAAAAGTGATGAGTAGGTTGGTTCAATTCTGAATATTAGAAAAACAAGAAGGAATTGGGAAATACTGGCCCATAATTTGCTACAGCAGGACAATGAATGACGTCCTCTGTTAGTTAGACTTGCCCTTGCCCGTTTAACCTCGACAATTATAAAAGATGTAATAGCAGAGCACTTGGAAAGCAGTGACAGGATCAGACAAAGTCAACATGGATTTACAAAAGGTAAATCGTGCTTGACTAATCTACTGGAATTTTTTGAGGATGTAACTGGTAAAATAGATAAGGGAGAACAGGTGGATGTGGTGTATTTGGACTTTCAGAAGGCTTTCGATAAGGTCCCGCATAAGAGATTAGTGTGCAAAATTAAAGCACATGGGATTGGGGGCAAGGTATTGACTTGGATAGAGAACTGGTTGGCGGATAGAAAGCAAAGAGTTGGAATAAACGGGTCATTTTCCGAGTGGCAGGCAGTGACTAGTGGGGTACCGCAAGGATCGGTCCTAGGACCCCAGCTGTTCACAATATAAATTAATGATCTGGGCGAGGGAATTGGATGTAATATCTCCAAATTTGCAGACGACACAAAGCTGGGTGGGAGGGTATGCTGTGAGGAGGATGTCGTGAAACTCCAGTACGATTTGGACAGGTTGGGTGGTTGGGCAGAAACATGGCAAATGCACTATAATGTGGATAAATGTGAGGTTATCCACTTTGGTGGCAAAAACAGGAAGGCAGACTATTATTTGAATGGCAATAGATTGGGAGAAGGGGAAGTGCAAAGAGACCTGGGTGTGCTTGTGCACCAGTCGCTGAAGGTAAGCATGCAGGTGCAGCAGGCGGTTAAGAAGGCAAATGGTATGTTGGCCTTCGTAGCAAGAGGGTTCGAGTACAGGAACAAGGATGTCTTGCTGCAGTTGTACAGGGCCTTGGTGAGACCGCACCTTGAGTATTGTGTGCAGTTTTGGTCGCCTTATCTGAGGAAGGACGTTCTTGCCATGGAAGGAGTGCAGCGAAGATTCACCAGGCTGATACCTGGGATGGCAGGAATGACGTATGAGGAGAGATTGTGTCGATTGGGCTTATACTCACTGGAGTTTAGAAGATTGAGAGGGGATCTCATCGAAACCTATAAAATTCTGTCAGGCCTGGATAGACTAGATGCAGGAAGGATGTTTCCGATGGCCGGGGAGTCCAGAACCAGGGGTCATAGGCTAAGGATAAGGGGTAAGCCATTTAGGACTGAAATGAGGAGGAATTTCTTCACCCAGAGAGTGGTGAACCTGTGGAATTCTTTGCCACAGAGGGCGGTGGAGGCCAGTTCATTAAATATATTCAAGAAGGAGTTGGATATATTTCTTAAGGCTAAAGGGATCAAGGGATATGGGGAGAAGGCAGGGACAGGGTACTGAATTTGAATGATCAGCCATGATCTCATTGAATGGCGGAGCAGGCTCGAGGGGCCGAATGGCCTACTCCTGCTCCTATCTTCTATGTTTCTATGACAACGTTTTGCGTCACAAGTTGCTGAAAGTGCGAGCTGATAACGTCGCAGCGAAGGAAACTGGGCCTCTGGGACCGGAGTGAACAGGGAAAGCAACTGTGCGTCTCCTTAAGCAATCAGGTTGATGGATTGTGAAATTAACAGCGCAGGGATGGAGAAGGAAGTGTAAGTTAGTGTGGGTGGATTCAATGGCAAATCAAATGTCAAAAAGAAAGAGAAATAAAGAGAGGGAAAGGAAGATTGTATTAAGAGAGAGGAAAAAAGAGGAAAAGTAAAAAAAGTTTAAATTTTAAATTTTACATTTTTAAAATATCCAACAATTAAAACCTGAAGGAATGAGAGTTCATACTCATAATAGTTAATTTTCACTGCCAGAGAAGTTCATTGGCAGTAATTAACACTTAGCAGATCGTTAAAAGAATCTATGACAGCAAATCCAGCTTAATTAAATATGCGCAGACCTTAAATGGCTCCAAGGCAGGCTCATTGCATCACTTCAGACCAGCTCTAACTTATTGTGATGAGTTTAGTTTGTATCTAGCGTGCAAATACAGCAACTTCACAAATAACAACAGAAAATGCTGGAAGCACTCAGCAGACCAGGCAGTATCCATGGATAGAGAAACAGAGTTAACGTTTCAGGTCTGTGACCCTTCATCAGAACTGGAAAAGGTTCGAGATGTAACAGGTTTTAAGCAGGTGCAAAGGCAGGGAAAGGGGGAGGGAGGCGGAGGGGAGGAAGGAACTGAAGGAACAGTCTGTACTAGGGTAGGAGGCTGGAGAGATTAATTGTTGACAGTTGCTGAGGAAGGAGATGTGGCTGTGAAAACGAGTCTTGGCAGATACCTGATCAAACACAAGAAGGGAAACCAAAAGCAATGAAGATGAACAAGGTTGAAGAGATAAACGGAAATCCCGTCGGAGAGCACAGCAGAACTTCTTCAAGTTGAGCATTTCTAGAAGAGAAGTGGCAGTGAACCAAACACTAATACAATAGCAAAATACTTCACGTCATTTAATGCATTTCAATGGTGAGGCAGACAGCAAGATGCCGTTTTTAGCGAAGCTAATGGCGGAGAGACACATCTCGGACAGCAACTTTTGGATTCCGCGTTTAACCGTGCATCTGCCCTCGTCCGAAGTGCTGTAGCATTTGTGCATAAATAGCAGCGAGCACTATTAGCCTCACCGTTATTCTGACAGCAAATTATGGACCAGTATTACTTTATTCTAGTGTAATCCAGACAAAATCAATGCAATGAACATTTCTGTCTGTCAACAAGCTATGGTATTGTTTTGATTCATTCAAGTCAACAATAACTCAACATCACTTCAATTCAAATCTTCTGGCTTGACAGTGGAATTGCGATCTGTACCAAACTATAATAACTCTGTGTTTGCGAAGAACCATAGTAAATATAAAAACTTCCAGAATCCTGAAATGTGAATGCTATAAAGAATAGCACACTTGTTTGAATATTGAAAGATAAAGTAAAAATTGTAATACTGTAGCTATTCGGGTTCACCGATGTAGGTATTGGACAAATGCCTACTTAATAATCGAGTTCGACTTCAGGAGAAACAATCAAATAGTTCTTTAATGCAGGAACAGATGAATACAAGCAGGTTGCCGAGATCGGTACAGGAGAGCCATGCAGTAGGTCTTACCTGGACGGAGACGCCACGAGGACTGAGTAGGCAGTCCCGTGGATTGCGTGAGGACGTCATCGTGTTCTTCCCGCGCTTGGGTAGTCACGTGATTTGCGTGATGACGTCATCGCGTTTGCCCGTGCTTGGAACGGTCACGTGACTTGCGACGTGACGTCATCGCGTTTACCCGGCACTGCAGCTGGCCGTTGCGGCCGAAGTCGCGGGAGCGGGAAGCCGAGCCGGCGATTATCGCGGGAACGGGAGGCCGAGCTGGGCCGGCTCGCGTTTACCCGCATCATCGCGTTAAAGGGAATTATGTCCGGTAAGTAAGGGACACTCGGTGGTACCGCTACATGCGCCCCCCCCAGAATTCGCTTTAACGGTCGGCGTCAAACGATGAGATGGTCTGACGAGCCTGTCCGAACGACTCCTATAGTCTCGAGACGGAGACTGCTGGGTGGCTGACGGTCTGGCGGGTGGTCGTACTTGGGTTGGCGTAACGACGATGGGTGGTCGGTGGTCTCGGCGGTCATGCGGTCTCGACTTGGTGGGTGAGGTCCAAATATGTGCTGGTCGTGAGCGGATCCTTGCATGCGTCGTGGCGGATAAAACGTATCCAGCCTTGCGAAGTACCGTGGCGTCATGGCGAATAAAACGTATTCAGCCATGCGAAGGACCGTGGAAGCGTGTGACCTCTGTAGCCCGTGGTTCGAAGTGGGCGCCGGGGCGAAACAGCTGGCCGTGTCATAGCGACTGGCAGGTTGGGCAGATGCGGACCATGGCTCGGTCATTGTTGGGAAAAGGTCCCCAGTCTGACGAAATCTGCAGGAACGCCGAACAGGTGATCCAGGAGGAAAAAAACGTGGGTCTGGGCAGGTCGGTGAACTCGCCGACAGGCGAGCAAACTCTCCGGTAGTCGGGAACGCACGGAACGGTGCGTGCCGTAGTGCTACTACGGTAACACAGAAGAGAGTGAACCGTTGCTACGTTGATCAGTGATCAGTGATAACAGCAATTTTCGCGTGGCCAATTGCGGCCGCGGGATGCCCGTTGGACCCGTCCTCGATGGTCGCAGCGTCAGTAGATGTTTGCTTTTGTTGAGGGGAAAACTGTAGAGAGGGCGGCAACGCTTCTAGTTATTGTTGATTGCGGTAGGGGGAAAAACTGCTGGGAGGGCGGCAACGCTTCTAGTTGTTGTTGATTTCGGTAGGGTGAAAAACTGCCGGGAGGGCAGCAACGCTTCACCGTCGCGCCGAAAAGCGTGGTAGAAAAGACAGACCAGCAGGCTGACGGGCTGGTGTGGCGTCGGTGGGGGATGGGTCCTCGTGGTTTGCGAGGAGAGAGTCCTCGTGGGTTGCGAGGGGTGGTTTGCGAGGACTGAGTCCTCGCGGCCTCTCCGCCGGGGCGCGCTCCGATCCTATGAGCCCGTAAACGTGCTGTACCTGCGCTGTGAGGGTGTTATACTTGCTGTTCTGTCGTGGGGTTGTTGAAGAGGCTGACGCTCCGAAAGTCGGTAGAGCTGTCAAAATCGGAGACCGTATCCAGGTACGTGGTCTGCGCCGTATCGATGTTGCACAAGGCGAACGGGGCTTCTACCAGGATAAAGCACGAGGGCGGTTGTTGCTCCCAGTGTTGCGGTAGCTGAGCGAAACGGCTGTAGCTTCCACGCGTGCTTCTTTCGTGAAAGACGTTCACGAAAAATCGGGGTCCGGCTGCGCTGCTTTCGTGAAAAACGTTCACGAAAAACGGGGTCACCAATGTAGGTATTGATGAGCTCCCGTCCTCACGGCGTTGGTCACCAATTGTAGGAATTGGTGTCCATTGGTTGTTGTTCGTCGGTTGTTGTTCGTCGTGCCATTCTTCTGTGAAAACTTTCACAGAGACGGGGTTCAGGCTGTGCGCTTCCTCCGTGAAAAACGTTCATGGAGACGGGGTAACCAATTGTAGGTATTGATGAGCTCCAGTCCTCACGTCGTTGGTCACAAATTGTAGGTATTCGGGTTCACCGATGTAGGTATTGGACGAATGCCTACTTAATAATCGAGTTCGACTTCAGGAGAAACAATCAAATAGTTCTTTAATGCAGGAACAGATGAATACAAGCAGGTTGCCGAGATCGGTACAGGAGAGCCATGCAGTAGGTCTTATCCGGACGGAGACGCCACGAGGACTGAGTAGGCAGTCCCGTGGATTGCGTGATGATGTCATCGTGTTCTTCCCGCGCTTGGGTAGTCATGTGACTTGCATGATGACGACATCGCGTTTGCCCACGCTTGGGACGGTCACGTGACTTGCGACGTGACGTCATCGCGTTTACCCGGCACTGCAGCTGGCCGTTGCGGCCGAAGTCGCGGGAGCGGGAGGCCGAGCCGGGCCGGCGATTGTCGTGGGAGCGGGAGGCCGAGCTGGGCCGGCTCATCGCGTTCGCCCGCATCACAGGGAATTATGTCCGGTAAGTAAGGGACACTCAGTGGTACCGCTACAATGCCAACAAATAATCAAAAAGCTGTTTAGAGCCAACTGATCTTAAAGTCTTAACTCCAAAGAACAATAAGTGATTTCCTCAGAGCCTTTCATCAACCAGAGACGAGTGCCAAAATCATAGAGGTCTTCAATGAGAACTTCAGATCAAAGGTGCCCATGAACTTAAAGGAAGGATGCATCAGTTTGTGAATCCGACTTGGTTGGAGTGGAGGCTTGATGCATTGGGTTCATTTCATGAACAAGAAGCAGGCCACTTCTATGTAGTGGAAGATGAGAAGTGCAGATAGCAACAGTGAGGACCAATGCATAATGAGCTAATGAGAGTGCTGTCCAGAGTGAAATGCCCTTGATTGGTTCTTAAACCAGATGAATGTTTGATCCACATTAAGATGAATGATACTGGTCTGTGACACAGGTGGCATATCCACATTAGTGATGCCACCAGAGTGACCCTGGAGGGAAGAAAGGTATAAAGGATGGGTGTCTTGAGTTGGGAATATAACAGTAATTAGTAAAGATATAGGCCTAGAAATTCAGTTGCCTTAGCGCCGCTTTTGAGGCGCTAGAGGGACTAGCGCCAGAGTTATGGCCAGTTTAAAAATTCCCTGGGGCCCTAAATCGGCGTTGCACCGGTAGCGCTGCGCCGGCACCGATGACGTCATCGGTGTGCACAGCGTCCCGGTTGCCGTGGTAACCCGCCCGAACTCCGAAATTGAGTTGCGGCCGCCTCGCCCGTGGCAGCCACAAGCAACGTTCTGTCAGAGGTGCCTTACTCCAGTTTGCGCCGGCGCATTAAAGGCCCCGCGGCGGCCGGCCACTTTCCCGCCGGCCGCCTGCCCGCAGCTCCCTCCCCGGACTTCTCCCCCCCCCGGAACAGATGCAAGCCCGGCACTTGTCCGAGGTGCCGGGCTCATTTTTGCAGAGATTTGCGCGGGCCGCGGCCGGGTGCAGGCAGCTCCGCCTTAACGGAAGGAGGAGGCCTGCACTTCCCGAGCCTGCCGCACCGCAGCGGGCGCCGCAGCGCCGGAATAGCGCCGCAATGCGGCGCGTTGCGCCAGTTTTCAGGCGCTAAAACCCTTCAGTAGCGCCGGCAGCCGTTTGGGCGCGGCGCTACTGAATTTTTGGCGCGCGCAAAGGGACTTAGCGCCGGCGCTAACTTCCGGCGCTAAAGCCCTGGCGCAGCGCAAACTCAATTTCTAGGCCACAGTTTTAATAAAATATATATATTTTTTAACACTTTGAAGAGAAAGCACTCCTGCCGAACTTTTCTTCTTCTTTAACTGTCTACAAAAGAGGCCTGTGGCCTGTGTCAGACGACATGTATTCTAGAATATTTAAGTATGAGAGAGAAAATAAGCAAAGCTTTGATTAATATTTTAAAGGAACTGTTTCTGGAGAATACCAAATGTTATAGCAATACTCAAACATGAGTGACAACAACTTGTCTTTATATAGCGCCTTTAATATAGTAAAACGTCCCAAGGTGCTGCACAGGAGTATTTTAAGACAACAAATTTGACACCAATCCACATAAGGATAAATTAGGGCAGGTGACCAAAAGCTTGGTCAAAGAGGTAGGTTTTAAGGAGGGTCTTAAAGGAGGAAAGAGAGGTAGAGAGGCGGACAGGTTTAGGCAGGGAATCCCGGAGCTTAGGGCGTAGGCAACAGAAGTTACGGCCACCAAATGTTGAGCGATTATAATCAGAGATCCTCAAGAGAGCAGAATTAGAGGAGCGCAGATATCTCAGGGGGGTTGTGAGGCTGAAGGAGATTACAGAGATAGGAAGGGGCGAGGCCATGGAGGGATTTGAAAACAAGGATGAGAATTTTGAAATCGAGGTGCTGCTTAACCGGGAGCCAATGTAGGTCAGCGAGCACAGGGGTGATGGGCGAACGGAACTTGTGAGAGTTAGGACACAGGCAGCCGAGTTTTGGATGACCTCAAGTTTATGTAGGGTGGAATGTGGGAGGCCAGCCAGGAGTGCGTTGGAATAGTCAAGTCTAGAGGTAACAAAGGTATGGATGAGGGTTTCAGCAGCGGATGAGCTGAGGCAAAGGCGGAGATGGGTGATGTTACGGAGGTGGAAATAGGCGGTCTTTGTTATGCTGCGGATATGTGGTCGGAAGCTCATTTCAGGGTCAAATATGACACCAAGGCTGCGAACAGTGTGGTTCAGCCTCAGGCAGATGTTAGGGAGAGGTTTGTGGTGGGGACCGAAAACAATGGCTTCGGTTTCCCCAATATTTAATTGGAGAAAATTTTTGCTCATCCAGAAATGTATGTCAGACAAGCAGTCTCACAATTTAGACACCATGGAGGGGTCGAGAGAAGAAGTAGTGAGGTAGAGCTGGGTGTCGTCCGCGTACATGTGGGAACTGATGCTGTGTTTTCGGATGATGTTGCCAAGGGGCAGCATGTAGTGAGAAATAGGAGGGGGGCAAGGATAGATCCTTGGGGGACCCCCAGAGGTAACGATGTGGGAGTGGGAAGAGAAGCCGTTGCAGGTGATTCTCTGGTTACGATTAGATAGATAAGAATGGAACCAGGCGAGTGCAGTCCCACACAAGAGTGAGGCACAATCAAATATTTATAGACCAATTACCCTAACATCAGCACCGGTGGAAAACAGGAGAGCTTTATACAGAATGTGATAAATGTTCAGCTGAGGGGAACAAAAGTCATAAGAAATTAAAAGTACTAGGTTATACCTCACTTATCTGGAATTCTAGGGGTAACTAAATTAATGGATGAGGGCTATCCATTGAACACTTGGATTTTCAGACAAAGTTGCCCATAAGAAACTTAAATGTTTACAGAATTAATACGAAAGTAGTTCATTGGATTGAAAACTGGCTTGGCAATAAGAAGCAGAAGATGTTGATAAGTGGGGGGAAAAGCTGTGTTTTTGAGGGCAGTGACCAATTAATGTCTGAAGGACTTTGTTCTGATTTAGAAGAGAGTGCTTCTTCCAATATTATAAAATTAACTGACCCCAAGCTTATGTGGCCTGGTGACAAACATCAATTAGCTAAACATTCAAAGAGATCAATGATGAACACACTGAAACACATAAATTAGATAAACATTCCAAAAGATCCTTGATGAGAATACTGACACACACAGTTAAAACAGGTGAAATACTTCCATGAATATAGTTAACATGTATAGTCAGATTACAAGTCATTCTTGAAGACACTTACTGACACAACATTGCAGTAAACATCATTGGACCCATTTTGCTTTCTTTTCCTCTTCCATCTATGCCATTATCTGCTAGGTGCAATTTGGATAACCAGGGAGCAATCTGTGGGAGTTCCTTCTTTTTTTCCCCTTCAAAACATAGAGAAGAAACATTTTGAAGACTGGCATAATTTCTCATGCAAGTTTATTACTATTTTTCATATCAACAAATACTCCTAGTCCGAACACTCTTGGATGCGGTCGAGTAGGCTGCTCGGGAAGAGGTAAAATCATCCACCCTGCTGCCACCCTGTCCGTGCTCCCCCGGAATGAAGTCTCCAGCTGGGCTTGGCTCTGCGTCAGGAGCCAACGGAATTCCTGTCCCCATCCCACACAGTCGGCAAGCTACCCGTGATCAATGGAACAGCGTTCACAGCTCGCAGGTCTAATGTAAATCAGACCCAGCCTTCAGAATGGCTCGGGCCTCATGCCGATGACATATGGGCCCAGAAATTCGGGTCCCAACGCGTGAGTACGCACGGGGTACTCACGCGTAGGCCCAACGAAAGTGCCGGTTTCGTGCGTGCACAGGAAACCGGCACTTCCGTTCCCCTGAAAGAAGGGGTTCAGAGGTGGAACGCGTGCGCCGGAGAGGCAGCGCGTGCGCATTGAACTTACGTTTTTTTTCCAGCTTTTTCCGGGAGGGTAAGTCTCCAGCAGTTACACTTTTCAAAAGCAGGCGCAAGGCCTGCTTTTAACAAGGTAAGTGGTGAATTAATTAAAATTGAAACATTTTTTCCACAGGTTTATTATTTTTAAATACTTTAAAGAAAGGTAAGTTTATTTTTGCCCCGTTAGAAAATGTAATGAATTTTTTCAATAATTTAAATTATTGTTTAAAATAGTTATTTTATGTAATTTATAGTTATTTTAAAAATGTGATTAAAAAAAAAATTATTTGCAGTTTTAGTGATGTTTTGGGGCTTATAGTATTTATAGGTTTGACAGCTCTTCCTGTCAAACTTATGAATGAAGCATTCCCTGCTACCATTGGCTCTCCATGGCCCACATGATCCCAGGGGACGCATCAAACTAACTGCGCCGCTCGGATACGCAAGCACTGCACGCCGGCAGTTGGAGGAGGCCCAGGATCATAATCCCATGCGGGCCCACAGCTCAACGGCTGGCGCACTAGGTAAGTGCAGGTTGGAGGCTTGCACCCGCGAGAAGCCTCTGACCTGAATTTCTGGGCCATGATGTCCTGGGATTAAAATCTACCCCACTGCGGTATGCCATGTAGAATTAAGCACGGAGAAAATGGATTGGCAAATCTGGTCTGAATACACCAATTAAACCTCAAAACTGTGACTGAGCCAGGGAAAGTCTCATTTAAAATGTGGGCATTTATATTGTTTTTCTACAAGCTATTTTGGAACGGTCATGTCTATTTATTTTTGCCACAGAATTTTTGTGGTCTTTTCCTTGGTGAGAATCTAGGCCTAGAAATTCGGTGGCGCGGCGCCAGTCTCGCCAGGGCGCCGGAAGTACCGCCCCGGAAGGAGTCGCGAGCGCCTGCCGGAAATTCAGTTTGAGCGTCCCAAACGGAAGCGCGGCGCTACTCGAGGTGCCCCGCATCTGTCTTGGGGCGCTGCAACTGAAGTTTGCAGCGCAACGTGCCGCAGCGCCACACGCTGCGGCACGGCACGCTGCGGTACTGCAGGCCTTCCTCCCCTTCTTAAAGGGGAGGGGCCTGCTGCAGCGCGATCTGAGATCGCGAGTGCCGGCAAAAGAGCCCGGCACCAAGGAGAAATGCCGGGCTCTTGGGAGACAGCCAGCACAATGCCGGGCGGGGGGGGGGAGGGCTCAGGAGGCCGGGGACGGCTGCGCGAAGAGGTGCTGGCAGGCGGCCAGCAAAAAAAATGGCCGCCCCGCACCTCTACCGCTGCAGGTAGGCCCCCCTGAACCGGTCGCAAATTGTGACTGGCGTTACAGCGGGGGGCGCTACCAAATTTTGCGATCGGGGCAGTAGCGGGGCGCCGTGCACACCGATGACATCATCGGTGGCGGCGTAGCGCTACTGGCTAACGCCGCCATTAGCGCCACGCTAAATTTCACGGGAGGCGTGGCCAGTGGCGCTAAACCCACTAAGTGCCCTCTTTGGGCGCTAACTGGTGGCGCAGACCACCGAATTTCTAGGCCCTAGTGTTTTTTCCAACATTTATTTCTGTCGATTTCTCGCAAGTGTTTACACATTTTGATTTGGGAGTTCCTCCCCTCCCCGGTGTAACTAGAAAAATAAATAATGTAGAACAGTTGCCCTGTTGTTCCCGAGGGTTGGCACACTGGGTACACATAGTTAGCCCCTACAGAATAACATTGTCTTTCTTTCCATAAATGGTATATGATTGCTGATGCCCTTGTTGCTCTTTTTCAAGCAACAATTTGGCTGATTTTCTTTGAGGGATTACAATTATTACTGGACAGAATTTTTGTGCGGCTTACCTTGATTTATTCATAATTCCATGGTTTTCACTTTTTTTTTGCTTCAAAATTTTACAGAAGACTGTTTTGGTAACATTTTGTGTAAGGTGGCACGGTTTGATGTTTACATGTTTGGTTTTCGCAGAGTAGGAGCTTTTTACGATCTTTAAAACTAAATTTCTATGGGGGGGAATTTTGAGGGGGGGTCAGTGGGTGTGATCGGTGGTGGGTTGGGTGGGAAATTTGATTTTTTTGACAGTGGGTCGGGACCCCGCTGTCAACCTGCCGCCACTCGCCTTTCCCAAATGTCGGGTCTGTCAGCGCTGAGCAGACCTGACACGCAACGGCGGGAGAGGCAATTATGACCTTGTTAACAGAGCATTAAGAACTATTTTCAGCTCACCTTCAGAGTTTACCAAGTTGTCCATGGTGTCCGTGCTGCTCGGGGATCACGTCAGGTAAGCAAGGCGAGAGTTGAATTGCCATGGAATCCTCTCATTACTTGACAGCTGCAAATGTGCTATAAAAGCTCCTATTTCACAGCTGTTCACTTTCCAAGCTCAGAAGCTGTTGCTTACTGCATTTGGAAGATAGATTAAGCTTTACGCAGGTTGCAAGTGGTTGGAGCAAACTCTCTATCCAGTGTCATCTCATTGGAACAACCTCTCTCACCATTGACAGATTGCTTCTGTCATCTCAAGTTCACCTGCCATCTATTACATCAACATGGGTGCCCTTTATACTATCTCACCTTGGTCCTCAGAATCCCACCACAATCAGCCCCAACACCAGTAGAACCAGGCACACCAACAACAACCTCTCCGCAATCAGCTGATGCTGCACAGGACAGAGGGCATCAGCTCCTGACCACAATGCTGCCCTGGAGGCCAGTGATGGTCTCACCATGGCCAGATTTACTTTACTTGACGCTGTACACCCTGGCTGCCACATGATGCGCCAGGTTGGCACCACCCTACACCAACACCATAAAGCATCCCTACAATGCCCAAGCCATTCCTTTCACACTCATCACCATTGCGGGAGGTGTTACCGTTATGTCTCACCATTCACTGCAACTCGCTAAGCCGCTCCTAAAGGTGCACACAAAT
Source organism: Somniosus microcephalus (assembly GCF_052327205.1). Lineage (NCBI taxonomy): Eukaryota > Metazoa > Chordata > Chondrichthyes > Squaliformes > Somniosidae > Somniosus > Somniosus microcephalus. The sequence goes on along the minus strand of NC_140992.1, from coordinate 31,364,556 downwards.
CTGTCCAAGAACGCAAAGTGTTGAAAGTAAAGGTTTCAATGTTTGACACCACATTAATAGAAACTTTACATGAACATTGTATAAAACACCCAAGCACCTACCCTTGTGTGTTGTTAGTTGCTATGATTGGGCTAGAATGAGGGTGAGTGTGAGGGGTGGCTGGTGAGATGGGGAAGTGATAATGTAGATAGAGAGGGTTGGGTGGAGGTGCAAGGTAAGTTGGTGTGAGTAAGGATGTGCAGGAGTAGGGTAGGGAAGGCAGAGTGATGGGGATGTGATGAGTGGCACAGCAGGATGAGGTTTAGTGTGGCTTTGCAGTAATGATTTAGACTTTGGAATCAAAAACACAATTTCTAAATTTGTGGATAATACCAAATTGGGGGGATAGACAATACTGAGGAGGACTGCAACAAATTACAGGAGGACATTAATAAACTTGCAGATTGGCAAATAATTGGCAAATGAAGTTCAACACAGATAAATGTGAGGTATTACATTTTGGCAGGAAGAATAGGGAGGTCACTTATCACTTGGAGGGTGCGAGTCTAGGTGGGGTAGAGGAACAAAGGGATCTCGGAGTACAAATACACAAATCACTAAAAGTTGCACCACAGGTTAGCAAGGCCATAAAAAAAGCAACCCAAGCACTAGGGTTTATTTCTAGAGGGATAGAATTGAAAAGTAGGGAAGTTATGCTAAACTTGTATCGAATCTTGATTAGACCACACTTAGAGTACTGCATGCAGTTCTGGTCGCCATATTATAAAAAGGATATAGAGGCACTGGAGAGGGTGCAGAGAATATTTACAAGGATGATACCAGAAATGTGAGGGTATACATATCAGGAAAGGATGAACAGGCTGGGTCTCTTTTCTGTTGAAAAAAGGCTGTGGGGTGACCTAATAGAGGTCTTTAAAATTATGAAAAATTTTGATAAAGTGGATACAGAGAGAATCTTTCCACTTGTGGGGAAGAGCATAACTAGAGGCCATCAATATAAGATAGTCACCAAGAAATCCAATAGGGAATTCAGAAGAAACCTCTTTACCCAAAGAGTGATGAGAATGTGGAACTCACTACCACAGGGAGTGTTTGAAGCGAATAATATAGATGCATTTAAGGGGAGGCTGGACAAACATATGAGAGAGAAGGGAATAGAGGGTTATGCTGATAGATTTAGATGAGGAAAGACGGGAGGAGGCTCGAGTGGAGCATAAACGCCGGCATGGATTGGTTGGGCCGAAAGGCTTGTTTCTGTAACCGTACATCCTATGTAATCCTATGTTTCGTGATATGCTGAGATCATTGAAAGGTTTGCGCCACTGCAGCCTGGTCCTCTTGATGACATCCCTGCTTGTATCCTCCTATGCAATGTGCAACCAGACTCCTTTGGTGTCCTGGTGAGGGCTCTTCCGCCCATGGGAAGGGAAGAGGACCTCCCTGCATGCTGTGACTCCCTCCATAAGCATATGGAGGGAGTCATAGGAGAGCCTGGGTGCAGCCGATCACCTCTGTGCAGTGCTAGTCAGTGTTTGCAGCACCTCAATGCTGTAGAACATTGACAGCACAAATGTCAAAATCAATTTGCACATGGTCCCTTTAAGGAAACCGGCTGATGACCAGTCATGAATGACGTCATCAGACCTGCTTCCTTCATTTGGCCGGCAAACACGCTGGGCAGGCTTAACAAGCCCAATCTGGGGAAAATCATTTTGGACAGCGGGCTGGAGACAGCAGCGAGGCCGGGACCCGTCACTGACGTCGCCCGCCATGGACCTGCCGAGGTTGGTATAATCCAGCCCTTTGTTTCTGTTTGAGTCCTCTTTCCTGTACTCTTTCCCCATGGAGTGCTTGCTTGTACCCATGATGGGTTTTCACCTGCTTGCGTTTGATTTGCATGCCTGTTATTTCAATTAGTACTTTCTATCCTCATGTTGCATTCTGTGTATTGAGATACAGTACAGAAACAGACCTTTTTATATTTACATCCCCTGGTGTGTTGCTTGAAGCAACCTCTGTAATTACGTCAGGAGTAATGTTTTTGATGTTGCCTTCATATTACACAGGGCAGACGTGAATCTCATGGCATGGTTTAAAAAAAATACATAGACACCATCTACTCATGAACTCTCCAAGAATGTCCAAGGTGCTGGAAAAGAGCCAAATTTCTTTCTCTAATTCCAGTGCGCTCTCAATCGTTCTCCTAATCCCCAAGCCCAATATTTATGAACAGCCACAATAAGAGCATCTCAATAACCCAAGAAACGATTGCTTTTCCGTGCCCAAATTACAAATGATTTCAACTTGGACCATATGCGAGTCTGCACTCAGAACCGTTAACGAGGCCTTTCCCCCTATCAATAAGCCTTACCCATAAAGGGTGGACCAATAAAGGATCCATGTTTCTTCACATAATTGCCCTTAGCAGGACTTCCAAAAACGTAAAACCTAACCAGCAGCTCGAATTTAGTAAACAACAGAAATTCAATTTAAACTGCTAGATCTGCTCAATAGAGCAATATAAACTGTTAATCCCTTCTGTTAATCTGGCCCTTTGCCAGCAACCATAACATCCACATCTTGGAACATAGTTAACTATATTGTCTTTGAGAATACTACACTGAAGGCCTAAAGGCTGACAGTCTCTAATTAGGCATTTTAGACATACCAACCTTTAGAAGAATCAATCATAGGACAGTATGCTGACATTAATGTGAACTCAAACTACACTGACCACATCAAAGGAAACTGCCCTTCTCAGGGGATTAGCACGATGTACAGAAATCAAAGATCAGTTCATAGAGCATTTCTTATATTTTGACTCTTGATTCTAGTAAAATTAAACTTCGCTGGTAGTTCTAATTAAGGAAACTCCTTTAGCTTCCGAGGTGAAGCAAGATATAGGAACAGCCTCAAAAGTCACAGACAGGGTAACGCCACTGGCATGAACTAGATTAAGCCACACCATAGGTGCAAAAAGCAGAAATTAATTATTGTTACCTGTTGATTTTAGTGCAACGAGAAACCTGGCAGAGGAAGAAGCACCAGAAGTATGACCAGAAGGGTCTTTCCATCACAACGCGCTGTTTGTGCTTCACCTCCAGGCACAGAGCAATTTTAAATGTCAGCCAAGTTATATTCTGAAAGAAGTTTGTAGAACTATAATGATTTTAAGAGTGAAATCGACAGAACTGTAAAAGTGACGAGGTTCAAATCTGCTTTAAATGCTGAAGATAGCACTATTTTTCTGTTGGACAGTTGGCTCTTTCAAAAACCATACAAACTAAAATATATTAAAAGTAAACAAAAATTGTATGCAAGAGATTTATTTTCTTTTCCTTTTCATTTATTATTTCCTCTAGTTCATCTGTCTTTCATGACAGCTTGTTTCCATGCTATCCTCTGATCCTGAAGATCAGGTTACCCTCGAGGCTTTACAAGCTTCTGTGAACTGCTGAAAACCTCTGTTCTCATAGGCATAGGCCCAAGATGGATCACAGGAATGTACAGCACCAGAAAATACATTAAAGGTCAATCTGGCTGGATCAAGTGTCCAGGAAATAACATATCCCACAATACCTGTCATACTCCTTTATTTTGTTAATGATAGCTCTATTTGACAGCAAGTCAAACTTCATGACTTGTAGCAATTGGTATTGAGATGGGTACTCCTATCAGTACACATTACTACAATGTGAAGTTAAACTTAAGTAAGTATCTCTGATGTCGGGGAGAGGGCAGTGAAAAGTGGAAGGAAATTAAGACTTTAGTCTGGCAAAACTATTGTTTGGATTCAGGTTTTTTAAAATTGTGTAATCAGCTTCACAGAAGCAGCTTTAGGTTCTGGTCCGATTATCTGAAGCAAGCAAGAGTGGCATAAACACTCAAAAGTTAATCCAAACTAGGTAAATTCAGGGTGGTACAAACAACCAGAATTAATCCAAGTCGCCCCAATTTTCACCGTTGGATTTCAAAGCGAGTTTGAACCTCAGTTCTAATGAAGTTTTCTCCCAACAGAAAGTCATGTAGAGTACTGTTTTGAATGATTATTAGTGCATAAGCGTTAATATCCAGTGATCCAATTGATAACATGGCATTATCTCAATCATTACCACGTGTTTATGAAGTGAGACAGAATAATTAGCATTCTACTGGTAGGATGGAGATGGGCATCTATATGCACATCAGACTGGTCTGCAGATTTAGATTATTAAGGGAGCAATCAGTGTCTGAAGACAGAGTTATTAGTTGTTTGGAATATATTGCTAAGGGTTATCTTAGTGGCAATTTCTTCCATCCATTCATAGTCTGTCAAATACCTGACAATAGAACTGTGATATTTTATTTATTCTTGTAGTGGTGGCAGTTTCAGTATATTTGTAATGTAGTTGCTTTTGTGTGGTGGTAGATGGAATATGTTTCAGTTTAGTAGGCTTCGTGGCGATACGACAAATACACTTCTGCTCGTGTTATTAACGTACAGTAGTAGGTGGTGAGGGGCAGCAATACTTTTTGTCTGGTTGTCGCTGTATAGCGCCAGTGATGTTTAGTGGGGATTTATTAGCAGATTCACTTCGAGTAAGGAGAACAGAGATGTGGAGAAAGTTGCGCACTTAACACATGAAAGTTCTATAATACAATAACTTGTTGCAATGCAAGTTTCAGTTCTTCATACAAGCCTAGAAACAATGGTGATATTAATTGATGGATGCTTAATGCATTCCTATGGCATGTCCACTATTTTAAATAGGTTAACCCCTCAGCTAAAATAACAGACCGAGAAACCTCACACAAATGTGTTAAACATTTGTCTGCTGATGTTGGCGACAGTAATTTCTAGGTAATGGTGTACCAACATCATGATTGGAATGACTTTTCCTTTGGCTGTGATAATTACTGGACATTAGATGGATTTGGTGACCTTATGTGACATTCCCTCATTTAAATGCTGTACGGAACTAAAGTGACTGATGGTAAATTTGACATAATAAACCCACATTAGTTCAACAATGCACTCATAAAAATGGCAGAAGGCTGGGCAGAAATAGCTCTATGAATTTATGCTTAAATCCCATTATGGGGCTTTTTCACGATGTTAACCCATATGCCTGGAAAGAGGTGCAAGACAATTCACATGTCAATCTTAATTCTAATCTAATCTGAATTAAAACTAATTAAATACTATTAACACATTTACCCCCATACCTGGGGCTAGAGTTTCCGCTAGTATTATCAGCACAAATTAGGTGAAATTGACCGTAAGTTACGTCAAGCGTAATTCGAGTTTCCGCGATCTTTAATGCTGATTTTAAAAACATTGCGCTGGAAGCCAGCCCCAAAACTGGCCACGCCCCCAGATCGAAATAACGAGCATGGTGAGTTTCCGCCGATTGCATTTGCTTGTTCCCGTTTGAGGAGGATCCAGTAGGCACATTTTAAAAGTTTTTACATATTGAAAAATATTTAATTTACTAAGAAACTGATTAGTGAAAACCAATAAAACGAATAAATGGTTCAGCATAGTTTAAAAAAAAGGTATTTTCAGTGATTTAAAATCGAGTTGGTGGACTAGACACTTACTAAAAAGGCTTATTTTTTGTGATAAACCAGCTGTATTAATAAAACTGCACCAAGTTACCACTCTTAAAAACATCAAGGAATTAAAAAATAAAATAAACGATTACATTCTATTACGCTGACCGATTGCACTGGTTCATGGAAGATTTTACGTTTGAGATGATGCAAATGAGTTTGGGCAAATTTCCCATTGCTCCCAAAGCGGAAACTCTACCCCCTGATGTGGAACAGTGGAAAGCCAAATGTTATTCCACTCAGTAGGAAGACCTCAATAACTCACTCCTGTAGGAGAATATCATTTGCATGTCATTAGGTATTGCTCACTTCTGGAATAAGATGGGAGTTCTATTCTTCCCCACTGTGTATTTTTTTTAAGTATTCGTTCATGGGATGTGGGCATCGCTGGCAAGGCCAGCATTTATTGCCCATCCCTAGTTGCCCTTGAGAAGGTTGTGGTGAGCCGCCTTCTTGAACCGCTGCAGTCGGTGTGATGAAGGTGCTCCCACAGTGCTGTTAGGGAGGGATTTCCAGGATTTTGACCCAGCGACGATGAAGGATCGGCGATATACTTCTAAGTCAGGATGATGTGTGACTTGCAGGGGAACTTGGAGGTGGTGGTGTTCCCATGCGCCTGCTGCTCTTGTCCTTCTAGGTGGTAGAGGTCGCGGGTTTAGGAGCTGCTGCCGAAGAAGCCTTGGCGAGTTGCTGCAGTGCATCTTGTAGATGGTACACACTGCAGCCACGGTGCGCCGGTGGTGGAGGGAGTGAATGTTTAAGGTGGTGGATGGGGTGCCAATCAAGCGGGCTGCTTTGTCTTGGATGGTGTCTGTATTGATTTGTATGTGGGTTCAATGATGACACATTCATGAAAGAGAATGACTTTTTATCTAAAGTATGTTCAACTCAGTTAACAGCATTACAGGAGACACCATCTTAGAGATCCATCTAAAACAAAACTAAAACTAAACTGCTTGTCTCTCACATGCCCTCTGCTGGTCAGGCATAAATGATCAATCAGGCAAATATGCTGGTAAGGCATAAATAATCAAACAGGCAAATACCATCACTATTTGCTGATATCATTACATCTCCCTTTCTTAAAACAAAAGTATTTTACTTTTATCTAACAACATGTTTTCTTTGTATTACTCTGCATTTTAACTGTAACACTTAATGAACTTACATTATCATTATCATGATCAAGGTTTTTTTAACCTTGTTTTGTGTGTTCACCTGAAATATGTAAATACCTAGAACTTGAAGAAAGAATAAGATAACATTACTTCCTTCTATAACAAGAGTCCTTAAACTTGCTCAATGAGTCTCTCAGGAGGCTTCACGCGTCTTGAGGATTTTCTGATTGATTGTCCTTGAATCTGAGTTGTTGCCTCAGATGATTGGTTCTCAGCTGTGTGATCAGGTTGTTCAACAGTATCAGTCTTTTGACCTGCTGTGTGATCAGGTTGTTCAACAGTATCAGTCTTTTGACCTGCTGTGGCTGGTCCCATGAGAAGATCCCGATGATTTCTTCGCAGAACAGCACCCTCATCTGTCTGAATGGTGTATGATCTTGGTTGGACTTCACTCAGGACAGTTCCCTTCTGAGTCCATATGTTTGTTTTGTCTTTGAACCTTACTTGGTCACCAGTGTGGAGTTCAGGTAGGTTTTGTGTTCCTCTGTCATAGTAGTACTTTTGCTTTTCTTTCTGTTGTTCTTTGAACTTCCTCACTTTCTCCCCCTCTTTTGTTTTCAGGAGGTTCTCCGGGATGGGTAGGTTTGACCTTAGCAGACGTCCCATAAGGAGTTGGGCTGGTGACATACCACACTCGAGCGGCGTTGTGCGGTATACAAGCATGCTCTGGTAGAAGTCAGTTCCACTGTCTTTTGCCTTGTACATCAGTCTTTTCACTGTCTGGACCGATTTTTCCACTAGTCCATTGGACTGTGGAAAGTGAGGACTTGACGTTGTGTGGACAAAGTCGCACTCTTTGGCAAAGTGTCGGAAACTTGCATTGTAAAACTGGGGTCCGTTGTCTGTGAAGACCTCGCTTGCCACGCCATGTCTGGAGAATATGGCTTTCATACATCTTATCACACCTTCTGCAGTGGTGGTGTACAGTCTACAAACCTCTGGATACAGGGAGTAATAGTCTGTGACTACAAGATAGTCCTTCCCTTGACATACGAATAGGTCAGCGCCTACCTTCTGGTAAGGTCTGTCTGGCGCTGGGTGTGGTTTTAGTGGTTCTACCGGATTGCTTGCTCGATATTTCAGGCATATTGTGCAGTTCAACACCTCATTTGTCACATCTTGGTTGATTCGTGGCCAGTACATCACCTCTCGTGCTCTTTTCTTACACTTTTCGATTCCCAGATGTCCTCCATGGATCCTTTTTAGCATCGCTTTTCTCAGACTCTTTGGGATAACAATTTTACTTCCTTTGTAGATGATGTCTTCGACCACTGATAGTTCCGCCCTGCAGTTCCAGTACTCTGCCATGTCAGGTGAGCAGTCTTGCTTCATGTTGGGCCATCCATCCAAGATGCTTTTCCTCAGTCGTCTCAGTGTTTCATCTTTGTTTGTCTCAGTCTTTATGAGCTCCATTTTTGCATCTGCTATGGGCAATGCACTTGTGATCATGTCCATGTAGGCGTTCACTTTTTCATCCATTTTGGTGTTTGCGGGCTCACTTGGGTCAACAGCTCTGGACAACGTGTCTGCTGTATACATCAGCTTACCCGGTGTGTACGCAACATTCAGTGTATAGCGTTGCAGCCTGATCATCATTCTTTGTATTCTAAGCGGACAGCTATTTAGTGGCTTTTGGAACAATGCAATCAAGGGCTTATGGTCAGTCTCTACACTGATTGCTTGTCCTGCCACAAACTGGTGAAATCTTTCACAGGCGTATGTGATGCTGAGCAGCTCCTTTTCTATTTGAGCATATCGCGTCTCCGCGTCTGTCATTGAGCGCGATGCATATGCAATAGGTTGCCAGTAGTCATATTTTTGCAGAAGAATGGCACCGAGCCCACTCTGTGATGCATCTGATGATATCTTGATGGGTCTCGCTGGGTCGTAAAACCTCAGAACTGGTTCCTCTGTGAGCAGTTTCTTTAGATCGCTCCATGACTTCTCATGCTCATGATTCCATTCCCATTCTATGTTCTTTTCAGTTAGTTGTCTCAGTGGCGCCATCTTTTCTGAGAGGTTGGATATGAATTTACCCATGTAGTTGATCATTCCATTAAACATCTGCACGTCCTTTTTGCATTGTGGCTTTGGCATATTCTCAATGGCGGACACCTTTCTGGGATCTGGTCTGATGCCCTCACTGCTAAGGATATCTCCCACGAATGTCAGTTCTGTCACCCCGAGCTGGCATTTCTCTCTATTCAGCTTCAGGTTTGTTTTCCTTGTTGCTTCCAGCACTTTTTTCAGTCTCTCGTCATGTTCAGTTCTCGTGGTTCCCCATACTATGATGTCATCCATTGATGTATCAACTCCCTCCAGGTGCTCATAGATCATATGGATTGTTTTGTGATACACTTCAGGAGCTGAGGCAATGCCAAATGGTAACCTTAGGAATCTGTATCTGCCAAATGGACTGTTGAATGTGCACAGTCTTGAACTTGCCTCGTCCAGTTTCATCTGCCAAAATCCTGATGATGCATCTAACTTGCTGAAATACTTTGCATTTGCAAACTGTGACATGATTTCCTCACGTGTAGGAAGCTTGAAGTGTTCTCTCTTTATTGCTCTGTTTAGATCTCTTGGATCCAGGCAAATTCTGAGCTTTCCATTCTTTTTGTCCACAACGACAAGGGAACTCACCCACTCAGTTGGCTCATCTATCTTCTGAATCACGTTCAGGCTTTCCATCCTGTCCAACTCTGCCTTCAGTTGCTTTTGAAGAGCAAACGGAACTTTTCTGCATGGATGTATGACCGGTGTCATACTTTTATCTACTCTGATCGTGTGTTCTCCTGGAAGGCAGCCTAGCCCCTGAAATAGGTCGTTGTACTCTTTCATGAGTTCATCATAGACTGTCTCTCCTTCGCTTTCCACAACGAGGACTCTCTTTATCAGGTTTAGTCTCTCACAGGCTATTAAACCTAGTATGGCTTGCACATCCTTTGGCACCACGATTAATGCTAGCGTGTGCTCTCTGTCCTTGTGTGTCACTTTGACAATGCATCTTCCTTTCACTGGTATATCAGTACCTGAGTATCCTGTCACTTTCACTTTTATTCCATGTATCTTTGATCTGGGTCTAATTTTCTTAAAATCAGTCTCTGATATCACATTAACTTGTGCTCCAGTATCCAATTTAAATGGAATATGTATGTCATTCACTTTTAATGTCAACATCCAGTCTTTTTTCTTTTTTGTTTTCAGACACAACATCTACATAGAACTCCTCTATCTCGCTTTCATCTACTGCATGGACCTTGCTTTGTTGCGCTTGGTTCTTACAGCAACGGGCATAATGGTTGTTTTTGTTGCAACTATTGCATTTTTTACCATATGCTGGACACTTTTTTGGTGTATGCTGTGTACCGCATCGACTACATGACTTTCGATTGCCCCTTTCATTTTTGTTCGCTGGCCACGCCTCTTTTTTCACATTGGCGCTCTCTTTGTTAAACGGTTTGTGTCCGTTCATTCTCACTGCATCCACGTTGCAGCTACTGTCACTGAACAGCTCCTTTGCCTGCGACTTCACAGTCTCTGTAGCCCTACACAGTGCTATGGCTTTTCCCAGGTCTAGATCTTGCTCTCTTAGCAGTCTTTCCCTCAGACCATTATCTGGAATACCACGCACCAGTCTGTCTTTTATCAGCGAGTCTGTCAGTCCCCCAAATTCACATGTTTTGCTTCGGTTTCTCAGTTCAGTCACATACTGATCAATAATCTCTCCCGTTTTCTGTACACATGTGAAAAATCTGTGCCTCTCAAACGTCACGTTACGTTTAGGTATACAGTAGGCCTCAAACTGTTCCATTATATTATCCAGCTTCATTTTGTCTCCATCAGCAGCGAATGTGAAGTTATTATACACCTCCAGCGCTTCATCACCCACGACATGTAAGAACACTGACGCTTTCATTTTATCACTTTTCTCGTCAGCTCCGATTGCTGATAAATACAACTCCAAACGTTGTTTGAACCTTCTCCAATTTTCAGCCACATTACCTGTCAACTGAAGCTTCGCCGGTGGGTGTAAACCTTCCATTTTTCACTTCGTTAGCTATTCTCCAATGGTAAGTAACGATGTTCTCTTTTGGCTTGCTAATATGTGGAGAGCTGATTTAACTTCAGATTTTTCCTCTTCATCTCTTTCAATCACTTCTTCTGACACCATGTATTGATTTGTATGTGGGTTCAATGATGACACATTCATGAAAAAGAATGACTTTTTATCTAAAGTATGTTCAACTCAGTTAACAGCATTACAGGAGACACCATCTTAGAGATCCATCTAAAACGAAACTAAAACTAAACTGCTTGTCTCTCACATGCCCTCTGCTGGTCAGGCATAAATAATCAATCAGGCAAATATGCTGGTAAGGCATAAATAATCAAACAGGCAAATACCATCACTATTTGCTGATATCATTACAGTGTCGAGCTTCTTGAGTGCTGTGGGAGCTGCACTCATCCAGGCAAGTGGCGATTATTCCATCACACTCCTTACTTGTGCCTTGTAGATGGTGGAAAGGCTTTGGGGAGTCAGGAGGTGCGACACTCGCCACAGAATACCCAGCCTCTGACCTGCTCTTGTTGTGGGGAAGAATACAACTCCTTTATTAACTGTTACCTTGTGTTATTCTTGACATCTGATTTTTTTTTAAACGTGTGGTCTCGATTTGCACACTTCATGCAATAAGGTAATAACATGATATTGGGATGATTACCTTTTTTTTTCACTGATCCAGTGATGTTGCTGTGCACAACATCCTCACCAGCAATGGCAACATTGTGTCCAATGCTTTGGCTCGACATGACTGACTGCAAACCAGATTTTTCAGTTGCTGGTAAACAAGAAGGAAAAACAAACCAATGAATAAGCAGATCACAATTAAAGATTGTAACGTGCAGTTGAAAAGAAATAGAATAAACTCCTTTTATAAAATTCTAAAACACTGATTTCCAGTAAGTATCTCTGACTTGGTCCTAGTTATTTAAAAAAAAAGTAACTTTGATACGAACATGAACTGCAGACATGACATATTCGTAAGGAGCTGGGTTATCCTGCTGACTGAATTGCATGCTTCTTGAATAGAAACATAGAGGATAGGAGCAGGAGTCAGCCATTCGGCCCCTCGAGCCTGCTCCGCCATTCAATGCGATCATGGCTGATCATCCAAATTCAGTACCCGGTCCCTGCTTTCTCCCCATACCCCTTGATCCCTTTAGCCTTAAGAAATATATCCAACTCCTTCTTGAATATATTTAATGAATTGGCCTCAACTGCCTTCTGTGGTAGAGAATTCCACAGGTTCACCACTCTCTGGGTGAAGAAATTCCTCCTCATCTCTGTCCTAAATGGCCTACCCCTTATCCTTAGACTGTGACCCCTGGTTCTGGACTCCCCGACCATCGGGAACATCCTTCCTGCATCTAGTCTGTCTAGTCCTGTTAGAATTTTATAAGTTTCAATGAGATCCCCTCTCATTCTTCTAAACTCCAGCAAGTACGAGCCTAATCGACCCAATCTCTCCTCATACGTCACTGCTGCCATCCCAGGTATCAGCCTGGTGAATCTTCGCTGCACTCCTTCCATGGCAAGAACATCCTTCCTCAGGTAAGGCGACCAAAACTGCAGACAATACTCAAGGTGTGGTCTCACCAAGGCCCTGTACAACTGCAGCAAGAATGTTGCTGTAGTTAATTTTTGGCATATACTGACCACCAATAACACAATGAACTGGCAGCACAAGAGAAGGGATTTTCATTTGGGTGAAATCAAAATCATAATCTAATCACAAGTTAATGTATTTTAAAATCTTATTCAGTGTAATTCAGGAATCATAATCTGTTATATAAAACTTTTGAATACAACACACGCAAAAAGGATTTCTTTCACATTGCATTTAACCCATTTGATTTGAAAACACAGCATATTTTTGTGCACATTCAGAATTAAAGATGATATCACATATCTGTGACTACTGTTACATTCTTTGAATGTTCCCACCGCGCACGTCTGATGCCAGCGCAAGCACCTTATCCAACATGGCGAACTTCCAGCCAGAAGTGTGCGCCCGCTTCCTACCCGTCACATTGGAGGCCGTTCAGTACCCAAAAAATGGGCGCTGCGCAACCGACTTTCTAAGCCACGGTTTCTTTCAGTTAATTCATAAGAGCAGATGGAATATAAAAACCCACTCTGACACCACTTAGATGCAGACAAGGCAAAAGAGAAAGTAGCTGTCCTGGACTTGAGAGATTTACTATAGAAGTTCCTACAGGCAGATACAGGTGTTAACTACCTCTCTGCATCAGCATCCCCCACAGCCTTCTCTCATTCCCATTGGAGAGACCGATCAATATTTGTTTGTTATAGTTAATTTTTTTAGTTTGAATTGTTAATCATCCCTTTTCCCAAGTGATACCTTACAGTCAGGGGGCACATGCTCGTTGTTGTAGCCATGATGCAGTGTATAAGAGGTTGATGTAATATCCTACTGCACCTTCCAGAAAGCGTGTTGATGGGTCCTCCTCAAAATGTAAAGATGCACCAATTTTCTTCCTGCCCATGTCTTCTGCATAATCTGCAATAAACTTGATAAGCTCACAAGCTCCTTCACATTGTAAGTTGTTGCCATCCAAAAACAGATCTCTGCAACAAGGATAATGATATAATTTATCTTACATGGCCGATTTACTGTCTGGATTAAATTAAATTACCTCACTCGTCACAAGTCAATAATTATACAATACTCTGTTTATATTGTTAACAATGCAATAAAATGACTCCTTGCCTGACCAATAATATAATCTTGAATTGTACACTTTAAACCTGGAATGAGTTAGGTTTTATCCCAGTATGAATTGATTTGTGCCACAATATAAATCAGCTGCAGATTCTAACCGATGTCTGTAACCCAGCAGTCTATAACTATCACTAGAGATAATTCTGCAATCCTCTCAACTGGAGATATTTGCAAACCAGATTGGGAACAAAATGTAAGTAATCAAATAACTTGGATTTGAATTAAAGGCTGATATTAAACAGTTTAATGCTTGTCTAGTTGGGGATAACATTTTAGATCTTGAACTGCTTAAAGTGCATAACATTGCAAATAGCTTTATCATTGTGCATCTGGAGAAACCACTTTCCCTTAAGAACATAAGAAATAGGAGCAGGAGTAGGCCAATCAGCCCCTCGAGCCTGCTCCGCCATTCAATAAGATCATGGCTGATCTGATCCTAACCGCCAATCTACTATCACAGAGCTATCTCCTGAATCTAACAGAATTAGACACATGAAATAGGAGCAGGATCAGGCTACACGGTCCCTGGGCCCGCTCCGCTACCCACAGGGCCATGACCGATCCGAACCTAGACTCATGTCCAAATTCCTGCCCGCTCCCCGTAACCCTTAATTCCCTTTACTTCTAGGAAACTGTCTATTTCTGTTTTAAATTTATGTAATGATGTAGCTTCTACAGCTTTTTGGGGCAGCATATTCCATGGACCTACCACCCTCTGAGTGAAGTAGTTCCTCCTCATCTCAGTTTTGAAAAAGCAGCCCCTTATTCTAAGACTATGCCCCCTAGTTCTAGTTTCACCCATCATCGAGAACATCCTCCCCGCATCCATCCTTGCGCTGCCTGCGCTTGCTTCCGGCGAAGAGACTCGAGGTGTTCGGCACCTTCCCGGATGCTTCTCCTCAATTTTGTGCGGTCTTGGGCCAGGGACTCCCAGGTGTCGATGCTGATTTTAAAAACATTGCGCTGGAAGCCAGCCCCAAAACTGGCCACGCCCCCAGATCGAAATAACGAGCATGGTGAGTTAGTTTTTACATATTGAAAAATATTAAATTTACTAAGAAACTGATTAGTGAAAACCAATAAAACGAATAAATGGTTCAGCATAGTTTAAAAAGTTATTTTCAGTGATTTAAAATCGAGTTGGTGGACTAGACACTTACTAAAAATGTATTTTTTGTGATAAACCAGCTGTATTAATAAAACTGCACCAAATTACCACTCTTAAATACATCAACGAGGCCTGACCACAGCGGCTGGACCTGGGAGTGGAGTGAGGAGCGTAGCGGTAGTATAAAAGCGGCGGCAGCGAACGAGGCCCGACCACAGCGGCTAGACCTGGGAGTGGAGTGAGGAGCGCGGCGGCAGTATAAAAGCGGCGGCAGCGAACGAGGCCCGACCACAGCGGCTGGACCTGGGAGTGGATTGAGGAGCGCGGCGGCAGTATAAAAGCGGCGGCAGCGAACGAGGCCCAACCACAGCGGCTGGACCTGGGAGTGGATTGAGGAGCGCGGCGGCAGTATAAAAGTGGCGGCAGCGAACGAGGCATACCAATTCAGCAGCGGGGGAGAGGTGTCAAAAGTAATCAAAGTGTGACGTCACCAGGAAGCAGGTAAGTGATTGGTTGGTGAGTATTTCTCTCTTTTTTAAACTTTACCTCCATGGTTTATAGTTACTAAGGTCTCTCTGGTGTAGCGGGGACTGTTGGTAAACCATTTAACTGTAGTGTAATTAGTGGGGATTAATTGATTTAATTTAAATTCAATTAATTAAAGGGTAAGTCATGGCAGGACAGCCCGGCCACGTGATATGCTCCTCCTGCGATATGTGGGAACTCAGGGACACTTCCTGTGTCCCTGAAAACTACATGTGCAGGAAGTGCATCCAGCTGCAGCTACTGACAGACTGCATTGCGGCACTGGAGCTGCGATTGGATGCATACTGGAGCGTTCGCGATGCTCAGGACATCGTGAACAGCACATTTACAGAGTTGGACACACCGCAGATACAGGTTGGACAGGAAAAAAGGGAATGGGTGACCAACAGGCGGAGTACTAGGCGCAGGCAGGTAGTGCAGGGGACCCTGTGGACATCCCCCTCTCAAACAGATACACCACTTTGAGTGCTGTTGGGGGGGTGGGGCTTATCAGAGGAAAGCAGCAGCAGCCAACTTCCTGGCACCAGGGGTGGCTCTGCTGCACAGCACGGGAGGAAAAAGAGTGGGAGAGCTATAGTAATAGGGGATTCTATTGTAAGGGGAATAGATAGGTGTTTCTGCGGCCGCAAACGAGACTCCAGGATGGTGTGTTGCCTCCCTGGTGCAAGGGTCAAGGATGTCTCGGAGCGGCTGCAGAACATCTTGGAAGGGGAGGGTGAACAGCCAGCTGTCGTGGTGCATATAGGCACCAACGATATAGGTAAAAAGTGGGATGAGGTCCTAAAAGTGGAATATAGGGAGTTAGGAGGTAAATTAAAAAATAGGACCTCAAAGGTAGTAATCTCAGGATTGCTACCAGTGCCACGTGCTAGTCAGAGTAGAAATAGAAGGATATTTCAGATGAATACGTGGCTAGAGGAATGGTGCAAGGGGGAGGGATTCAAGTTCTTGGGACATTGGAACCGGTTCTGGGGGAGGTGGGACCAGTTCAAACCGGACGGTCTGCACCTGGGCAGGGCTGGAAACCGATGTCCTAGGGAGAGTGTTTGCTAGTGCTCTGGGGGAGGGTTTAAACTAAAATGGCAGGGGGTTGGGAACCTGAGCAGGGAGACAGAGGAAAGGGAAACAAGGATAAAAGCAAAAGATAAGGAGAAAAACACAAAAGTGGCAGTCAGAGAAATCTGCGGTTTAAATCAAAAGTGGCCACAGTAAATAATAATTCTAATAGGTCTAAGAGCGTTAAAAAAACAAGCCTGAAGGCTTTGGCCTAGAAATTCGGTTGTTTGCACCAGCAGTTAGCGCCTAAAGAGACCGAGAATTGGGACGTTACCCAATGTTGGGGCGGGCGCAATGAAGATAGCGACAACTCCCATATTGACTATACATTTAACGCCTGCGCTAAGTGTTTGCGTGCGCCCGCGAGCGCAAGCAGATCATGACATCATTTCAGTGTGCAACGCCTTTTAGGGGCGCCTGAGCGGATAGTGGGTGGCGCCCGGAGCCTTTACACCTAGCGCTATTAGTGACAGTTCGAAGGAGCGTTAGCAGGCCCTTCTCGGAGTCGGGGGGCGCTATTTAAAGGGGACAGCTCTAATATAGAACCTTCAATCACTTGGCCTGTTCATTGCGATCGTTGGTGGAGAGAGTTGGTGAGCTACTGTGGAGCAGAGTTTTTGGAATTTAGCATTAGAATACTTGGGACCTTCAAACCTGTCCGGAGCAGTTGGAGCACTAGACCTAACAGCCTTTTGACCAACTGGCATCGGAATGGGTGATGCTTTGGAGGGCGACGGCCTCATGGCCGAACACTAGGGGCAGAGAGACGGCGGGAGAGAGGGCCGGGATTGGCCAGAAGGAGGAGGGGCAATGTAGGTCGGCCAATCCGAAGGTATGCTGCGAGGGTCTTTAGGCAGCAGGTGTCATACCTTGACATGTCGGAGGAGCAGTGTGTGCGAAGGCTCCGAATCGGGAGGGACGTTGTTACTGAGCTGTGCCACCTGCTTGCTGAGGATCTGCAGCCGCGTCTACGGTGCAGGACCTCTCTGTCGGTGGCCGTTAAACTGACTGTTGCCCTCAATTTTTATGGCAACGGATCCTTTCAGTCAGCCATTGGGGACATTGCGAATATCTCTCAGGTTGCAGTCCACTGTTGCATCCGGCAAGTTACAGCTGCCCTTTATAGGCGAAGGCGTCAATTCATCACCTTCCCTCTGACCCTGGAGAAGCAGGCGGAGGAGGAGGAGGAGGAAGATGGAAGGGCTCCTGAAAGTGGAAGGGCCATCCGTCAGAGGCTCATGAGGACTCGTTTCGAGGCCCCTCTGGCGGAATGATGAGTGTCTTTACTCCTGTGCACTTTGGATGTTTGAAAGCCTCTGAAGGCCAGCATCACTGTAATTAGTCACGTGCACTATAGCACATTAAAACTTCTCTTTATTGTCACAAAAGTCTTTCATTACAGCAAAACGACGTCATGTCAACAGAAACCATAACTAACAAAATAACAGTTAACTCTTCGGCAAAGCCGCAAAACTAAACAAACCATTTCCAACAATTACAACAGGTGAGGGTGTCCTTGAATTTGGGCAAAGAAATGTCTCAGCACCTCCCTCTACTGCTGGCCCCTTGATGGAGAACGACTTCTCTTTCGCGGTCGGCCCCTTCCCTCCCTGCTGCTCCTATGTAATTGAACCCCAGTGGCGGGGTGAAGGCTGGGGGACGCCTGCTGACTGTGTGGAAGCGCAGAAGCCCCTGAGGGACGGCCTGGCCGACCTCTGGGCTTGGAGGGTGCGGACGCAGGATGCTTGATCTGAGCATGGCTGGAAGCAGTGTGCCCTGCAGGTGGTGGCAGCTGCACTGCAGACGTACCAGCGCTGGCATGTGGAATGGTCACCTGCCGAGAGAGGAGACCTGCACCATTGTCGGACGACACACTGGCTCTCTGAGGGGACCGGCTCGGCTCATCCGCCACAATCGCATGCTCCACTGATTCCTGGCCTTGTATGGGACTGGAAGGGCCCGGGGTGATCCTAGCTGATGCAGATAGGGTGGCTGCAGTGAGAGTTCGTGTTGCCTCAATCTGGGTGTGGACAAGGCCGGCAAGTGACTGCGTGGCAGCAGTGAGGACCTGTGAGCCAGGTGCCAGTGCGTCAGAGAAGCCCTGGACAGTTCTTTCCATTGCTTCGGACAAGGCCGGTGCCGACCGCTCCACTGCCTTGGACAAACCTTTCCAGGGATTGTCCGAAGCCCTGAACAGTCCTTTCCATAGCGGCCTCGAAGCCCTGAACAGTCCTCTGCATTGTTGGCCCGAAGCCCTGGACAGTCCTCTCCATTGTTGCCCCGAAGCCCTGAAGAGTCCTGTCCATTGTTGCCCCGAAGCCCTGGAGAGTCCTGTCCATTGTTGCCCCGAAGCCCTGGAGAGTCCTGTCCATTGTTGCCCCGAAGCCCTGGAGAGTCCTCTCCATTGTTGCCCCGAAGTCCAACACACTCTTTGTCAGTGTATCTATTGACTGAGGCATCCTCCCCACTGCAGCCATCAGCTCAGTGTGCCTGAGCCGGGCCTGGGTGCTCATTTCAGCCAGGCGACGCACCTCCTCTGCACTCTGTGCAGCAGTCATCACTACCTGCCTTGCCCTCCGGGGAGACGGTGGCTGAACTTGCCAACCCCCCTTGCGTTGCTGCGTGCCGCTTGTTCCGGCAACTGGCTGATCCTCAGAGCCCCCCCCTCCTCTCCCCTCCAGGGAACTACTATCCCCAGTCTGTAGATGTGTATGCTCCCCTGAGATTAGAACGGATGGTCCGGCTTCCTCCTGATCCTCGCCTCCGGAGGCACTGGCACTGGCAGCTTCAGGGCATTGAGCCCGAGTTGGTGATGCATCATCTGAAAGCAGGGAGGTGGAAGAGTGGCTTTAGCAAAAGGACAGGTTGACGGAAAGGCATGCCAGATTGCGGCAAGGCTCTGACATGGCTGCACACTGAGGAAGCATGCTGGCGGGGGGACCAAGTGGAAGGAGACAGCTGAAAAAGGTGAGAGCCTTACCCTCGCTGTCGAGAATGGGGTCGGCAGCTGCAGTGGTAACCGGACCAGACAGACGTCCTCCAAGAATCTGGTGCACTCTCTCCTCGAGATCCGTGAGAGTGACCACTTGTGGAGGTCCGCCACCGGTTCGACGCTGGTCCTTTCGGATCGTCGCCAGCTTGGACTGCAGGGGAAAGGGGAAGTTCTGTAACATGATGCCTTGAGAGGTCATCGCATGCCCCCCATGGTGCAAGAGCCCTTACATGATGCTTTGAGAGATCATCTCATGCCCCCCATGGTGCAAGGGCCCTTACATGAGGCCTTGAGTGAAATGTCCATGTGTGTGCCCAGAAAGGGCCATGGGTGCTTGCTGACAGATGGCCATTGGGGCATCATGGCAACAGGGTGCTCGAAGTCAGGTGCAGATGGAGGGAATCAGAAGTTTGCATAACCAACACTCACCCTAATGACCCGAGTGAGGTCGTTGAATTTCTTCCTGCACTGAACAGGGGTCCTGGTCGCCATGCTGCTGGAGTTGACCCTCAGAGAAACCTCCCTCCAAGATCGCCGGTAAGCCTTTTGATTCAGCCTCTTGCCATTGTCAGGATACAGAACATCTCGACGGCGCTCAACTGCAGACACCAACTGGTCCAGAGCCTCAGTGCTGAAGCGCTCTGCTCTCTGTCTCACCTTCTCCATCCTGACCAAGTTTCTTGCGCCAGAGAAGGGCGAGCGCTGATTCTGAGACCTACAGGGCGTTGAGTGTGGCAGCTCAGGCTGACTGACCCACCCCTTTAAGAGCCGGCCGGCGCCTGGAAGTCTCGTGGTTTCCGGTAATTGAGATCACCTGCGCTGCGCCCGTCCACGCCGATATTGGGTAGCGCCTGAACTTTTGCGCCTTAGGAGCCCCGTGCAACGTCTGATTTTCCGCCTCAATCCCCTTTGGGGGTGATGCAACCCAATATCTCGCCAGGCAGCGATAAGTTTCGTCTGGCTATAAACTTTGCGCAGCGCCAGTTCTAACGCCTCAAGCGGGGCTATACCCAATTTCTAGGTCTTTGTGTCTTAATGCGAGGAGCATTCGTAATAAGGTGGATGAATTGGCTGCGCAAATAGAGGTAAACGAATATGATTTGATTGGGATTACGGAAACGTGGCTCAAGGATGGCCAAGGCTGGGAACTCAACATCCAGGGGTATTCGATATTCAGGAAAGATAGGCAAAAAGGAAAGGGAGGTGGGGTAGCATTACTGGTTAAAGAAGGGATTAACACAATTGTAAGGAAGGATATTAGCTCTGATGATGTGGAATCTGTACGGGTAGAATTGAGAAATACTATGGGGAAGAAAACGTTAGTGGGAGTGGTATATAGACCTCCCAACAGTAAGGCGGAGGTTGGGGATGGCATTAAAAGGGAAATTAAAGAAGCATGCAATAAGGGCACAGCAGTCATCATGGGTGACTTTAAGCTACATATAGATTGGGCTAACAAAATTAGTAACAATACTGTGGAGGAGGAATTCCTGGAGTGTTTACGGGATGGTTTCCTAGACCAATATGTCGAGGAACCAACTAGAGATCAGGCCATCTTAGACTGGGTATTATGTAACGAGAAAGGATTAATTAGCAATCTTGTTGTACGAGGCCCCTTGGGTCAGAGCGATCATAATATGATCGAATTCTTCATTAGGATGGAGAATGAAATAGTTGACTCAGAGACTAGGGTCCTCAATTTAAATAAAGGAAACTACGATGGTCTGAGGAGCGAGTTGGGTAGGATTGATTGGGGAATGTCACTCAAAGGGTTGACGGTGGATAGGCAATGGCAAACATTCAAAGACCGCATGGATGAACTACAGAATTTGTTTATCCCAGTTTGGCGTAAAAATAAAACAGAAAAGGTGACTCAACCTTGGCTAACAAGGGAAATTAGGGATAGCATAAGATCCAAGGAGAGGACATATAAATTGGCCAGAAAAAGCAATAATCCTGAGGATTGGGAGCAGTTTAGGATTCAACAAAGGAGGACAAAGGGATTAATTAAGAAAGGGAAAATAGATTATGAGAGTAAGCTTGCAGGGAACATAAAAACTGACTGTAAAAGCTTTTATAGGTATGTGAAGAGAAAATGATTGGTGAAGTCAAGCGTAGGTCCCTTGCAGTCAGAATCAGGGGAATTTATAATGGGGAACAAAGAAATGGCAGGCCAACTAAATACATATTTTGGTTCTGTCTTCACAAAGGAGGACACAAATAACCTCCCAGAGATGCTGGGGAACATAGGGTCTGATGAAAGGGTGGAACTGAAAGAAATCAGTATTTGTAGGGAAATGGTGTTAGGAAAATTGATGGGACTGAAGGCCGATAAATCCCCAGGGCCTGATAATCTACATCCTAGGGTACTTAAGGAAATGGCCCTAGAAATAGTAGATGCGTTGCTGGTCATCTTCCAGAACTCGATAGACTCTGAAACAGTACCCATGGATTGGAGGGTAGCTAATGTTACCCCACTATTCAAAAAAGGTGGTAGAGAAAAAGCGGGGAATTATAGACCGCTAAGCCTGACATCGGTAGTGGGGAAAATGCTAGAGTCCATTATAAAAGATGTAATAGCAGAGCACTTGGAAAGCAGTGACAGGATCGGACAAAGTCAACATGGATTTACAAAAGGTAAATCATGCTTGACTAATCTACTGGAATTTTTTGAGGATGTAACTGGTAAAATAGATAAGGGAGAACCAGTGGATGTGGTGTATTTGGACTTTCAGAAGGCTTTCGATAAGGTCCCGCGTAAGAGATTAGCATGCAAAATTAAGGCACATGGGATTGGGGGCAAGGTATTGACTTGGATAGAGAACTGGTTGGCGGACAGAAAGCAAAGAGTTGGAATAAACGGATCGTTTTCTGAGTGGCAGGCAGTGACTAGTGGGGTACCGCAAGGATCGGTCCTAGGACCCCAGCTGTTCACAATATATATTAATGATCTGGACGTGGGAATTGGATGTAATAGCTCCAAATTTGCAGACGACACAAAGCTGGGTGGGAGGGTATGCTGTGAGGAGGATGTCGTGAAACTCCAGTACGATTTGGACAGGTTGAGTGATTGGGCAGAAACATGGCAAATGCACTATAATGTGGATAAATGTGAGGTTATCCACTTTGGTGGCAAAAACAGGAAGGCAGATTATTTTTTAAATGGCAATAGTTGGGAGAAGGGGAAGTGCAAAGAGACCTGGGTGTTCTTGTGCACCAGTCGCTGAAGGTAAGCATGCAGGTGCAGCAGGCGGTTAAGAAGGCAAATGGTATGTTGGCCTTCATAGCAAGAGGGTTCGAGTACAGGAACAAGGATGTCTTGCTGCAGTTGTGCAGGGCCTTGGTGAGACCGCATCTTGAGTATTGTGTGCAGTTTTGGTTGCCTTATCTGAGGAAGGACGTTCTTGCCATGGAAGGAGTGCAGCGAAGATTCACCAGGCTGATACCTGGGATGGCAGGAATGACGTATGAGGAGAGATTGTGTCAATTGGGCTTATACTCACTGGAGTTTAGAAGATTGAGAGGGGATCTCAACGAAACCTATAAAGTTCTGTCAGGCCTGGACAGACTAGATGCAGGAAGGATGTTTCTGATGGCCGGGGAGTCCAGAGCCAGGGGTCATAGTCTAAGGATAAGGGGTAAGCCATTTAGGACTGAAATGAGGAGGAATTTCTTCACCCCCAGAGAGTGGTGAACCTGTGGAATTCTCTGCCACAGAGGGCGGTGGAGGCTAGTTCATTCAATATATTCAAGAAGGAGTTGGATATATTTCTTAAGGCTAAAGGGATCAAGGGATATGGGGAGCAGGCAGGGACCGGGTACTGAATTTGGATGATCAGCCATGATCTCATTGAATGGCGGAGCAGGCTCGAAGGGCCGAATGGCCTCCTCCGATCTTCTATGTTTCTATACGCTTCGCTGAAGGTATTGACGATGGTTTGGAGTTTGAGTGTGTGCAGACACAAGCGTCGTCTGCATACTGTAATTCAACAACAGAGGACGGTATGACCTTGGATTTGGACTGGAGGCGACGGAGGTTGAACAGTTTGCCGTTTGTTCTGTAAATTAACTCCACTCCAGCGGGGAGCTTACTGAGGGTGAGATGGAGCATTGCAGCAAGGAAGATCGAGAAGAGCGTTGGTGCGATGACACAGCCTTGCTTGACCCCGGTCCATACGTGAATTGGGTCTGTGGTGGAACCGTTGGTCAGGATCACGGCTTGCATGTTGTCGTGAAGCAGCCGGAGGATGGTGAGAAACTTTTGAGGGCAGCCGAATTTGAGGAGGACACTCCATAATCCCTCAGTGTCGAAGGCCTTTGTGAGGTCAAAGCAGGACATGTACAGTGGTTGGTGCTGTTCCCTGCATTTCTCTTGTAATTGACGCGCGGTGAAGATCATGTCCATTGTGTCCCTTAGTGGGCGGAATCCGCATTGCAACTCTGGGAGGAGCTCTTCAGCCACTTGGAGAAGGTGATTGAGGAGGATTCTTGCGATGACTTATGTAATAGTACAGATTCAGACCTTTTGACTGTTTGGTTTAATATTACAACAGATGGTGCCTTTGCCTACTAGATCAAAGGAGCCCGAAACCAGGTCCCATGATGTGAAATGTGAAATGGCAAGATTGATAACAAATTTGCTAAAGGACCTTAAATAAATGGTGTTTCATCCCAACGTGGTCCAGTCACAAGTTGGGTGCCTCAAAGTTTGGTGCTCGGGCTCCATTCGATCATTATATTCATTACAATCTAGACGAGGCACAGCTGGTACAATGATTACATTTGCAGATGACAACAAATTATGTGGTGGTCAGGACCTTAGAGGGAAGTAGATTTTAAGTGGATCAGGAGAGCTCGAGGAAGTGGGCCCAAGATTGGCAAATGTCTTTCAATGTGCAAAAGTCTTCAGTTACACACATAGGATAGAGCAGAGTGTGTAATTTAAAGTTAACTGCAAGATAGAAAAATATGGATGTACAGTAAAAATTGACTGGTCTTTTAAAATTCAAGCACAGTGGCAAGTGGCTGTGACCAAAGTGAGCTGTACTGACTGGATTATTTAATACAAAACTGGACCATTGTATCGGGTAGTAAAAGGGTTTAGTAAGGTCTCATGTTGAATATTGTATACAATTTTGGTCCCTGCACTTCAGGAAGGACATTGTGGCTCTAGAGAAAGGCATAAGAATGGTCCCCAGTCTGAGCTCATTAACCTATGAAGAGAGAAATTCGCAATAGCGCAATACAGGCGATAGCAGATCGACAGCCTGTTTTATGCTCCGCTCGATTTCTTTTCTATAGAATGGGGGAAACAAAATCAGGCAGAGTGCAAAATGGGCTGCTGATTCACTATCGCCAGGTCCGCACTACCACCCAGGATGAACTTCACCCCCCTGGATGCCTTGAGGTTATATTCACTGGAGAGATAAAGGAAATCTGACCCAGTATATCAAATTATTAAAGGCATTGACAACAAGCAAGTAGATAGTGGGGGAGAAATTGGGTGGAGCCGCAAACGGGGCGCCAAGCGCGCCTGGGCGCCAGATTTTGCGCTGCGATCGGAACAGCAGCGATCGCCGGAAATTCAGCTTGAGCGCCCCAAGAGGGACATGGGGCGAGGCTCAAGGCGCTCCGCGTCCCTCTTAGGGCGCTGAAACTGAATATCGCATCGCAACGTGCCGCAGCACCACACGCTGCGGCACGGCACGCTGCGGTACTGCAGGCCTTCCTGCCATTCTTAAGGGGGAGGGGCCTGCACCAGCGCGATGAGCGATCGCGAGTGCCGGCAAAAGAGCCTGGCACCGAGGAGAAGTGCCGGGCTCTCGGAAAACAGCCAGCAATGCCGCGGGGGGAGAACAGGAGGCCGGGGACGGAGGTGCTGGCAGGCGGCTGCCGAAAAAAACGGCCGCCCCGCACCTCCACCTTAATTTGTGCCACTGCCACCACAGGTAGGCCCCGTGAACCGGGCGCGATTAGCGAGCGGCGTTACAGAGGCGGTCGCTGCCAAATATCGCGATTGGGGCGGTAGCGGGGCGCTGCGCACACCGATGATGTCATCGGTGGCGGCGCAGCGCAACAGGCTAACGCTGCCATTAGCGCCCCAGCTAAATGTCGCGGGAGGCGTGGCCAGTGGCCCTAAAGCCACCGAGTGCCCTCTTTAGGCTGTAGTGGCGCTTCTTAGTTTCCAAACAGGCAGGCCACTGGGCTGTGGGGCTTTTAACATCGAGTAGACGCGTGTCGAAATAAAACGTTCCCAAACGTAGCTTTGTCTTTTAAACGGTTTACTATAACACTTAACAAACAGAATTACAAAGCAAACACGTATAAACGAACACGGTCAAAAACTGTACTGCTCCAAACCTCACAGCTTCTGCCTCTTTCACCACGTGCACTTTAAAACTGTAAGATGGCTGCACCCATGTGTGGCTTAGGGACTGTTCCATTGTGGCAAGAATGAAGGGGGTGTCGGACTATACTACTGGAGCAAGAAAATAGGGGGTTTCTTAATACAATAAGTCGTTCAGGTAAATTAACTGTATTATGCCATTTAGCCACTATTTTAAAGTATTTTCTTAAGCTTTTATGGCTCTTACATTCCGGCCCCTAATTGACTAGGCACATGAAGCATATCAATTACTCAAACATTAAGAGTCATAAACTAATGAGTTCAACATATTTACAATACAAGTGTCCACTTTTTTCTTTCGTTCAGGAGCTTTTCACGCTGCTTCTTGTAGCAGGCAGAGCTTTGTGATCGGTCTCTCCAGGGTACTGGTCTTGGTTTGCAAACAGACGCGACGAACGACGCCTCTGGAGTCTGGCATGGTCTTAATTATTTTTCCCATCAACCAAGAATTTCTAGGGGCCGAATCATCCACAATTAAGACAATGTCTCCGACGATGAAGTTCCTCTTTATTTTGGACCATTTTTGACGCTCCTGTAGCAGAGATAAGTATTCTCTTGTCCATCTGGTCCAGAAGAGGTCTGACATATACTGAACTTGCCTCCACTTCCGACGGGCATACAGATCTTCCTTTTTGAAGACTCCCGGGGGCATGGCTGGCTGTGTTTTCAACAACAACAGGTGGTTCGGAGTCAGGGCTTCGAGGTCATTGGGATCATCTGATGTCTTAGTTATCGGTCGGTCATTAATGATGGCTTCGACCTCGCACAGAACGGTTTGGAGTCCCTCGTCGTCCAGCGCTTGCTGCTTCAGTACAGAACTGAGTAGTTTTCTTACGGTGCGTATCTGTCTTTCCCAGACACCTCCGTGGTGGGATGCAGCCGGAGGATTGAAGATCCACTTAATTCCTGTTTGCATCATGGCTTCCTGTATTTTAAGCTGA
The DNA here is from genome assembly GCF_052327205.1 of Somniosus microcephalus. Taxonomy (NCBI): domain Eukaryota; kingdom Metazoa; phylum Chordata; class Chondrichthyes; order Squaliformes; family Somniosidae; genus Somniosus; species Somniosus microcephalus. The sequence continues at coordinate 31,337,928 of NC_140992.1, read as the reverse complement.
TTCCAACCTTCAATAGCTTCCCGTAGTTCTCTCTCCGCTCCGACGAAATTAGTGCCATTATCAGAACGCATAATGGACACCTGTCCTCTTCTACAGACAAAGCGCCGCAAGGCGTTAATACAGGAATCAGTGTCAAGCGTGTGTGCCACCTCAATATGAACTGCTCCGATGGTCAAACAAGTGAAAAGCACACCTAGGCCTAGAAATTGGGTTTTGGCTTAGCCAGGGCTTTAGCGCCGGAAGTTAGTGCCGGCGCTAAGTCCCCCTGCGCGCGCCAAAAATTCAGCAGGGCCGCGCCCAAACGGCTGCCGGCGCTACTGAAGGGTCTTTGCGGCGGTAAATCGGCGCTAACTGCCGTTTCGCGCCGCAATTCCGGTGCTGCGGCACCCGATGTGGTGCGGCAGGCTCGGGAAGTGCAGGCCTCCTCCTTCCATTAAGGAGGAGCTGCCTGCACCCGGCCGCGGCCCGCGCAAATCTGTCTAAAAATGAGCCCGGCACCTCGGACAAGTGCCGGGCTTGCATCTGTTCCGGGGGGTGGGGGGGAGAAGTCCGGGGAGGGAGCTGCGGGCAGGCGGCCGGCGGGAAAGCGGCCGGCCGCCGCGGGGCCTTTAATGCGCCGGCGCAAACTCATGCAAGACTCTGTTGCCAGAGTCTTAGTTGCGACTGCCACGGGCGAGGCGGCCGCAACTGAATTTCGGCGCTAGGGCCCGTCGGCATGGCAACCGGGACGCTGCGCACACCGATGACGTCATCGGTGCCGGCGCAGCGCTACCGGTGCAACGCCGATTTAGGGCCCCAGGGAATTTTTAAACTGGCCACAACTCTGGCGCTAGTCCCTCTAGCGCCTCAAAAGCGGCGCTAAGGCAACTGAATTTCTAGGCCCATATCTCTTGACAAGGCTCCGTCCTCGCTTTACCTCGAAAGGCCCGAAATAGTCCACCCCTACGTTTGTAAATGGGGGCTTGTCTGGTAACAAACGGTCTTCAGGCAGGTCTGCCATTTTCTGCTCCCCAGCTCTAGCGTGTAACCGTCTGCAAACAATACATTCAGAGTATTTTTCTTATTACGGAATTAGCTCCTGGAATCCAGTATCTTTGTCTTAGCTTCGCAAGCACGTGATTCCTCCCACTGTGTCCGATACTCTGGTGTATATGCTGAAGAATGAGAGTAGCAACCCGGAGGTCCTTAGAAAGGATAGCAGGATGCTTGGCCTCCTCTGGCATAGCAGATTTGTTTAGTCTCCCTCCCACCCTCAGTACTCCATCTTGCAGTGTAGGGTCCAGCTTGTAGATATGACTACCTTTCTTGATTGGAGTATTTTGCTGTAGAGCTTCGGTTTCTTCTGGGTATCTTTGTCTTTGACTGAAGCAAACTATCTCCTTCTCAGCCTTGGCCAAATCCTCCACGGTCAATGAATTCTCGCTCAATGTGGTCTTGTGCTGATGCATATACTGCTGTAGAAGCATTCTCTGCTTATCAGGGTTACTTTCAGACTGACTGATAGTGGCTCGGTACTCTTTTCTCTTACCGCTCAGGTGTAGCAGCAACTCTTTCAACCTTAGAAACCATGCAACTGCTTTCCTCAACTGGTGCCATCCTGAGAAATGGTTAACAAGCTTGTTCACTGTGTCAAAGTTCTCTTTCGTAGTTATGAAATTTACTGTGACTGATCTCTTGACTTCGACGTCGTCTTCAGTAATCTGACTTGGCATATCTGGTCTTTCTGGCCATGATCTCTCTGTTTCCAGCAGATAACTTGGGCCTTGTATCCAAGTTTCACTCCTCATGAAGTTTTCAGCCTTCAATCCCCGTGAGGCTTGATCTGCCGGGTTTAATGAGGTGTTTACATACCTCCATTGAGATGGTTGTGTAGCTTCTCTAATGGATGAGATTCTGTTTGCTACGAAGGTCTTGAAGCATATCTTCTCATTCTCTATATACTTCAGCACCGTCGTGCTATCCGTCCAGAAGACAGATTCTTCTAATGGGAGCTGTAACTCTTTACGCATCACCTGGTCAACTTTAACTGCAACAACCGCTGCCGTCAATTCCAGTCTCGGGGTGGTGACCTGCTTCAGCAGAGCCACCCTGGATTTTCCCATGAGGAAGGCACAATGTTTCTGGCCCTGTTGATTTGTCAGCAAGAGGTAGCTAGCCGTGCCATAGCCGTCCTCACTGGCGTCCGAGAAATGATGTAGTTGAGCCATCTTTGTAACTCCAAAACTCGCGGGCTTGATGCATCTACTGACGTTGAAGCTAGAAAGTTGTTGCAAATCTGTCAGCCATCTGTGCCATCTCTGAGCTTGACCTTCTGAGATATCTTCATCCCATCCTCTCTTGTCTCTACACAGCTCTCGTAGCATCAGCTTCACCGGCAGAATGAGTGGTGCCAGGAATCCGAGAGGGTCGTAGATGGAACTGACCACGGAGAGGATCCCTTGTCTTGTGGATGGTCTTTCGTTCATCATTATCCTGAAGTTGAACGTGTCTGACTCGATGCACCATTGTACACCAAGAGCTCTCTCGATAGGGAGGACATCGTGGCTCAGGTCCAGATCTTTGACTTCAGTGGCTCTTTCCTTTTCTGGGATAGAAGCTAGAACTGCTCTGCTGTTGCTTATCCACTTAGTCAGATGGAATCCTCCATTCGAACACAGAGTTCTAAGGTCTCTTGACAGTGCGATGGCATCATCTTCTGTTGACACGGACTTCAGACAGTCATCGACATAAAAGTTTCTGAAGATTGTCTCCGCAGCCTCGGATGGTGCTTTGCCCTTGCCATCTTCTGCAGTTTTTCTGAGAGCGTAGCTTGCACAGCTGGGAGATGATGTGGCTCCAAACAGGTGTACGGCCATTCTACATTCCACCATCGCTTCACTAACGTCGCCATCTGGCCACCAAAGGAAACGCAGAAGATCAGCATCTTCGTCAGGGATTCTGACTTGGTAGAACATTGATTCTATGTCTGCCATCATGGCAACGAACTCTTGTCTAAACCTAGTCAAGATGCCAATGAGGGTATTAGTAAGATCAGGACCTTGAAGCAGCTGGTCATTCAATGAAGTTCCTCTGAATGAGGCGGCGCAGTCAAACACTACACGGATCTTTTTCTTCTTTGGGTGATACACCCCGTGATGAGGAATGTACCAGACCCTTCCATCGTCTCTGTTCAACTGTTCTTCGGGCACTTTTACAGCATAGCCTTTCGCTATGATGTTTCTCATGAAGTCTTTGTAGTCTTCGTGAAAGTCGGGGTTCTTGTTCAGCTTTCTCTTTAGACTGATGGCGCGTTGCTCTGCTATGCAGCGATTGTTCGGCATCTTCGCGGTCTGTCTTCTCAGTGGCAAACCAATGTGATAGTGGCCATCAATGAACTGTGTAGACCTTGTCATCAAACCCATGAACTGATGGTCTTCTTGTGACATCTCTGTCTTTTCCTCACAGCTGCGTTCTGAGAAGTCTGCGTTGACCTGCTGTATCAACAGCTCTTCAATGCTTGCGATAGAGGTGCGATTAACTGTGACGTTTTGTCGTTCCTCCTTGTTCGACTTGTGGCCATCATCTCTCCTTACCGGTCCATTGATTACCCATCCAAGGGCTGTCCTGACGGCGTAGGGTCCGTCATCCTTGCTGTTTATCACCTGCCATGGCTCCATAGTTTTGTAGGCATTGGTTCCAATTAATAGGCCAATTTCTGCTTCAAGGTATGGGAGACGCACCTTTTCTAGGTAGGGCCATCTATCCACATCCTTCTGCAGGGCTAGGTTTCCTATTCTAACAGGAATCTCCCTCTGTGTGAAAACATTAGGCAGGTCTATGAAGTCCTTCTCTTCAAGTCCACACACTTCTAGGTCTGACAGGATATAACTTTGCATTGACTTCTCATGACCCATGGTGCGTAATAGGATTTCTGTTCTTCTGCCTCTAACGTTCAGCTGTCGCATGAGTGATTCTGTGCAGAACGTTGCTGAACTACCTGGATCCATGAAGGCGTAAGTCTCCACAACCTTCTCACTCCTCTTAGAATTGATCCTTACTGGTACGATGGCAAGAATACAGTCACTGTCACCGGCCCCAGTGAGTCCACAAGTCTCTGGTTCTAGCGACACCAGAGCACTTGAAACAACCTTCTCGTCGGTATTGTTTTCTTCACTCTTCTTAGAGACTTGTTCTTCTTTATGGATATGCAGCAGACTGGGATGTTTCCGAGTGCACTCTCTGCATGTTGTTCTTTGCTTACAGTTTCTACTCAGGTGCCCCTGAGAGAGACATCCAAAACATAGGCCGTTGTACTTCAGGAATTCGATTCTGTCCTTATGTGGCTGTGCTTTGATGTCGCTGCAGAAATCCAATGTATGATTCTTCTGGCAGAATAAGCATGGCTTCTGAAAGGCATTAGCAGGCGTCACTGTGCTGCTCTTTTTGGGAGATGAGTTCTGGGGCCTTTCTTCCTCGGCCTGAGTGACGATAGTTGCAAAGCTGCTTCCCCTGGAACCACCTTTCCTGAGAGTCTTTGATTCAGCAGGCTTGGCTTTCACTCTTCCATCGGTGGTCGGGCTGACATCCTGGATGTTTCCAAACAATGGGTCCCTAGCAATTTTAGCCTGTTTGTCTATGAAATTCACTAAGTCTGCAAACCTGGCTCTACTTTTCCGTCTCTCCATTATCTCAAAGGCTGTTCTTCTCCATTGTTCTCTCATCCTGTAAGGAAGCTTAGAGATGACAATTCTCATAGTCGTAGGATTGTCCATCTCTTCCATGAATTCAACATCCTCCATGGTGTTGCGACATCCTATGAGGAAGAGAACATATGCGTTCAATGCCTCTCCGTCTTCCGATCTGATCTGTGGCCACTTGGTAGCCTTTTCGATATATGCAGTGGCTATCTTCAGCTCATTACCATAGTGCTCCTGCAGCAACTTCCTGGCTTCTATGTATCCCCGGTCCGGTCTCATGTGTTCACAGCTTCTGACCAGGTCTTGTGGTTTACCACTGGTGTACTGTCCCAGGTAGTACAACTTATCACTGCTGCTCTCTGTTTTGGAGTCAATGGCTTGTTCAAAGGATCTGATGAAGGGCTTATACTTGAGTGGGTCGCCTTGGAACACTGGTATGTCTCTTTGAGGGAGTCGAAACAGATTCTGTTGTTTTACAAGCATCTCTGTAATTTCGTTCTGACGTTGCATCACTCGGTATAGGCTTCTCCCTGTGTCTTCAGGCCTCTGGTGGTCATCAGCAGGGTCTAGTCTAGACCGTCTGACGTCTGGGGTAGCATCACGTGCTCCTGTTAGTGGAGAGGCCACTCTTCCACGCTGTAATGCCGGGGAATTGCTTTCGGGCTCTGTTGTAACTCTTGAAGGTGCCCTGGATCCAACTCTATGTGGCAACGTTGACTGGCAGTGGCTCCCGCCGTCCCGTGAGCCTTCATAATCTTCATACGCACTCAACCTGGCATCTGAGACCTCGATAGCTGTTTTCATCTCCAGCCGTTCTTTCTTTGCCTGCACCTGGGCCCGCTGGGCCTGCACTTGGGCCTGCAGTTGGGCCTGTTGGGCCTGCAGTTGAGCCTGCAGTTGGGCCTCTTGGACCTGCAGTTGGGCCTCTTCCCGTTCAAGAGCTTGCTTCTCATCCAAAGATGCTGCGCGCGCCATCAACGCCGCCCGTTCAGCCTCCGCTCTCATGCGTCGCGCCGAGCTTGTGGTAGAAGCGACTGACCTACGTCCAGAAACAGAGCTACCTTCTTTTCGATTTTTGCTCGGTCTGGCGGAAGTCTCTGAAATGCTATCGTCTGGTCCGACTTCATCGTCAACCTTATCTTTCTCTGCTGTATCGGCATCTTGACGAATTTTTAACATCCACTGCTCCGTGGCCTTGATATAGTCCTTAATGCTGGTTGATTTAAGATCAAACCAGTCGTGCTGATCAGTGTTTCCCTCTTCTTCAGACAGAAGTGCTAATACATCTTCATTGAGTATATTAAATTCTTCATGCAGCTTGGAGAAATCGTAATACATCATGTCTTCAGCTTTCTTAATATTAGCATTATCTTCCATGAGACGATCAATTATCTTCATTTTTCCAGTTATCTGAACTAATTTAGCCTTCCTTGCACCTATGCTTCTATGTAACTTCTCTTCCCTTGCCTTTGGGGTGAGCTTTATTTCCCTCTTTTGGCCAGCAATCCTTCTGGCTGGGGGAAGCTCCTGGCTCCGTAAGGCCTCGGCCATTTTACCCGCAGCTCCTATTTAGCTTCTCAACAGAATGAACAAAGCAAGTAACAGTCACTGTACCTTCGCTTTCTTAAATTGTCGTCTGGCTCCGTGACCATTCATGTATACGTTCGCCGACGATTCCGTCCCTTCCTTCTTAGGGAGCTAGTTTTTGACTAATGTAGTGGTGCTTCTTAGTTTCCAAACAGGCAGGCCACTGGGCTGTGGGGCTTTTAACATCGAGTAGACGCGTGTCGAAATAAAACGTTCCCAAACGTAGCTTTGTCTTTTAAACGGTTTACTATAACACTTAACAAACAGAATTACAAAGCAAACACGTATAAACGAACACGGTCAAAAACTGTACTGCTCCAAACCTCACAGCTTCTGCCTCTTTCACCACGTGCAGTTTAAAACTGTAAGATGGCTGCACCCATGTGTGGCTTAGGGACTGTTCCATTGTGGCAAGAATGAAGGGGGTGTCGGACTATACTACTGGAGCAAGAAAATAGGGGGTTTCTTAATACAATAAGTCGTTCAGGTAAATTAACTGTATTATGCCATTTAGCCACTATTTTAAAGTATTTTCTTAAGCTTTTATGGCTCTTACAAGGCGCTAACTGGTGGCGCAGCCCACCGAATTTCTAGGCCAGTGTGTTTTAATTAATGGGGTCAGATGGAACTAGGGGTCACCCATATAAACTGAGAAAGCAGGAAGTGAGGTTTTATTTTCTTGGAGAGTTATTGGCCTGTGTAACAGGATTCCAGAAGTGGAAGTGTAGACTAATTCTTTACAGCCCTTTAAGACCGTCTCATCCGACTGCGTTTCCAATGAATTAACCCCCAGATCTCCGTTGCTCACCACTTCCCCGTCATTCCGTCCCTGTCGCAGGCCATATCACAGCGCAAAGCTGAAATGAGACACACCACAAAAGAATCCAAACTGAATTAATAAATTTAACAACAATTAGTGAAAACATATTTACAACAAAAATATTAACTATTCACCCTTGTGCAATCCCTTAGTGCCTGTCGTTACCGTGGCTTTGCCTACTCTAGAGCTCCCACGAAGTGTTGGCCCAGTGGCTGCAGCGTGGCTGGTGGAAGGCTGCAGAGTGTCCGTGTAGGAGACTTCAGATGGCCTTGCAGGACGCCCTCGACCAGCTCTGGGCCTGGAAGGCCCAGCTGTAGACTGCACCACCTCAGCATGGGCGGCAGCAGTCTCGGCTGGCTGGATGACAGGCAGCGACAAGGGAAATGGCGGAGTAGCAGTGGTGGGAGCAGGAATGCTGTCATCCTGAGAGAGGACAGCAGCTTCCTGCCCAGCTGACCCACTGCCACTCCCCCGGGGCAGCACCTCAGCATCCCTAGCAATCTGTTGGAGCACAGATTGCTGGCCTACTCTGACACCGTGAAAGCCCTGGTCGACGGTGGTAGACCCAGCCATGATGGCAGCAGTCAGAGCTTGCGTGGCATCAAGCGGAGACTGCATAAGAGCAGTCTGAGATTAGATGTCACCAAGCATAGACTGCATTACAGCACTAAGACGTTGCGTCGCTTCTGTCTGTGCTGCAATGGAAGCTGCCAGATTGCCCATCACACGTGGCATCAGGTCTGGGTCACCACGGTCTCTCTGAGAGCCTACCATCCTATGCACACTGAAAACGATGGGCTCCATGGAGTGCGCAGAGCCTTGTGCAATGTTGAAGGCGGACTCCTCCATGCTCCTTACCATTGCCGAGGCTCTCGGGCACCCTTGCCATTGCACCTATCATCTCCGTTTGCATGTCCATCACCCTTCTTCTAAATGCCTTCCCATCGAGGTCCTCATCTGAGTCCGGTGCAGCAGAACTCACACGCGAATTCGCCCTCCGGGGAGCTGGCCCCCGAGCTACCCTTTCCCCCTGGCCTTGCTGCAGCCCACTCATCCCCGGTGCCTCATCCTGTGCAGATCCCGCTACTGTGCTAGCCTCTAAAGAACGCGTAGTGTCAGTATATGAGCTGGTGTCTGCGGGTGAGACATGCAGTGACATGATGGGGCAGTAATTCGGGTCGGGGGCTTGCCGCGCGTGCAAGCCCCCGATATGCACTTACCTGACGCACCGGCCGTTGAGCTTCAGGGACGCCTCGAATTGCTGTTTTAAAATGTTGACTCCCGGGCAGCGTCTGACGTCACGCCGCCCAGGAGTGCAGCCAGCGCGAAGCCTGGAGCGCGCTGTGCAAGTGAGACACGCCCCTTGAGGTCTCATTTTAAAAGGACACGCCCCCAATGCTTCTCACAAGCTGCAAAGCATTTTTACATGTAGAGCAGCATTTTCAATAGGTTTTTTGTATTTTTAAGAAGCTTTTGGTAACTTTTATAAACTTTTAAAAACGTTTAAATTATTTTGAAGAATCTGAAGCAATTTTAAACAGAATTAAAGCGATTTCAGGACTTTTAAAAGCCCTGAAAGCATTTTTTTCATTCCATTTATTTAATTAGCAATGTCGTCGTCGTACGTGTCTTCACACTGTTCCCTTTGGGGAACGGTATGAAGTGGTGCAAGGATTTCTGGCCGTGATTAACGCTCCTTCCGTGACCGTAACCATCTTTGTACCAGCCATTAGGGTGGTTAGTCCTGTGGCGGGAGGGTTTTACGGGCTCCCACAACCGATACGGGGGGGGGTGGGGGGCGGCCACCCACACCCACGGACGCAAATATCCCACTGGATGTCTACCCAGAATTTAGAGCCGGAGCTCCGACTCCACTTGCCGGGACTGTCTGGAGCGGGGTTCGAAACCCTACGCGGTGTGGCCCAGTGGCGGGGATGCTACCGCTACACCAAAGGCCCACTCAGATTAGCAACGTGAAATGGCTGGAATGAGCACAATTCACGGCATTAAAAGAACTCACAATTGAACTGATGATGAACTCAGCAATCTCCTCAATGAGGTGGAGGTGCAGCACCTGCTCATCATTGGCAATGAGAAGTCCAAGGCGCCGCAAAAAGGACAGATGATAGCTTGGTCTTTCAAGTGGCAGCATAGGGCTCCAGTCACGGGGAGGGAAAAGGTGCAGGAAACGTAAGGGTGTCATCTTTTGCGCGGAGTGGGCCTTTTGCGTAGCGGTAAGCATCCCCGCCGCTGGGCCAGAAGGAGTAGGGTTTCGAACCCCGCTCCAGCCAGTCCCGGCAAGTGGAGTCGGAGCTCCAACTATAAATTCTGGGTGGACATCCAGCGGGATACTTGCATCCGCGGGTGTGGGTGGCCCCCCCCCCTCGGATGGGTTGTGGGAGCCCGTAAAACCCTCGCGCCATAGGACTAACCACCCTAATGGCTGGTATGAAGATGGTTATGGTCACGGAAGGAGTGTTAACGTGGCCAGAAATCCTTCGGGAACAGTGTGAGGATACATACGACGATGACCTCTTGCGCAATGCACCTCCTTGGACCCTCAGTCGCAGATGCGAGGGGGCAAATCGTGCAATTGTTAAATTTTTCATTTTATTGACATGTAAAATGTTGGCCCAGTAATTCCCTTCCAAACGCACGAGTACGGTCGGGGTACTCGCGCGTCTGGCCGGAGGAAATGCCGGTTTTCAGCATGCACAGCGCATGCGGGGAAAACCGGCATTTCCTGTCCTCTGAACGAAGGGGTTCAGAGGCAGAACGTGTGCGACTGTACAGGCAGGTTGTGCGCAGTAAAATTCGCCAGTTTCATTCATGCTTTCAGTGAGGTTAAGTCCTTACAACTTACACATGAAAAAAGCATGAGTACAGTTGCTCCAGAGGCTGCGGAGGAAGATATTTTTTTATCGTGGAGCTTCTGAAAGGCAATATTTTTGTTTGGGAAAGGGAGGAAAGTTATTTTAAGAAATGCTGAGGTAAGTTTTAAAGTTTATTTTTGTTTTTTAAAATGGGGTTTCAGTACTGTAGGTAGAAGGATCAATTGTGGCTATGTGAATTGAATTTGCTGTGTTTATTAAAATGTAAAAATGACTCCAACATTTTTAAGAAAGAAACTTTTCATCAGTAATATATTCTTTTAAGTAATTATGTATGTATGTCTGTATATATTCCTTTGCGTGTATGTATATATTCCTTTACTTATGTGTATGAATGTATGTATTTAATTATGACTTTCAGAGAAAGTAACTTATTGGAAAATCATAATTAAAAACATATTCATACACATAAGTAAAGGAATATAAAACATACATACATATACGTGAAGGAATATATGCGGACATACATACATAATTACTTATTACTGATGAAAAGTTTCTTTCTTAAAAGTGTTGGAAATGTTACATTACTCATTTTAGAACACTCATTTTCACATTCAATTCACACATGCTGGGACTGGAAATGCCGGTTTTCTCCGCATGCGCTGTGCATGCTGAAAACCGGCATTTCCTCCGGCCAGACGCGTGAGTACCCCGACCGTACTCACGCGTTTGGAACGGAATTACTGGGCCGATGTGTTCTTCCTCCTCTTCTCCCGCCTCGCTCTCTACAGTGCTCAGGTGCTTGCTCATTACCTGAAAGCATAAAGGCACAAGAGTTGGGTTAAGGTGAGGGGAGTAGGGCAGGAAGGGAGAAATGCATGCATACAGCATGATTAGCTGGAAAGTGCGAAAGGCTTGTGGGGTGAAGGGGAAGTGGGATGTGAGAAGAAGGTGTAAGGATAAACATACCATTGTTGTCCCCATGGGGATCAACATCGCCGGTGGCCACAGCACCCACCACCTGGCGCCCAATAATCTGCAGCACTCTATTCTCCAGCACAGACAGTGGTTGGGTGTCGGCTTGTCCCCCGCCTGTGCGCTCCTGCTCCCTCCTGTTGTGAGCCACCTTGGCCTGCAAAAGAAAGGAAAGTGTGTGAGTGAGTGTGGAGCAATGTGTTTGGGTGATGTGCCTGCCATGGTTGAATAGCTGTCATTGTGTGCAAGATGTGAGAGGTGAGTGTGAGTGTTGGGAGGTAGAGATTGTTGGTGGGTGAGTGCTGGGGGTGTGGCGCTTTGGGCAGTGTGTGAAGACTGTGGTTCAGATGGTGGTATGTATCATTTGTTGAAGCATTCACTCACCCTGACCACCCGAGTGGGGTCGTTAAATTTCTTCCTGCATTGTGTGTGGGTCCTGGGGACCACAGTGCTGCCCGAGACGTGCTGCGCTTCCCCCTTCTACATGGTGCGGAAGACTTGCGACGAGGGCCTCCTGCCACTTACCAGGTAGAGCACCACCCTCCATCTCTCCACAGCGAACACCAATGTCTCCAATGCTTGATCGCAGAATCTGTGGGCTCTCTCCCTGGGCGTGGATCTGCCATGAGCATAGCTGCTTCCTCCGGCTCCTTCTCCTTGACCTGCTGCTGCTTGGTGAGACAGCACAGCCAGCAATGTTGAGAATGAGGTTTTGCAGCATCAATGAACCTCCCCTTTAAGAACTGAAAAAAGCCTGTGGCAATCATGACTTACAATTAGACTGCACCGGATATTGGTCCACCAATGAGCTTGGGCTTAAAGACTTGAATTAGGACTTAAAGGCCTAGAAATTGGGTATAGCCCCGCTTGGGGCGTTAGAATTGGCGGAGCGCAAATTTTATAGCCAGATGAAACTTATCGACACCTCGTGCGATATTGGGTTGCAGCGCCCCAAAGGTGATTGAGGCGCGAGTTCAGGCATTACACGGGGCACCTAAGGCGCTAACATGCCGGCGCAACCCAATATCGGGGCGTCTAGCCGCAGTGCAGGTGCTCTCAATTACCCATGACCACGAGACTTCCAGGCACCGGCCAGCTCTTAAAGGGGTGGGTCAGGCAGCTCCAGCATCCACAGTCTGCGCCTTGTAGGCCTGCAAATCGGCGCAGGCCCTTCTCTGGCGCAAAAAACTTGGAGCATATGGAGCGGGTGAGGCAGAGAGCAGAGCGCTTCACCAATGAGTCTCTGGAGGAATTGGTGGCCGCAGTGGAGCGCCGGCGAGATGTCCTCTACCCCGACAATGGCAGGAGGCCTAATCATAAGGACTACCGATGAGCTTGGAGGGATGTTTCTCAGAGGGTCAACCCCAGCAGCATGGCGGCCAGGAGCCCTGTGCAGTGCAGGAAGAAATTCAACGACCTCACTTGGGTCGTGAGGGTGAGTGGAGTTAATGTAAACTTATGCATCCCTCCATTAGCACCTGACTTTATGGCTACAGGGTGCGCTATGCCCCACTGGCCATCTGTCAGCAAGCGCCCATGGCCCTTTCTGGTCACACACATGCACATTTGACTCAGGGCTTCATGTAAGGGGTGGTCCACCATGGGGGGCATGAGATGATAACCCAGGGCATCATGTAAGGGCTGTTCCACCATGGGGGGCATGAGATCATAACCCAGGGCATCATGTAAGGGCTGTTCCACCATGGGGGGCATGAGATTATAATTCAGGGCATCATGTAACATCACTTCCCGTCCTTTGCCCTGCAGGCCAAGCTGGCGAGAAACCGCAAGGAGCAGCTTCGCACCGGAGGAGGCTGTTCTCAACTGGAGCCTCTGACGGATCTCGAGGAGAGAGTCCACCAGATTGTGGCAGGATGTCTGAGTGGTCCTGTCACCACTGCAGCTGCCGACCCCATTGTTCACAGCGATGGTAAGGTTCTCTACTATTACAGCTGTCACCTTCCAGTTGTTTCCCCCGCTAGCATGCTTTCTCAATGTGGACCCATGTCATAGCATTGCCGCACTATTGCATCCCTTGCTGCCAAACTGTCCTTTTGCTAAAGCCACTCTTCAACCTCCCTGCTTTCAGATGCTGCATCACCAGCTCGGGAGCCGGCCCCTCAAGCTGCCAGTGCCTCCGGAGGAGACGACCAGGAGGAAGCCGGACCATCCGTGCCAGCCTCAGGGGAGCCACCGCACCTGGAGACTGGGTATAGTAGTTCCCTTGAGGGGAGGGGGGGGGCTCTGATGAGGAGCCAGTTGCAGGAACCAGCGGCCTGCAGCAACGCGCTGGGGGGGGGTAGGGTCGCTCAGGGGCCGTCTCCCCGGAAGGCGAGGCAGGCCACCATGACTGCTGCACAGAGTGCAGAGGAGGTGCGTAGCCTTGCCGAGATGAGCGCCCAGGCCCGGCTCAGGCACACTGAGCTGATGGCTGCAGTGGGGAGGATGTCTAAGTCGATCGACACACTGGCAAAGAGTGTGCTGGACTTTGGGGCAGCAATGGAAAGGACTGTCCAGGGCTTCAGCCCAGCAATGGAAAGGTCTGTCCAGGGCTTCGGCCCAGCAATGGAAAGGTCTGTCCAGGGCTTGTCCGAGGCAGTGGAAAGGTCTGTCCTGGCCTTGTCCGAGGCAGTGGAAAGGACTGTTCCGGCCTTGTCCGAAGCAGTGGAAAGGACTGTCCATGGCTTTTCCCAAGCACTGGCTGCTGCCACGCAGTCACTTGCTGGCCTCGTCCACACGCAAATTGAGGCCACGCGAACATTCTCTGCTGCCACCCTAGCTGCATCAGGCAGGATCACCCCAGGTCCTTGCAGCACCACAGCAGGCCATGAATCTGTGGTGCAGTCGATTGTGGCGTATGATCCTGTGCGGCCCCGTCAGAGTGCTAGTGTTTCGGCCGACCACGGTGCAGGTGTCCTCTCTCTGCATGTGAGCAGTCCTGATGCCACCGCTGGCACGTCAGCAGAGCAGCTGCCACCACCTGTGCAGCAGACATGCCCAGTTGGAGCAGCCTGCTTGCGGGACCTCCAAGCCCATAGGTCGTCCAGGCCGTCCCTCAGGGGCTTCAGCGCTTCCAGACACTCAGCAGGTGTCCCCCAGCCTTGACGCAGCCACTGGGGTCCAATTACGGAGGAGCTGCAGGGAGGGAAGGGGCCGACCTCGTAAGAGGAGTCGGTCTCCATCAAGGGGTCACCAGTAGAGGGAGGTGCTAAGACGTGTCGTTTTCCGGATTTAAGGCCATTCACACCTGCTGTGTATGTTTGTTATGTTTTGGTTAGTTTCGCCGGGTTGCCAGACAGTTATCTGTTAGTTTGTTAGTTATGATTTCTGTTACCATTACGTTGTCATGCTGGAAGGAAGCACTTGTTTGAAAATAAAGAAAACTTTTTATTTACAATCGAGCTGTACACTATTTACAATCATTGAGGCCTTCATAGGCTTACAGCGAACCGGAGGGCGCTGTTCGAATCACAGCCACCATTCCGTCCGAGGGGCCTAGAACCGAGTCCTTATGAGCCTCTGACGAACGGCCCTTCCAGTTTCTGGAGCCCTCCCATCTTCCTCCTCCTCCTCCTCCTCGTCCGCCTGCTCTGCTGGACCTTGAGGGTCGGCTGGCATTGGCTGGGTGCGTCGAATGGCCAGGTTGTGGAGCATGCAGCAGACAACAACGATGCGCGCCACATGCTCCAGCGAGTACTGTAGGGCGCCCCCCGAATGGTCTAGACAACGGAAACGCTGCTTCAGCACACCAATTGTGTGCTCCACAAAGTTCCTGGTGGCCTGATGGCTGTTGTTGTAATGCTCTTCTGCCGGGGTGCTGGGCAAACGGAGCGGGGTCATGAGCCATGTGCAGAGAGGATAGCCCTTGTCGCCCAGAAGCCAGCCTCATGGGTGAGCCGGGGCCTCAAAAAGGTCAGCCACTGAGGTCTGCCGCAGGATGAACGCGTCATGGCTGCTGCCAGGGAATTGTGCGTTCACCGCCATGATCATCTGCCGGTGATCACAGACCAGCTGCACATTAAGGGAGTGGAACCCCTTTCAGTTACGGAACTCCTCCGGATTCTGTAATGGCGCCCGCAAAGCCACGGGTGTGCAATCAACGGCCACCTGCACCATGGGGAAGTCCGCAATAGCCACGAAGCCCTGTGCGCGCTCCCCCTGCTTCTCCAGGGTCACAGGAAAGGTGATTAATTCGCGCCTCCTTTTGTAGAGGGCAGCTGTCACTTGCCGGATGCAGCAATGCACCGCAAATTGAGAGATATTTGATATGTCCCCAGCTGCTGCCTGAAACGATCCACTGGCGTAAAAGTTGAGCGCAACAGTGACTTTCACGGCCACCGACAGAGAGGTCCTGCACCGTATCCGCGGCTGCAGATCCCCAGCAAGCAGGTGGCACAGCTCAGTCACAACATCCTTACCAAATCTGAGCCTTCGCAGACACTGCTCCTCCGACATGGTAAGGTACGAGACCTGCTGCCTGAAAACCCTGGCAGCGTATGGTCGGATTTGGCGACGTCCATTGGCCCTCCTCCTTCTGGCCAATCCCGGCCCTCTCTCCCTCCGTCTCTGTGCCCTTGCCAGTTGTTCAACCAGGATGACGTTCCCCTCCAAAGCAGCTCCCATTATTCTGGCCGACGAGTAAGATGCAGTCAGCTTTCTGGATCCAACTGTTCTGGACAGGGCTGAAAGTCCCAAGGCTCCTCTGGCTCAATAAGAACAAGTCTGCGTAACTGAAGGTCTGCAACTCTCTCCAGCAGCGAGCAGTATGGCCAGGCCAAATGGCTGCCGGTTTTATACTAGTGCTGACCCCTTTAAAGAGCGCTCCCCGAGTCTGAGAAGGACCTGGTAACGTTCCATCCAACTGTCACAAATAGCGCCAGGCAGAACGGAGGGGGGCGCAACTGAATTTCTGGTACGGGGTGCCAAAAAGGCGTTGCACAATGAAATGACGTCATTATCTGGCTGCGCCCGCGAGCGGGCACAAAGACTTAGCGCCGGCGCTCACAGGCTACTCAATATGGTAGGATGCGCTAGGATCACTGCGCACGTCCGAAAATTGGGTAACGCCCCAAATCTCGGGCTCTTTAGGTGCTAATCGCTGGCGCAACCAACCGAATTTCTAGGCCAAAGACTTGAATTAGCGCTCCAATCATTTTTTTGAGCAGTGAGCATGAATTTTGCATGCAGTCTAAAGCATTAGCGCCTGGCACTAATTCTCCAACTTTTCTAATGATACCGCCCATTCCTGGGCTATAATGAATTTCTAGCCCCTTATGACATAGCAAGTGTTGTTGGACAAATTATTTTTAAATTTGGAGAACATACATATAATTTGTAATCAATTTACAATAACAAGTTAAAAAAAGAAACAGAAATATTTTAATGAATTGTCTTTATAATCCAGACTGTAAGGGGGAAAAATTCGGTACCTCCCCATATGGGGCGCCATTACTGGCGGTGCGCAAAGTTTAGCGCCTGGCGCTAATTATCGCCTCCGACAGCAAACTTGGCTTTTATCGCCCCTGGAGGTGATTGGAGTGCTAAATCAGGCGCTACACACCTCTCTTAAGGCGCTAAGGCTAAGGAGCGAGGCGCTACCTCAGAGGACGGGCACAGCGCAGGTAGTGTCAGTTAGCGATTGAACACACACTGGCGCCGGTCAGTTCTTAAAGGGGAGGGTCGGTCTTGCTCTGCAGCCACACCCTGCTCACTGGGGCCTTGAATCTCGGCCTGGGCAGACCTGTGGCTAAATCTAGCAGCCAGACACTATGGAAAGGGCCAGGGAGCAAGCACAGCACTTCTGCGAGCGGGCTTTGGAGGCTCTGGTTTGCTGGGTAGAGCGCAGAAGATCCATTCTGTACCCAGAGAGTGGCAGGAGGCCTTTGCCACGCGAGTACAGAAGAGTGTGGAGGGAGGTGGCTCAGAGAGTGTCCTCAAGCAGCATGGTGCCTAGGACCCATCTCCAATGTCGGAAAAAGTTCAACGACCTCACTCGGGTCATCAGGGCGAGTGCCTTTTTTTCAAAACCTCTTTATCCCTCCATCTCAACCTAATTTTATGGCCAGAGGGTCTTGAAAGCCCCAATGCCCAACACTCATCCAACACCTATGGCCTTTTCATCAAACACACACGCACATTCCACACTTTGCATACAGTAAGGGCTATTCAACCATGGGAGGCATTTCAGGCAAGACCATGGCTGCATATTTACTCAGAAGCCGTCCTTTTTCTTGCAGGCCAAGCTGTCTCATAATAGGAGACAACAGCAACGGACCGGTGGAGGGCGGCCTCAGCTGCAACCCTTCAACGATCTTGAGGAGCGCGTCCACAGGATTGTAGCAAGCCGGGTGATTGGTCCCATCACCACTGGAGACGCTGACCCTGTTCTGGACAGCAATGGTAAGGTCATCACTCTTTTGTCCTCTCTCCTTCCACTTGTTCCTCACAACAGCAGCCTTTGACACTTTCAATCCAAATCAGTACATCGCTGCACTGTCTTCCTTGCTGCCACCCTGTCCTCACGCTAAAGCCACTCTTGTACCTCCCTGCTTTCAGATGGTGATTCACCAGGTGAGGAGATGGGCCCTCAAGTTGCTAGTGGGAGTGAAACTGAAGGCGAGGAGGAAGAGGAAGCCGGACCATCAGCGCCACCCTCTACCGCGGCAGCCCATGCCCACACTGGGAACACGCCTTCCCTGAAAGGGAGCAGGGGGGAATGGTCTGATGAGGGTGAAGCTCCAGGACCCAGCGGGCTGCAGCAACGTGATGGGGGTAGGGAAGCTCGGGGGCCTTCTCCCTGGAGGGAGAGTATGGCCTCGAGTCCTGCTGCACTGGACGCAGAGGAGGAGCGGGTCCTCGCTGAAATGAGCGCCCAGGCGGAGCACAGGCACACTGAGCTCATGGCTGCAGTGGCAAGGTTGCCCGAATCCATTGAATCACTGGCAAGGAGTGTGGAGCACTTCGCTGTAGCACAGGCGGTTGCCACGCAAATGCTTAGTGCTGCAATGCAGTCAATGGCTGGTCTCATGCAGACGCAGATTGAGGCCACGCGAGCACTGACTGCTGCCACCCTCGCTGGATCGGGCACATTTCCCCGGGGCTCTCACCGTGCCGCAGCAGGCCAGCAATCTGTGCTCCATCAGATTGCTCCGGATGCTGAAGTGCTGCCCCGTGGGAGTGCCAGTGTGTCGGTCGAGCAGGGAGTTGCTGTCCTCTCTCAAGATGACAGCATTCCTGCTGCCACCACTGGCACTTCTCCACTGCAGTTGCCACCACCTGTAGGACAGACTGCTGCCGCCCATGCAGAGTTGGTGCAGTCAGCAGCCGGGCCCTCCAGGCCTAGAGCTGGTCCAGGCCGACCCTCAAGGGCAACTGCAGTCTCAGTTTCTGACAAACCGCAGCCTTCCCCCAGCCTTGCTCCAGCCACTGGGGTCCCATTACGGAGGAGCTGCTGGGTGGGAAGGGGGGAATTTCACAAGGGAAGCAGATCACCCTCGAAGGGCAAAAAGTAGGAGGTGTGGCAAAATGTTTTTCATTGTTTTATTTAAAGCCGACGTTCGTGGTCAAATTTTTGTAACTGTTTTGGACATTGTCTCCAGGTTGTGAGAGCCAGTTATGTGAATGACTGCTTTTTTTTGTGTTTCTTTCTATTACTTTGTCATGCGGAAATGAGACACAGAGTTTGTGAAATAAAGAATTGTCTTTATTCAAAATGTACATGTTTGGTCTTTGCACTCATTGTTGCCTTGACCGGCTTAGGGGTTGCGGGATGGTTTCATTCAGGTTGTTTGAATGGCAGAAGCCATTCCCTCAGAGGGGGCCTAGAAGCGACTTGCTATGAGCCTTTGACGGACGGCCCTTCCACTTTGTGCCTCCCTCCCGCCTTGGTGCTGCTAATGATCATCCTCCTCATCCTCCTCCTCTGCTGGTGCTCCAATGTCTGGTGGCATTGGCTGTGTCCTGAGGATTGCCATGTTACGCAGCATGCAGCACACAACAACAAAGTGGGAGACTCGCTCAGGAGAGTACTGCAGGGCTCCTCCAGAAAGCGGAACCGTTGCTTGAGCACGCCGATTGTGTGCTCAACGATGTTCCTGGTAGCTTGATGGCTCTCATTGTATCGTAGCTCAACAGGGGTGCTGGGCGAACGGAGCGGTGTCATCAGCCAGGTGCACACAGGATATCCCGTGTCCCCGAGAAGCCAACCTCCTGGGTGATGCGGTGCCTGGAAAAGGTCTGCCACAGAAGTCTGGCGCAGGATGAAGGCATCGTGGCTGCTGCCTGGAAAGTGGGCATTGATAGCGAGTATCAGCTGTCTGTGGTCACAGACCAACTGGACGTTTAAGGAATGGAAGCCCTTTCGGTTGCGGAAATCCTCGGCATTCTCTTGCGGCGCCCGCAAAGCCACATGCGTGCAGTCAATGGTGCCCTGCACCATGGGGAGGCCCGCTATCATCGCAAAGCCCGTTGCGCGTTCTTGCTGCTTGTCTGGGGTCATGGGGAAAGAGATGTACTCTCGTCTCCTTTTAAAAAGAGGGCATTTGTTACCCGACGGATGCAGCAATGCACCGCGAACTGGGAGATATTGGCAATGACCCCAGTAGCTGATTGAAATGAGCCGGTGGCATAAAAGTTGAGAGCCACTGTTATCTTCACTGCCACTGACAGACGTCCTGCTCCTCAGTTGAGGCTGCAGATCTGGCTGAAGCAGGTGGCAGAGCTCAGTGACCACCTCCTTGCTGAAGTGCAGCCTTCGCAAACAGTGCTCCTCAGACATATTAATGCAGGTGAACTGTTGGCGAAAAACCCTGGGAGGGTAAGGTCTCCTGTACCGAGGCCTGTTGGCCCTCCTCCGTCTGGCCATGATTGCCACTCTCTCTCTGCATCTCTGTGCCCTCCGAATGTGATGGAGAAGGACGACGTTCCCATCCATTGCAGCCCCCATAGTATCTAGGCAATCAAAGTTATGAAGGTCAAAAAGCAAAGTACCTGCAAAGTTATGGTCAGAAGCCAAAACTACCTCAGACATCATTGACTCAATGCAGAAGTCTCTCTTTCTCGCTCTCAAAATCTCTCTCTCAGAACGAGTGGTGCAAAAATGGCTACCACACAAAAGCCAGGAAGAGGCCCCCTTTGAATAGCGTCCCCCCCCAGCCCCACAGCGACTGGGAAACATTCCAGTCAACCTGTCGTTGGTTGCGCCAGGCGGAAGGGAGGGGGGCGCCACTCAATTTCCTGTCCAGGGCGCCCCAAGGGCGTTGCACTCTCGAATAATGTCAAGATCTGTGTGCACAGGAGATCGGGCGGTATTGTTTAGCGCCGCCGCAAAATGTCCGGTCAATTTCGCGAGAGGCGCAGATATCGCCGCGCCCGGGCGCTAGTTGCTTTGCGCCAGTTGCTTTGCGCCCCACTTAGTGCCCTCTTAAGGCGCTAATGGGTGGCGCTACCAACTGAATTTTTCCCCCTAAGGGTTTACATTTACTATTCCAACTGGACTGATAACGGAGTAGGCTTATGTTAAGGTGTTAATAACTATTCAGATATTGTGACGGTCACAAGGTTAAATAAAGCTAAATACCCATTTGTTCTTAATTTTTCCAATCATTGTTGTTCTTTTTGTGACACTAGCAGTCAATGCCAAGAATAAAATAATTTCAAATGCTTTTATAGAATGGAGCCACTGATTAATGTTCTTCAGATTCTGCCAGGAAAGCCCACATTTCCCACTAACACTTACTGTTGATAAATATCTCCAGATGTTCTATGGCAGAATATCCTGTGGATAATACATTCCCAGGAGAGCCCATGAAATGTTGGTGTGCAAAAGGAGACCACAAATGGAATGCAAGTTGGCAAGATTGGACATTCAAAGGGGAGCACTGTTGTATCTCATATGGGTCATGGAAATACAAACTGCACCTTTATCAAACAGGACTATTTACATCAATGACACATATGTGTACGTAGTGCACAAGCAAGGAATACTGCAGAGTTTAAAAGGCGAACTGAAATATCCTTTGTATTTAGTAATAAAATATTCAGAAATGTATAGAAACATTATGTACAGTAAGGGCTACATTTACAGTGTCATTTTTGTACAAATCTAGCACTCAAAATAGATATATAGCATGTTAAGATTGAGTCTCATTTAGAAGGCCTTTAATTGAATTCTACCAGTTGACAAAAACACCCAGAGAGCCAATTACAAGAGGGTAGATCCAATCAACTGAAGCAATGTCTTATTTTTTGGCTGTCATAAAGGTTACTGCCTCATATGCAACAAGAGTATAGCACCACAATGGAAACAAAGTGAGCATTTTGACCTTTACAAATTGGACAATAAAACATTAATGCACGATAGGAACAGAACTGTTCAAAGACAGTGGGTGAAAATGGACAACTGATGGTGGCTGTTTATTTGTCAATTTGCAAAGTGGCACGTCTTCCTATGGTACAAAATTGTGAGGACCTCTCTTTGTAAGCAGGAGATCGCATTTTTCCTGCTGAACTGGCCAACATTTATCCCTCAAGCAACACCTAAAATAGTTGATCTGGTAATTTATTCCATCGTTGTTTGTGGGACCTTGCTGCGTACAAACTGGCTGCCACATTTCCTACATTACATCTCAAAAGTACTTCTTTGGTTGTAAAACGCTTTGGGAAGTCCTGAGGTCACTGGGAAGTCCTGAGGTCACTGGGAAGTCCTGAGGTCACTGGGAAGTCCTGAGGTCACAAATGGCACTACATAAATGCAAGTTTTTCTTGCTTTATGATGTTCCCTAGTTGCAACTGCTCAGAGTTGATATTAGAGTCATAGGGCTAGATTTTCAGTTGCTTGCGCCAGCAGTTAGCGCCTTAAGAGAAGTGATTTTCGGGCGCTATGCGTGTAGCGGCCGGGCGCAGCGCAGTTTGCGCCCCGCCCCAAATTAAGTTGCCCGTTAGCGCCGGCGCAAAGTTTAGCGGCCGCCCGGATGCGCGCGCAGAAAATGACGTCACATCCTCGTGCAACGCCCTTTGGCCGCCCCGAATCCAAACTTCAGTTGGATCGCCCCATTGTGCGGCTGGCGTCCAGACCGTTTGTAAAATGGAACGCAACACACCCTGGGGAGCGCAAATTAAAGGGCCCTCCTCCTGCTCTATAGAAGGCAGTCTGCATGTGTTGTTGTGAACGGTTCCTCCTCCTCCTCCTCCTCCTCCTCCTCCTCCTCATCATCTTCTTCTTCTTTTCGCCCCCAGACTCTGCCTTTGAAAAAAACACATGCACCCTTCCCCTTTAAGAGCTCACTGGCACCAGAGTGTCTGCCGTGCGCTGCGCCCGAGCTCGGGTGTTGCGCTCTGCACCGCCGGCTTAGCGCCTAAAGATAGTAGTGGAACGCCTCTTTTAGTGCTCCACTACTCTCTTAGGGCGAAGCCACTGAATTTCCGGCAACGGGGCGCTACTTTGGGGCGGGCGCTAACTTCGGGCGGGCGCTAAGGTTAGCGCCCCAAAACTGTCTATACTGAAAATCTAGGCCATAGAGTCATAGAGTTATACAGCACGGATAGAGGCCCTTCGGCCCATCGTGTCCGCGCCGGCCATCAAGCCCTGTCTAATCTAATCCCATATTCCAGCATTTGGTCCGTAGCCTTGTATGCTGTGGCATTTCAAGTGCTCGTCCAAATGCTTCTTAAATGTTGTGAGGGTTCCTGCCTCCACAACCCTTTCAGGCAGTGAGTTCCAGACTCCAACCACCCTCTGGGTGAAAAAGTTCTTTCTCAAATCCCCTCTAAACCTCCCGCCCTTTACCTTGAATCTATGCCCCCTAGTTATTGACCCCTCTACTAAGGGAAAGAGCTCCTCAGCATCCATCCCATCTATGCCCCTCATAATTTTGTACACCTCAATCATGTCCCCCCTCAGCCTCCTCTGCTCCAAGGAAAACAAACCCAATCTGCCCAGTCTCTCCTCATAGCTGAAGCGCTCCAGCCCTGGTAACATCCTGGTGAACCTCCCCTGCACCCTCTCCAACGCGATCACATCCTTCCTGTAGTGTGGCGACCAGAACTGCACACAGTACTCCAGCTGTGGCCTAACCAGTGTTTTATACAGCTCCATCATAACCTCCCTGCTCCTATACTCAATGCCTCGGCTAATGAAGGCAAGTATCCCATATGCCCTTTTTACCACCTTATCCACCTGTTCCGCCGCCTTCAGGGATCTGTGTACTTGCACACCCAGATCCCTCTGACCCTCCGTCTTGCCTAGGGTCTTACCATTCATTGTATATTCCCTTGCCTTGTTAGTCCCCCCAAAGTGCATCACCTCGCACTTTTCTGGGTTAAATTCCATTTGCCACTGTTCCGCCCATCTGACCAACCCATCTATATCATCCTGCAGACTGAGACTACCCTCCTCGCTATTTACCACCCTACCAATTTTTGTATCATCCGCAAACTTACTGATCATACCTTTCACATTCATATCCAAGTCATTAATGTAGACCACAAACAGCAAGGGACCCAGCACCGATCCCTGTGGTACCCCACTGGCCACAGGCTTCCAGTCACAAAAACAACCTTCGACCATCACCCTCTGCCTTCTGCCACTAAGCCAGTTTTGTATCCAATGTGCCAAGGCACCCTGGATTCCATGGGCTCTTACCTTCTTGACCAGTCTCCTGTGCGGGACTTTATCGAAGGCCTTACTGAAATCCATGTATACCACATCCACTGCGTTACCCTCATCCACACAGCTAGTCACCCCCTCAAAAAATTCAATCAAATTAGTCAGACATGCTCTTCCCTTGACAAAGCCATGTTGACTATCCCTGATTAATCCTTGCCTCTCCAAGTGGAGACAAATTTTGTCCCTCAGAATTTTTTCCAATAATTTTCCTACCACTGATGTTAGGCTCACTGGCCTGTAGTTCCCCGGTTTTTCCCTACTTCCCTTCTTGAATAATGGTACTACATTAGCGGTTCTCCAGTCCTCTGGCACATCCCCTGTGGCCAGAGAGGTCCTGAATATATGTGTTAGAGCCCCCGCAATCTCTTCCTTTGCCTCACCCAGCAGCCTGGGATACATTTCATCCGGGCCTGGGGATTTATCCATTTTTAGGCCAGCTAAAACCGCCAATACCTCCTCCCTCTCGATGTTAATATGTTCGAGCATATCACAGTCCCCCCGCCCTATTTCTATGTCTACATCGTCCTTCTCCATCGTGAAAACAGATGCAAAAAATTCATTTAGAACCCCTCCTACATCTTCCGGCTCCACACACAGATTGCCACTTTTGTCCCTAATGGGCCCTATTTTTTCCCTAGTTATCCTCTTACCCTTAATATACTTATAAAACATCTTAGGATTTTCCTTTATTTTGCTCGCCAGTGCTATTTCATGGCCCCTCCTTGATCTCCTAATTTCTTTTTTAAGTATCCCCCTGCACTTTTTGTACTCCTCTAGGGCTTCCTCCGTCTTTAGCCTTTTGTATCTGCCAAAAGCCCTCCTTTCTTTCCTAATCCATTCTCGTATATCCCCTGACATCCAAGGTTCCCTGTGGCTTTTGGAACCACCCTTGACCTTTATGGGAACATGTTGCCATTGTATGATCTCAATCTCCCTTCTGAAAGCCTCCCATTGCTCCGATGCGGATTTTCCTACAAGTAGCTGATCCCAGTCCATTTTGGCCAGATCCTGCCTTATCCTATGAAAATCGGCCTTCCCCCAATTTAGAACCTTTATTTCCGGCCCATCCATGTCCTTTTCCATGACCACCTTAAATCTTACCATATTATGGTCACTGTCACCAAAGTGCTCACCTACTAGCACTTTTTCCACTTGGCCAGCCACATTCCCTAGAATTAGGTCCAGTACCGCCCCCTCTCTTGTAGGACTTTCTACATGCTGGCTCAAAAAGCTCTCCTGGATGCACTTTAAGAATTCTACACCCTCTGAGCCTTTCACACTCTGACTATCCCAGTTAATATTGGGGAAGTTGAAATCCCCCATTATTATTACCCTATTATTTGTACATTTCTCTGAGATTTGCCTACATATCTGTTCCTCTATCTCCCCCTGACTGTTTGGAGGCCTATAGTACACTCCCAGCAAAGTGCTTGCCCCCTTTTTGTTTTTAAGCTCCACCCATATGGCCTCATTAGAGGAACCTGCTAATATATCATCCCTCCTTACTGCAGTAATTGACTCCTTAATTAATATTGCGACACCCCCTCCTCTTATACCTCCCCCTCTGTCTCGCCTGAAGATTCTGTACCCCGGAATATTGAGCTGCCAGTCTTGCCCCTCCCTCAACCATGTCTCCGTGATAGCAACAATATCATACTCCCATGTGTTTATCAACACCTTCAGTTCATCCACCTTATTTGCAAGACTCCTTGCATTAAAATAGATGCCATCCAGCCTTGCCCTTATATGTTTGCCCTGTCTACCAAGCTGACTTGTTTTTTTCTCTATAATTGGCAGCACATCACCCCCTATTTCAGCTCCCCTCTGTATCCCATCCCCCTGCCAAGTTAGTTTAAACCCCCCCCAACAGTGCTAGCAAACCTCACCGCAAGGATATTTGTCCCGCTCTGGTTCAGGTGCAACCCGTCCGACTTGTACAAGTCCCACCTTTCCCAGAAGCAGGCCCAGTGATCCAGGAAAGTAAAACCCTCCCCCCTACACCAACTCTTTAGCCACGCATTCATCTGCTCTATCCTCCCATTCCTATACTCACTAGCACGTGGCACTGGGAGTAATCCAGAGATTACAACCTTTGAGGTCCTGCTCTTTAATCTGTTACCTAGCTCCCTAAATTCTTGATGCAGGACCTCATCCCCCTTCCTTCCTATGTCGTTGGTCCCAATGTGGACCACGACCTCTGCCTGCTCACCCTCCCCCTTAAGAATGCCCTGCAGCCGCTCAGTGACATCCCTGACCCTGGCCCCAGGGAGGCAACAAACCATCCTGGAGTCACGTTTGCGGCCACAGAAACGCCTATCTGTTCCCCTTACGATAGAATCCCCTACCACTATTGCTCTCCCACTCTTTTTCCTCCCTTCCTGAGCAGCAGAAGCCTCCCTGGTGCCAGGAAGCTGGCTGCTGCTGCCTTCCCCTGGTAAGTCATCCCCCTCAACAGTATCCAACTTGGTATACTTGTTTGAAAGGGGGATGTCCGCAGGGGTTCCCTGCACTACCTGCCTGCCTTTGTTGCTCCGCCTGATGGTCACTCCCTGTGCAGCCCTACCCTGAGGCGTGAACAACTCGCTAAACGTGCTATCCAGGAGCCTCTCAGCATCGGGATGCAAGATTGCCTGATATCTTGGCGGTCATAGAGTCATAGAGTTATAAAGCACAGAAAGAGGCCCTTCGGCCCATCGTGTCCACACCAGCCATCAAACCCTGTCTATTCTAATCCCATTTTCCAGCACTTGGTCCGTAGCCTTGTATGCTATGGCGTTTCAAGTGCTCATCTAAATGCTTCTTGAATGTTGTGAGGGTTCCTGCCTCTACCACCCTCTCAGGAAGTGAGTTCCAGATTCCAACCACCCTCTGGGTGAAAAAGTTTTTCCTCAAATCCCCTCTAAACCTCCTGCCCCTTACCTTGAAACTATGTCCCCTGGTTATTGACCCCTCTACTATAGAGTCATAGAGGTGTGTGGACTTGTTTACCTTTCCTATATTACAACAGTGACTGCACTTCAAAAGTACTTCATTGGCTGTAAAGTGCTTTGGGACCTCCGGTGGTCATGAAAGGCGCTATATAAATGCAAGTCTTTCTTTTCGGGGATCAGGATGAAACTTCACACCACTTGATTTTCATGCAAGCGGTTGGTTAGCTGGCTCCCTTCAGAGATTGGATGCATAGGACAGATTCCGTGATAGAACTAATTGTGCGTGATCTGTGGAGGCAATGGATGAGCTGAATGGCTCCCCTCCCCCCCCGCCCCCATTCCATACTTTTGAACATTCTTATGAACAGTCAGAATGTTCGAGCACCTCCATTTTGTAAATGGTGCCTAAAGCAATAGTTACAGTTCTGCTACTGTCATTTATAAAATACTTCTGTTGCCAAAGCCTAATACAGGACATATATAAAAAGGTACATAACTCCCAGAAGAGTTTAGATTACCTAATAGCAGTTTTGGCGACAAGATCTCCCAATAACGATCCACTTGGAGGTCCCAGATTACAGTAACACATGCTTAGCGTTAACAGCTGACCATTTTCCTTTAGTCCATGACACAGGCCGCTGAGCCCTTCATCAAGAAGCCTGAAAATAGTTAACATGTTAATAATTAAACAGCAAACTTTTTTGTGCTAATACTTGTATGGCTATTCGATGGTCAGGGAAAACAAGATGGATGCTCCAAATATTTAGTTGCATTTAATATCAAGATTTAACTTTATTTAAAAAATACAGAAATCAAGATTAAGTTTATAGTAAGTATGTTTTCCCTTTTGCAACCACGTTCTTTATTAAGGATCAATATACTCCAGATTAACAACAGCATTCTAATGTGTACATCATAAGACAGGTCAGATAAAGATGATCCTTTTACCATTCAATCTCAGTCTTCTATGAGACCTGCTATCTCCCCATTAGGGCACCGAACCATTTCTTAAATGAGTTAGGTGTTCTGGCCTCAACTTCTGTAACATTGCCCCGAGGTTTCAGTTACAAGACAATGGCCTAGAAATTGGAAATTGAGAAGAACCCGCGGCCTCGGGTTTACGGCTGCTGAAAATGGTCATACCGTTACCGGGCAAAAATACATGCGAGGGGCAAAAGATTTTTAGCCCAGCGCTAATTTACAGTGCAACACCCTCCTGGTGGTGTTAGTGGAGGCATCTGGCTCGAAATTCCCATCCAGGAGCGGCTTTGTCGCTTCTTACAGCCTCTGGGAGCGAGGCTGTGGAGTTCGCAATGAATTGTGGGCAATTAAAAGAGCTATGAAATAAAGGAGAAATGCATTCAGAACTAATAACAAATTTAATTAAGTGAAAAAATGCATTTTTCAGCCCTTGCTGCCTTTCAAAAAAAATTAAAAAGTCCCAAAAGAAGTCAGCTGTGGCTCAGTTAGTAGCACACTTGACTCCGAGTCAGAAGGTTGTGGGTTCAAATCCCACTGCAGGGACTTGAGCACATAAAGCTAGGCTGACACCCCAGTGCAGTGCTGAGGGAGTGCTGCACTGTCAGAGGTACCATCTTTCGGATGAGACATTAAACCGAGGCCCAGTCTGCCCTCTCAGGGGAACGGTAGCGTAGTGGTATTGTCACTGGCTGAGGGAGGGCAGTAGGTGGTAATCAACAGGAGGTCTAGAGGCCTAGACTAATGATCCAGAGACGTGAGTTCAAATCCCACCACGGCAGCTGGGGAATTTAAATTCAGTTAATTAAATAAATCTGGAATAAAAAGCTAGTATCAGTAATGGTAACCATGAAACTGTCATAAAATCCCATCTGGTTCACTTTAGGGAAGGAAATCTGCTGGCCCAGACCCACAGCAAGGCGGTTGACTCTTAACTACCACTTTGAAATAGCCTAGCAAGTCACTCAGTTGTAACTAACTGCTACGAAACAAAGTAAGAATGAAAACGGACGGACGCCTCGGCACCGGCTACAGATGCAGCAACAACACACCCAGCCCAGTCAACCCTGCAAAGTCTGTAACGTCCGTGTGTAATTGAGACACGGACTGCAAAAGTTGGTTATAACAGGTGTTTACTGAATGGAGACAAAACTGGAACTACTATACAGGGGTGGTCACTACTGGTACTGCAGTATACAGGGGCTGCAGAATATAGTTCCTTCTTCAAGGTACATACACTACAATTCCTCCCCTTTTAGCTAAACAGTACATAACATTCGATTAATAATTAAATAACATATTTACAATTACAGTTGCTATACACATTAGCTGAAGTTAATCAATTATAAATTCAGTCTTTGAGGAGGCTTCCTGATTCTGTCCGGATAACGCCTCTTTGGGGTATCAGGTTCTTCTGGCAAAGTTGATTCGGGATCAACGTCGTTGTTTGGTTCGTCTGCTTCCAATATCACCGATTCTGAGGTAGATGCAATTGGTACTTTGGTTTCATCACCAGGTGTAGAGGATCGTGGTGTAGATTTGACGTTTTCCAGTGACTCTAGAATCTGGTCAGCATGGCGTCTTACAATGCTCTCTCCAACGTCCACGGTATACATTAGAGGTCCTTGCCGTGTGCAGATCGTTCCTGGCTGCCATTTCTCTGTGCGGTAGTCCCGGGCCAAAACTGGTTGACCTATCTTGAAACTCCTGGTTGGCCTTTCATTCATATTCTGAAACTGCCTGTTCTCCACATCTCTTCTGATGTTTGGCTTAACCAAATCCAAGCGGCATCTTAGTCTTCGATTGAAGAACATCATGGCTGGAGTTTGGTTGGTAACCGCATGTGTCGCATTCCGGTAGGCAAACAAGAAGTTATCCACCTTGTGTTGTAGGGGTATGTCTTCATTACACATTGCCTTGATAGCCTTCTTGAATGTTTGAACGAACCTCTCAGCCAATCCATTGGTGGCTGGATGATATGGGGCGGATGTGTAATGCTTAACACCATTGTTCTTTAAGAACCTCCGGAACTCTTCAGACACAAACTGTGGTCCATTGTCGGAGCAAATCTGTTCAGGCAGCCCATTTCTGGCAAATATGGTTCGTAAGACTGTGATAGTTTTTTCCTGTGGTGGTTGAGGACATTTTTATTACCTCTGGCCACTTTGAATGTGCATCCACCGCAATTAAAAACATCGAGTCCATAAATGGACCAGCAAAATCAATGTGTACCCTTTGCCATGGAGATGAGGGCCACTCCCATGGATGTAGAGGGGCTTGTGGTGGGGCGTTTTGGACCTTCTGGCATCCTGTACAGCTCTTGGTCATCTCTTCGATTTCTCTATCGATTCCCGGCCACCACACAAACGCTCTGGCTAAGTTCTTCATTTTTACCCCTCCCAGATGACCCTCATGAAGCTCATTGAGCACTCTATCCTTCAATTTGGGTGGAATTACTACTCTGGATCCACACATCAAGGTTCCTCGGCACACTGACAGCTGTTCTCTTCTCGGCGAGAATGCTGGCAACAGTGGTTCGCCATGTGCTGGCCATCCCTTCACCGTTAAATCATAGACCCTGGAGTGTGTCGGGTCATTTCGTGTTTCCTTTTCTATGTTTGCATTCGTCACAGATAGACATTCGACTATGGTCGAGTGGAATATCTCCACAGGATCCACTGCAGGTGCTTCTTCCACCGTCGGCATGACAATCCATCAGCATTCCTATGCTGTTTAGTTCCTTTGTACTCGATGTCATATTGGTGTGCCCCTAGGAAAAGGGACCACCTCTGTAGCCGTTGTGCTGTCATTATCAGGACGCCCTTCTTAGGGTTGAAAATGGAGACAAGAGGTTGATGATCAGTTAGTAGAGTAAATTTCTGTCCGTGCAGGTAGTGATTGAAATTCTTCACCCCCACCAGGCTGAGGGCCTCTCCGTCAATCTGGGCGTAGTTACGCTCGGCAGTTAACGAGCGTGACGCAAAAGCTATCGGCCTCTCTGAACCATCAAGGGATTTATGTGACAGTACCGCTCCAACGCCGTAGGGAGACGCATCACACGCCAGTCTTATCGGTAGTGATGGGTTGTAGTGAGCCAATACTTCTCTTGAAGTGATCAGGCCTTTACACTTCTGAAAGGCCCGCTTACATTCATCGCTCCATTTCCATGCTACTCCAGTTTGTAGCAGGGCGTTCAGTGGGTGCAGAATTGTGGACAAATTCGGCAAAAACTTATGGTAGTAATTCACCAATCCGAGGAATGACCTCAGTTGCGACACATTTTCAGGCGCTGGAGCCTTAACTACCGCTTCAATTTTGTCAGGGGACTTATGTAACCCCTCTTCATCAATCACGTGGCCACAATACAATATTTGTTTCTTAAAAAACTCGCACTTGGGGTGATTGGCTCGTAGCCCATGTTCTCTTAGTCTAGTGAGCACCTGCTCTAGGTTGGCAAGGTGTTCACTGTCATTTTCACCTGTCACTAGGATGTCGTCCAAGTAACACTGAATCCCCGGAATCCCTTGCAGGACTTGTTCCATCGCTCTTTGCCATATAGCCGGAGCTGATGCAACTCCGAATACCAGTCGATTATACTGGTAAAAACCTTTGAGAGTGTTTATCGTGAGATATTTCCTAGAGGATTCTTCAACCTCCATCTGCAAATATGCTTGCGCTAGGTCAATTTTTGTAAAACGTTTCCCTCCAGATAGTGAGGCGAACATATCTTCTATCCTCGGAAGAGGATACTGTACTGTGTGAAGGACTGGGTTCACAGTCACCTTGAAGTCCCCACAGATGCGAACCTTCCTTGGCTCCTCAGACTTATTGTTTAACGTTTTCTTCATGACAGGAACGATGGGTGTCACCCACTCGCTCCAGTCTACCTTAGATAACACGCCTGCATTCTCCAGATTCTCCAGCTCTGCCTCGACGGCTGGGCGAATTGCATACGGTACCGGTCTTGCTTTGAAAAACTTGGGAATTGCATTCTCTTCTATTTTTATCGAGGCGGTTACGCCTTTAAGAGTTCCCAGTCCTTGTTGAAATACCTCTTTAGCGTTAGCTAAGATTTTTGACAATCATCCAGGTGTGACGTCGTCATCCTTTTTACCAGCCACAGTCAGTGCCTGAATGGAGTGCCAGTCTAAACTTATCTTTCTGATCCATTCACGTCCCAATAACGGTGGTCCACCATCTTGCAGTATGTACAGATACAATTTCTGTATTTCCTTGCCATTGTATTCGACAGGCACCCTTATTTTCCCTCTGGGGTATACTTTCTGCCCCGTATATGTCTTCAAGACAATGGATGTGTCTTTCAAGGGTATGTGTGAGAATAGCCGCTCGCAGTCTCGTCGATTCATGACGGTCAGGGCTGATCCTGTATCCAATTCCATTTTGACTTGGGACCCTGCTATCGTGAGGGTGACCCAAATGGTTCGGTGATCCTCTTTTGCGATTACGTTGTGTAGTTTGAGACAGCTTAGTCTCTTGTTCCCGGATTCACTATCGCTCTTCTGGTCTTCGGAACTACTGTCCCGTCATCTTTTGTACTTTCCTGTACTTTTCCTTAGTAGTCTTTTTGTTGTCGTTAGTCTTCTTCCCAGACCTGCAAACTCGTGCAATGTGTCCCATCTTTCCGCATTGCCTGCATGTTTTGTCCTTGGACCAGCAGTCCTTCTGGTCATGGGTTGTTCTGCCGCAGCGATAACATTTTTCAAATCCCCATGTCATTTCATGGGTGCCGTATTCCTGTGGCTTTTGCTGTATTTCCACAGCTCCCCTTGCTGCTGCTTTGTACGATACTGCCACGCTGAAAGCCTTATCTAGCGTCAGCTCTTTCTCTGAGAGTAACTTCTTCTGGGTTCCTTCACTCAGGAGTCCACAGACAAATTTGTCCCGTAGGGTATCTGCCGGTCCTGCTGCGAACTGGCAGTGCTTTGATAGCTTGCGTAGTTCCGTAAGGTAATCAGCATTGCTCTCATCTTTATGCTGAGTTCTCTTGTGGAATTTAAATCTTTCTGCCATCAGCAGCGGTGTAGGATTTAGGTGTTCCTGTAGGATATCAACAATTTCGTTAAAACTCTTCTCCATCGGTTTGACCGGAGTGATCAGGTTCCGCAATAGGCCGTACGTTCTTGTGCCCATTAAGTTTAGTAGTACCGATGCCTTTTTCTCATCGGCTACTTCATTTGCCTTGCAATATACTTCGACTCTTTCCACATACGTGGTCCAGTCTTCTATTGCATTATCGAAGGCAGTGATATTGCCAGTCTTCGGCATCTTGGAGATCTAAGATGGCCCCTCCCGCGCTTTGCCTTCTTCCCCGCTGGATTAAGATGGTGCCTCCCGCGCTTTCTGCCTTTTTCGCTGCTGCCAGCGCTGTTGCTGGCGTTTTTATGCCTTGATGGCGACGCCCTATGGTCTTCGCGCACTTCCCCCCGCGCTGCTGCCAACGCCGCTCTCCGCGGTCCCCGTGGCAAACTGTAGCTCCTCACGGCTTTCTGCGCTTCTAATTTCTTTTATTTTAATTACTGTTCCCGTCGTCAGAGCAGACCCTATGGGACACTTTCCTCCCTCTTCTCGGGTCTGTACGCTGCCCGGCTTCGTAGCACCGGCCGTGCCCTGTGTGCTCCACCCTCTCTCTCTCTCGCTCTTCTTCCCGACAACGCTGCTCGGCCCCGTTGAAAAGCCACCCGATCGAGCTCTAGCCCGCCGCAGCCCAGGAAGAATCAGTGTACTACCTGCCACCAGCCCGATTAGCTGGAACACCATAGACTAGATAACCAAGCCCCGCTCTCGACAGCCTCTCCTGCAAATCTTCGAATTCGATGAATCAGAGGGCGGTTGCCCACGGTCGACGCCCGTT
This sequence comes from Somniosus microcephalus, assembly GCF_052327205.1. Taxonomy (NCBI): domain Eukaryota; kingdom Metazoa; phylum Chordata; class Chondrichthyes; order Squaliformes; family Somniosidae; genus Somniosus; species Somniosus microcephalus. Next base: position 31,304,592 of record NC_140992.1, on the reverse strand, counting down.
TCTTCTGTTTGTTTTTTTTTCTTTTTGGATTTCTTCCTTCTGGCCTCGACCTCTAACAACTTCGCTTCAGGGATGGATCCCCGTGAGGTGGTGCAGAACTGTAGGTAAGTTCGGATCTGTTCGTCGCCAATGTAACGTCCGTGTGTAATTGAGACACCGACTGCAGAAGTTGGTTGTAACAGGTGTTTACTGAATGGAGACAAAACTGGAACTACTATACAAAGTTACTACACAGGCTTATATACAGGGGTGGTCACTACTGGTACTGCAGTATACAGGGGCTGCAGAATATAGTTCCTTCTTCAAGGTACATACACTACAAAGTCCGCCTCACCAACATCTGGGGACTTGTGCCAAAATTGGGAGAGCTGTCCCACAGACTATTCAAGCAACAGCCTGACATAGTCATACTCACAGAATCATACTTTTCAAACTCCTCCATCACCATCCCCGAGTATGTCCTGTCCCACCGGCAGGACAGACCCACCAAGGGTGGGGGCACAGTGGTATACATTCAGGAAGGAGTGGCCCTGGGAGTCCTCAACATTGATGTCGGGTCTCATGGCTTCAGGTCAAGCATGGGCAAGGAAACTTCCTGTTGATTACCACCTACCACCCTCCTTCAGCTAATGAATCAGTACTCCTCCATGTTGAACACCATTTGGAAGAAGCACAGAGTAGCAAGGACTCAATGTACTCTGGGTGGGGGATTTCAATGTCCATCACCAAGAGTGGCTCCGTAGCACCACTACTGGCCGAGTCCTGAAGGACCTAACTGCCAGTCTGGGCCTGCGACAGGTGGTGAGAAAACCAACACGAGGGGAAAAACCTACTTGACCTCCTCCTCACCAATCTACTTGTCGCAGATGCATCTGTCCATGATAGCATTGGCAGCAGTGACCACCACACAGTCATTGTGGAGACGAAGTCCCGTCTGCACACTGAGGACACCCTCCATCGTGTTGTGTGGCACTACCACCGTGCTAAATGGGACAGATTCAGAACAGATCTAGCAGCTCAAAACTGGGCATCCATGAGGCGCTATGGGCCATCAACAGCAGCAGTATTGTATTCCACCACAATCTGTAACCTCGTGGCCCGGCATATCCCTCACTCTACCATTACCACCAACCCTGGTTCAACAACGAGTGTAGAAGAGCATGCCAGGAGCAGCACCAGGCGTACCTAAAAATGGGGTGCCAACCTGGGGAAGCTGCAACACAGGACTACATGCATGCTGAAAATCAGAAGCAGCATGCTATAGACAGGGCTAAGTGATCCCACAATCAACAGATCAGATCAAAGATCTGCAGTCCTGCCACATCCAGCCGTGAATGGTGGTGGACCATTAAACAACCAACGGGAGGAGGAGGCTCCAAGAATATCCCCATCCTCAATGATGGTGGAGCCCAGCACGAGGCTGAAGCGTTTGCAGCCAGAAGTGTCGAGTGGATGATTCATATCGGCCTACTCCCGAGGTCCCCACCATCACAGAAGCCATTCTTCAGCCAATTCGATTCACTCCACGTGATATCAAGAAACGGCTGAGCGCACTGGATACAGCAAAGGCTATGGGCCCCGACAACATCCCGGTTATCGTGCTAAAGACTCCCAGCCACCAGCTTCTCAAGGTCAACCAATAAGGCCATCTGCAGTGACCCCCACTGTAAGTCAGCAGCCTTCTACCAGCCACTGGGGTAGCACTGTGTGACATCATTGGGTACGCAAAGGCACACACAAGACAGTCACTAAGGGTGATGAGTTGATTTCTTGATGTCACACTGGATGGATAGATGTATAAAGTTGGACTAGAAAGTTTGCTTTGTGGTGGCTTTTATTTCAACATTGTGGCCAAGAGGACGCCATAATGGTCAGTAGCAGAGGAAAGGTAAGGTTTGGGGCTAATGTTGAAATGAGAATTAGGGTTGTGGTCACTGGGATTGCAGGCGGATGATTCCATTTGGGATATCCCGGCCAGAAAGGGGCTGTCTGGCTTGCATCCTTCCTTCTGTTTCTTCCTCTTCGGCTTCCTCCTCTTCTGTGTCTTCCTCTTTCCTCTGCAAGTGGATGTTGTAAATCTGAAATGACAGCATAAAATGCTGGAAATACTCAGTAGGTCAGGCAGCATCTCGACCTGAGACGTGAACTCTGTTTCTCTCTCCATGGATGTTGCCTGATCTGCTGAGTATTTTCAGAATTTTCTGTCTTCTCAGAGGCCTTTCTTTACCATCCGAGGCCTTGCAAGCATCCAGCAGCACTCCCTACACACTTAAAAAAAACTTTTAGCATCTATTGCAGCAAGCCACTACTTCAATAAAATCAAATAAAAACCAGTCCAAAAGCTTAAATGCAAACTTACCTGAAAGATGTGCGTGTCCCTTTAAGAGGTGCTGACAGTGCCTCCGTCAGTCTACTTGCACGCTGGGTTTACCTGGCGTGCTTAGGACCCAGCGCTGAACACAGCGCTAGGGTCAAAGTTCGCCCTGGTGACGTTACGTTGACGTCACCACAGCGCCATTTTGCTTTTCAGGGTGATGCTACTTACCGGCAGTGCTACCAGGACGACGAAAATGGAGGATGCCATGGGACCTGCCACCAGTTGGCGGAAGAGCAGCGGTAGCCATTTTCTCCACATTAGACTGCGCTAACGGATGGTGATAATGTAGGGAATTTCTCCCCCAATATTTTTAATTGTCTGTTCATTCTTAAGCAGGATATTTTGGGCGAGACCAGAACGAGAGGCCACAAATATAAGAAAGTCACTAATAAATCCAATAGGGAATTCAGGAGAAACTTCTTCACCCAGAGAGTGGTTAGAATGTGGAACGTGCTACCACAGGAATGGTTGAGGCGAATAGCATAGATACATTCAAGGGGAAGCTGGATAAACACTAAGGGCCAATTTTTATCATGGCCAATCAACCTAACCCGCACATCTTTGGACTGTGGGAGGAAACCGGAGCACCCGGAGGAAACCCACGCAAACACAGGGAGAATGTGCAAACTCCACACAGACAGTCACCCGAGGCCAGATTTGAACCCGGGTCCCTGGCGCTGTGAGGCAACAGTGTTAACCACTATGCCACCATGAAGAGGGGTGGGAGGAGGCTCGTGTGGAGCATAAACACTGGCATGGACCTGTTGGGCCAAATGGACTGTGTCTGTGCTGGTAATAATTTGTAATTTATCAATCTAATTTCTGAAATTTGTTTTACATTTCTTGAAGTAATGATTAAATAGCTCCTGGGAACGGATTTTATCAGTACGAGGAATAATCCCACCTCTAGAGGATTTAATAATAAATTCTATATTATTATTTTACAATCTCTTCATATGGTGAAAGCAGTTTGAAGCTATTATTGATGTTTACTTTTGATCAACTAACAGCAGTTTGTGGAGTCAATAGTCATATGAAGAAAGTCTTGCAGCCACATCCCTTAGCTGCTTTTGATCTACATAAATTAGCCTGTTTCTGTGGAGTGTGCAGCAGTCCTACATTTCCAGTGTATGTGCAGTCCTAAGTGCTTAAAGGAATAATGTCCTCCAGACGAGTTGCCTGAATCCAACTTGCTTAATTAATTCCCAAGACTATAAACATCTTCAAGAAAAGTAGTGAAGCAGACCTTGAATCCTCAGACTATGGGGAAACCAATATTAGCCATCTGAAATGTGCCATGCAGGGGACAGAATCCACACTGCACTGATGGAAGGCAAGACGACCAAGAGTACCTCCATAGGTATTTTCTGAAATGCGCAACATAAACCTCAAGGTCTGTACAACACGCAAGGGATATATTGCCTGATGGCCTTTCATATCTTCACCACCACCTAGAGCCTGATGAATGAGGGTATGCGCTGAACCAGACAATTAGCAATGTCTATGCCAGTATGTGGCCTGGTACACTCAGGTGCACATTAATAGGGTCATGTTGCACAGTATTATGCATCTGGCCTTGGCACAGTTGGAAAATCTGACTGACATTTCGGCAATCTGCTTACGAGACTGGTATGAAACCAACACGAACCTTCTTCATGTTGTTTCAAGATATTGCCATTCAGAGCTTTCGGGTCATCAGGCAGCTTTCCTGCAAAAGCCCCAAGAGCAACAAGCAACTCCCCTGTGCCTGCAGCAGCATTGGATGCAGATCTGGAAAGGATTCTCCCGGTAGCAACTCCTCCCAAATCTCAGTTGAGATCAGGTAACTTTCCCTAGACCACCACTCAGCCATTGGGGGAATCTCTGATCCTAATATTTTTACTCATCTATCCCTTATCTTTAACTTTCTTTTACTATGAACACAGCTCAAAGAAATCCTCCTTGGTCCTCTCTTGCTGTTGTCAGGTCGCCACAGACTTCAGCACATAAGCTAGGCACTGAAATATTAGCCTAGATCTCTTCCCTAGTGCTGTACTGTTGGAGGTGCCATCTTTTGGATGAGATATTAAATGGAGGCTCCAGCTACACTCTCTGTGGACGTAAATGATCCCCTGGCACTATTTGAAGAACAGCAGGGTAATTTTCTCTGGTGTGCTGGCCAACATTTATCCCTGAACCAACACCACTAAAACAGATTAGCGAGACACTTATCTCATTGTTATTTGTGGGACCCAGCGGTGTGCAAATTGGCTGCTTCGTTTGCCTACCATTAGAGCAGTGACTTCAAAAGTAATTCATTGGTTGTGAAGTGCTTTGGGATATCCTGAGGATGTGAAAGGCTCTATGTAAATGCACATTTGTTCTTTCTTTTGTTTTCTATAATCCAATTTGTATGACTTCCACTGCTGATTATTATTTGTTTCCTTGAATTTTAAAAATGTTTTTGCTTGGCCTTTAGGTTATTTTTGACCTCATTCAGGTACTTTGTTGCTGGTCATGCTATATTTCACTTTCATTGCAATACATGTGTTCTTCTTTATTTTCAGCTTGCAGTTCCCACTTAATACTCTTTGAACACTTACTTCTCTGGAGCTGGAACTGAATTAGCTCCGCTTGGTGTAGCAGTATAAGGGCTAAATTTGGAATTAAGATTATATGGGGGAAAAATTTGGTTGCTTTACGCCTCCCGTTAGCGCCGTAAGAGGGCGTTAATGGAGCCCAAAGCAACTAGCGCCCGGTCGCGGCGATGTTTGCACCGCTCGCGAAATTCACCAGACATTTTGTGGCGGTGCGAAACACTACCGCCACGATCTCCTGCGTCCGCAGATCATGACATCAGTCGAGTGTGCAATGCCCCGGACCGGATATTGAGTGGCACCCCCTGCCTTTCCGCCTGCCGCTAGCAACGACAGATTGAGGGGAACGTTTTGCAGTCGGGAAGGGACTGGGGGAGCGCTATTTATAGGCGACCGCTTCCTGCCTTTATTTGTCGGTGACATTTTTGCACCACGCATTGAGAGATAGAGAGAGACTTCTGGAGAGATTCAACGCTGTGTGAAGGAGTTTTGGGTACTGAGCAGCACTGGTTCATTTTGATTTGACCTTCCCTGCATCGATTTAGAAGAGACTATGGGGGCTGCACTGAGCTCTTTCCCTGGGCCTCTCCATTGTTCTTTCCAGCAGATTTGATGTACAGGTCTCTCCAGGCCGAGATTCAAGGCTGCAATGAGCAGGGTGTGGCTGGAGAGCAAGATCGACCCTCCCCTTTAAGAACTGGCCGGTGCCAGTGTGTCTGTGTTCCATTGCTGACTGACATCACACGAGCTTTGCCAGCACTCTGAGGTAGCGCCTTGCTCCTCAGCATTAGTGCCTTAGGAGAGGTGTGTAGCGCCTGATTTAGCGCTCCAATCACCTCCAGGGGCGATAGAAGCCAAGTTTGCAGTTGGAGGCGATAATTAGCGGCAGGTGCTAAACTTTGCACCTGGCCGATAACTGCGCCCCAAATGGGGCGATACCGAATTTCTCCCCCATGAGTATTTATCTGGCTGGGCATTCTTATATATGGGTCTGCTATCCAGATTCAATTTCTGGTCTATCTAGCCCAATGTAAATGCCTTGAGTTGGACACATTTCCAGTTATTGGAAGGCTAACACATTTGATTCCATCAATGTAGCTTGGATGTGACCTATTTTGAGGAACCAAATGCAGGTTGCCTGGGATGAGGGGGTTGTCCTATAAGGAGAGATTGAGTAGAATGGGCCTAAATTCTCTGGAGTTAAAAAGAATGAGAGATGATCTCATTGAAACATATAAAATTCTTACAGGGATTGACAAGGTAGATGTTGAGAGGTTGTTTCCCCTGGCTGGAGAGTCTAGAACTAGGGGTCATAGCCTCAGGATAAGGGGTCAGCAATTTAGGGCTGAGGTGAGGAGAAATTTCTTCACTCAAGAGTTGTGAATCTTTGGAATTCTCTAGCATAGAGGGCTGTGGATGCTCAGTCGTAAAGTATATTCAAAACTGAGATAGATAAATTTTTGGACATTAAGGGAATCAAGGGATAGGACGGGAAAGTGGAGTTGATGTAGAAGATCAGCCATGATATTATTGAATGGCGGAGCAGGCTTGAGGGGCCATATGGTCTACTCTTGCTCCTATTTCTTATATTCTTATGTTCTCCCTTGTACATTTTTATTTAATGTGCTATGTGAAGGAAAGCCAGTCATTCAACTGATCTTCTAAAAAGATATTGTAGGCACAGCATAGGGTGGACCTTTGTGAGGACAGGGGTATTTGAGGCCACAAATCTCTTGCAAATGTGTTCTAAATGTCAAACTTATAGGACTGGATTTTCTGCCTATTGATTAGGAGTGTGTGGAAATCTAGTATATTGTATAACTACAGTTCCACAGTCTTCACTCTGTTTAATTCAAAAATTCCAGTACGGTGATTAGTCACGATAAGCTGCCTTTCATAAACCTAGCTTGGGTTGCAATGTAATGTAGTTAAGTTATTTCCTCTACAATAAATTCCACCATCTTTTCTGCTAAAGATGCCAAGCTAACATGCCTAAATTTCTCAGGATCATGCTTCTGATTTTTTTTTTGTTGAAAGACTATTTCTCACCGTGCTTGTATCAACTTTATGCTTAATGAACTGTGAAAACTGTCTTCGAAATTATCCCCTATTCCTCCTCTCACGGATACATTTCATGTATATTAAAATGCCACAATGAGTACAACACCTTTTTAAAAAAAATGCTAATTTACCGATCTTTTCTATGAGTTCACTAGGAAAAGAACTGGAAAACCCTCTCTCAAAAATAAAGTTCCCCAATGTTGGTCTCCCGTACTAATCTCATCAATTAATGTAATCTCCTAAAGGATATTAATAACCACATGTAAAACTCGAGAAAAATCCAATTTCTTTAGGAGCCTCAAAGCGGAGACAAACCTCCAGGACATCGATGCAACATTACAGGGCTTTAATTTTCTCGGTGAGTAGAACTAGTGCTAACTTCGGTTATGTATAAAGGGTAATAATTTTAATATGAAATGTGCAGATTTATTTCCTGCATCACTTAATTTCTCCCATTTAAAGCTGGTACTAAAGCACTGATGGGAGTTAGCGGCATTCTAGTGTTAAGAGTAGGAGGCACTGGCTAAAGGGGCAGTATTTTAGTAAGCTTTGATGTTGTATCAAGTCTGTTAATATTGGATACTTTTGGAAGGAGCACCTCCTACATCGCCTGGCCTGAAATGTGCAAGGCCACTAGAGGTCGACTGTCAGGAATTGGTACTCGTACTACAGGAAACTTTCTGGTGTCCGGCACGGACGGGACCGAGCTGGTGCCGTCCCATCAAAACTGCCGTAGAAACCAGCGCTAATGTTAAAACATACGGAGCTTCTGAGCTCCGTATCTAGCAACAAACCCTGTTGCTTAGCAACAGCCTCAAAACAGTCAGCGCAGCTTGCAAGCGTCTCTGTAGCTAAGCAACAGCTTCAGCTAGACGCTTGCAGAGCCAGGACTGCAGAAAAAAAGCAACGAAAAGTAAAAAAACTTCTGAACCGACTCCTGAATTTTGCCGGTGGATAGAGCTTTCCGGACATTTAACCTCCGGTTAAACGAAAGTTTCCTGTACTTGGGACCTCAGGAAGGAACAGTGTACAAAGGAGGATGCACCGCGACAGGAATGTGATCAGAAAACTGCACTAGTCCTTGAAAACACACCTGCTGCCATGAAACAATGTGCAGATGATATTCAAAGTGGCAGTGAAGGTAATCACCGCATTCAATTTCTACGGCACGCTGTGCTTTCAGGAATCTGTAGGAGACACCAAGGTCAGCCAATATATAGTTCACTGATGGGTCACTGGGGTAACATGTCCTCAAGTTCAACAGTAGAATGCAGCACAGACCGGTGAGGCAGTCGTCTGTGTTCGTCACTTTATATTCACATCTACTTTCTCACTAAAATTAGTGAACAGAGGAAATCAAGTCCTTAATGTTAAAGTGATACTCCAGTATAAAGCACTTCTATACAGGTCTTATTCATGGGAAAAATACTCACCCTATAAGTCGTAAAGAGAATAAAAGTAGCTGGGCTCTTGATGGGTCTCAGCATCTCAATGTGTGTGTGTGCGCTCTTTCTCATTTTTTAATGTAACTTAAATGAAGCTATTATGCATACAGGTGTACATTCATATATATTTTTAAAAAGTCATTATTGAATTGCACATTGACACACATACATATATAGTGTACATTCCGATATTTATTTTATAAAGCCATCGCACACCCCGACTGCGCAGTGCCTGTGGGAAAATTGCATCGACAACACATTCAGGCTTCTTGGCGTCAGAGTGCCTGCAATGGGAACAGGGTGAGTTGAAGGGGGCTGAGGGTCCTTGTTTGGTTTTGCATTCTAGGGGTTAGTTAGGTCTGAGGACAGGGGAGGGGATCCTGCACATGGTTGGTCATGTTGGTCCATGTCAATGCCCCTCATGGCCAGTGGGTGGGTTGCTACACTGTGCAACAGGGGCAATATGGGGTGACTGAGTCTCTTAAGATTGAGCCCCATCTTGTTTGGCATTTCCTCAGTTCCAGGCAAAGGCCAAACACCACCACTTCTCATTAGCACAGCACATATCCCAGGTGTTTCAGCCATGTTTGTTGTAGGGATAAATGCCCTCCACCAGAGCTGGGGGGTGGGTGTATCTTCTTGCAGCTGGAATGGGAGTTGTGCTAGCCTCCTTGTTGTGGAGGGCGGGGGGGGGGGGGTGCGGGGGGTCTCTCCAATGGGCAAGCCCAATAAGCACTAAGCTGGCTGCTCAGGGATTGCAAGACCAGCCATGTGCCTCGTGGTCTAATGCAGCATTCCACACGTGTTTCTGCACTCAACCTCATGAAAACAATGATGGTGATGGTCACATCTGAGGGCCAGCCTATGAGCCATTTCAGATTATCACTACAAACTACACAGGAATACTAACAGTTTAATCAAAATGCACTAAAGCTTAAGAGGGAAAAATTAGGTTGGTTAGCGCCTCCTGCTAGTGCCTCGGGGGGGGGGGGTGGGGGGGGGGCGCTAACGTGGCGCTAAGAACTTAGCGCCCGAGCACGGCGATTTTAGCAGCACTCACAAAATTGACCAGTCGTTTTGCGGCGGCGCTAAACACTACCGCCACGATCTCCTGCGCCCGCGATAGTGACGTCAGTCAAGTTTGTAATGCCCCGGATCGGATATTGAGTCGCGCCCCCTGCCTTAGCACCTGCCGCTAGCAACGACAGGTAGAGGGGAACGTTTTCAAGTCGGGAAGGGGCTGGGGGAGCGCTATTTAAAGGCGGGCGCTCCCTGCCTTTTCTTGTCGGCAAAATTTTTGGTTTTAACACTGTCCCAAGGAGTTTTGGCCCTCAGTGCCACTTTTGAGGTTCCTAAGCGCCGAGCTCTTTCCCTGGGCCTATCCATTAATGCTTCCACACAATTGCTTTTGAGGTCTCTCCAGGCCGAGATTCAAGGCTGTAATGAGCAGGGTGTGGCTGGCCAGCAAGATGGCCCCTCCCCTTTAAGAACTGGACGGCGCCAGTCTGCCTGGCTTCCATGGTAACGGACATCGCCTGAGCTTCGGTAGCGTTCTGAGGTAGCGCCACGCTCCCTGATGTTTGCGCCTTGAGAGAGGTGTGTAGCGCCTGATTTAGCGCTCAAATCACCTAGAGGCGACTTTTGCAGTCAGAGGCGATAATTAGCACCAGGCCGATATTAGCGCCCCAAAATGGGCGATACTGAATTTTTCCCACTATATGTCTTAAAAATCAAACAATTTCTGAATCACAGGCCATGTACTTACTCATTATAATCCAGAACAATGCAAGTCAACACACTGAAACTGACAGCTTTCCCAAGCCTTTCTACTGACCAGGCATCTATCCCACAATCCAACAGCTCTACTTTGGAAAATGGATAGGATGTTCGTCCACGGAGCTCTAGAACTATTGCCTATATAGTTACAACAAACGGGAAAAACAAAGCAAGCTGTTAGCTTTAAATAACATTTAAAAAACAATTGTTAAGATACTACATGATCTTTTTCTGATTTTACACACTTCACTTACCAAAACGTATGAAGGTTTCAGAATTCCCACAACACACCTGGTGTGGTAAAGTTAAGAGGTGATTATTTTGATGAATTAAAAAGTATGAATAAAAGATGTAGGGTTCCCTTTCGTTTTAAGATGATCAATAATTAATACGAACGTGTGAAAATGACAAGCAGGAAAAGACTAGCTGGTCCAAAGTGCAAAGTGGAGATGAGGTAGAAGATCAGCCATGATCTTATTCAATGGTGAAACAAGCTCGAAGGGCCAAATGGCTGACTCCTGCTCCTATTTCTTATGTTACGTTCTTATGTTCAAAGACCGCCCCACACTCAGGATGGCTAGAGTATCATGACTAGATACTTCCCATCCTCTCCGCAGCCATGTAATCTCCTGGGAGAGGCAAAGAGAGAAAAACCCATGGGTTAATAATGGAAAAAAAACTCTGGAAAATTCCTCTCGAACCCCCTCAGGCAATCAAAGCCAGCCCAGGAATTTCCCAGGCTGGTAGCGGGCGAGATCAGTGGCGGGTCAGGTGGGAAAGTTGTTATTTTTGACAGCGGGTCAGGATCCTCTGAGACAGACGGGTCCCGACCCTGTCGAGTAGCGGCTGGAGGCAGCAATACAGGCCATGCAGATTAGTCAGGGTGCTCGGCCAGTTGCCACAATGCATCAGCAACCCGGGCAAATGGCTCCAGATCCCCAGTGATTCCAGCAGGCCTCTCAGGGAGAGGTGATTTCCCCTCTCCAATACGATGGTGTTGGGAGACCGGTAGTCCGCACTGTTGATACTGGAGGCCGTCAACAATTAATGTTAGTCGACTCCGGCTCCTCCACCACCATCATTCACGATCCCCACCCCGACCCTACGAAGGCTGTGCCCCAAGTTTTATCAGGCTTTGACAATTCAACCCAGACAACTATACAAGGATCTCTTCCTCTACAGCTAGACATAGACGGGGTTCGAGTCACAGTCCTGTCTCCCGTTTATTTGGCCATGCATAATGGGCAGGGACTACAGGAAACTCTCGATTTACCGGCACCTAAATAACTGGAAATCTCTGTTAACCGGCAAAATTCAGAGTAGGTTCAGGTAAGTTTTACTTCATATTAGTGGCAGTTCCTGGATCTGTGGCTGTGTAACTGGGGTTCGTGCACAGGGATGCTTGGTCTGTGGCTGGAGTTCCTGCGCATGTTGCTAAGCAACAGGGAAGCCTGGATTTGTTGCTGTGTACGGCGCGCTCGTACTTTTTAACTATACCTTTCTGTAATCCAGACTTTTTGATAAACCGGCACCACGCCGGTCCCGTTGGTGCCAGATAATAAAGAGTTTCCTGTACTGGGCAGTGATGTGCTCAAAAGTTATCAGGCAGTAATTGATTATGCCAACAATTGTATCTGGTGGAACCGTAAAAATATACCCCCTGTCTAGTGCACACTCGGTATTTGCGACTAAAAAAAAATCAGAGGAGTACGGACCAGTCACCTCTGATGACCCAGAGGTACAGGCGATCATCGAGTGGCTGCCGGGTGTCTTCGCAACCCATAAACGTGATTGTGGAAACATGACCGACCTGGTACATGCTCCAGTGAAACAGTACTCCTACCCAGCCGAGAGCATACCGTATATTCGAGCCGCCATCGAGTCATTGTTAAAGCAGGGTGTTGTTCGCAGAGGCACGTTCACTACTAACTCCCCGATTTGGCCGGTTAGAAAACTGGATGGCAGCTGGCGCCTGACTATTGACTACCGCAGACTCAACTTAGTCACCCCCACATGTGCCCCGGTGGTCCAATAGACACCCACCCTACTCTCCCAGATTCCCAGTGGCAGTACGGTCTTCTCCACCCTGGAAATCTCGAATGGTTTTTGGAGTATCCCAGTCAAACAAGAGAATCAATTGAAATTTGCATTCACCTTTGAGGACCAGAGTTATACCTGGATGTGCCTGCTACAACGGTTCCATAAATGCTCCCACTATTTTCCACAAACGTATGGCCGGATCCTGAAGAGCTTTCACAAATCTCCTGCTTGCTCCAATATGTTGACGATCTCCTCCTTGCCACCACAGAACACGTCCAACATTTAACCCTTTTACAAGAATTACCGCAGCTACTTTTGGGAGCCGGACTGAAGATCCATCTGCGCAAGGCCCAACTGGTGCAAGATTGTCTCTCTTTTTTTTAGGCGTCCAGATCGGATCGTCCGGCATCAGCCCAGACCAGCATAAGGTTGAGACCATCCAGCGTCTACCCCTGCCCACCTCGAAGACTGCCCTGCATTCTTTTCTCGGGTTGGTGGGGTATCAGCGGACCTTCATCCCTCAACTCGCGAAGACTGCGGTACCACTTTATGAACTACTTAAAGGTGATGGAGACCAGGTCCAACCCGGTTGGACTGAAGAGTGCACGAAAGCAGCAACACAATTGAAGAAAGCTCCACAATTTCTGTTTGGAGATAAATAGCCAGATTAGTCAGGAGCCAATTGTGAGAAGTCAATAAGGATATTTCCTTCTCAAGGTGGGGAATTGTAAGAAATAGTTGTCCAATAGAATCATAAAAAAATAGGCTTCTCTAGTTAAAGGAAATTCTTCAGCAGTCTGCCTTGTTGACACAGAACAATGTTAATCATGTTAGATAAGGGTTTTCACAAGTGCTCGTTATGAGGCCAAGGACATAACGTAGAAACAAGCCTTTGTGTAGGCATGACTAGGCCTAATAAAAGGTTGGGGAAGGAGCCTCATGATCCACTTATCTAAAAACAACTGTCTGGGAGAAGGTAACAAAATGTCCATACAAGAGATAAGTGAAAGAATGATCTCATGGGACTGGAGCCTAGGTTAGGAGGGGTCCGCCTTGGGTATCTATTCCCCTGTAACTGAACAATGGCATGGGTAAATGTAATTAAACAAATGATTGACATGAGGTATCCACCAGCCTCTAAAATAAGGTATATAAACGGGCAGTCGAGAAGGGAACAAAGGACAGACGGAGGAGAGCTCCCCGAGGTGGATCCATGCTAGCTTCGGCTTAACACCTCAGCCAGTTTGAGAGACGGCCGAAGAAGAGGAGACCTGGGTGTCCTTGTGCACCAGTCGCTGAAGGTAAGCATGCAGGTGCAGCAGGCGGTTAAGGTGGCAAATGGTATGTTGGCCTTCATAGCGAGAGGGTTCGAGTACAGGAGCAAGGATGTCTTGCTGCAGTTGTACAGGGCCTTGGTGAGACCACACCTTGAGTATTGTGTGCAGTTTTGGTCGCCTTATCTGAGGAAGGACATTCTTGCCATGGAGGGAGTGCAGCGAAGATTCACCAGACTGATACCTGTATGGCAGGAATGACGTATGAGGAGAGATTGGGTCGACTGGGCTTATATTCGCTGGCGATCAGAAGAATGATAGGGGATCTCATTGAAACTTATAAAATTCTAACAGGACTAGACAGACTAGGTGCAGGAAGGATGTTCCCGATGGCGGGGGAGTCCAGAACCAGGGGTCACAGTCTAAGGATAAGGGGTAAGCCATTTACGACTGAGATGAGGAGGAATTTCTTCACCCAGAGAGTGGTGAACCTGTGGAATTCTCTACCACAGAAGGCAGTAGAGGCCAATTCATTAAATATATTCAAGAAGGAGTTAGATATATTTCTTAATGCTAAAGGGATCAAGGGATATGCGGAGAAGTCAGGGACTCGGTACTGAGTTTGGATTATCAGCCATGATCTCATTAAATGGCGGAGCAGGCTCGAGGGGCCGAATGGCCTACTCCTGTTCCTACCTTCTATGTTTCTAATGCATCATCAGGTGGCTAAGGAGAAGGTTGGAGCTCCTGCTGTTGGTGCTGCTGCTGTGCCGGGTTGCGGTGCTGCCGCGGCTGCTGTTCCACCGAATCTGACGACCAGGATGAGAGGATATAAATGGTTCCCATACCGCCGGTATATATCTCCGTGGAGGAATGGAGGTTGTGTGCACTCAGACAAAGTGGCCAGAGGGTCTTCCAAGGAGGCCACACAGCAGATGGATTTTAGACTCAACACTCAAGATTAGTTGAGCTGCAAAATGTCTCCCAACCCTCAAACCACTAAGTTGTGGCATGTGAAAGAATTAGAGATTGCTGGACTGCTTTTAGCTGTTCGAGCAGCTGGCAACAATTCAGGTCCTAGCTCAACCTGGCTCGATTCACCTGGCGTGTTTTTATGAAGGCGGGCAGCATGTTGAAAAACCTCCAGAATCTGATCAGTCCTTTAAAATAGGATTATCCAGCCAGTTAATGACCTGTTAACTGACTTAACAACCTGTCCCGCCGTTTGGTGTCGGGTCAGTTCGGGAGCGGCTGACCCGACACTTCCCAAAGTCGCGTTGAGGCAGGATGGAGGCGGATTCGCAGCCCACACCCAATTTCTCCGATTTTTCCCTACAGATCCACCTCCAAACCCGCCCCTTCAGCGCAATTAAATTTGTGGCCTACACTTCCAAGTTTCGTGTCATCTGCAAATTTCTAAATTGTGCCTTGTACCTCCAAGTCCAAGTCATTAATGTACATCAAAAACAGCAGTGGTCCTAGTACTGAACCTTGGGGAACGCTACTGTATACCTTCCCCCAGTCCGAAAAACAGCCATTCACCACAACTCTGTTTCCTATCCCTTAGCCAATTTTGTATCCGTGCTGCTACTGCCCCTTTTATCCCATGGGCTTCAATTTTGCTAACAATCCTAGTATGTGGCACTTTATCAAATGCCTTTTGAAAGTCCATATACACATCAACTGCACTGCCCTCATCCACCCTCTCTGTTACCTCATCGAAAAACTCAATCATGTTAGTTAAACACGATTTGCCCCAACAAAATCCATGCTGGCTCTCCTTCATTAGTCCATGCTTCTCCAAATGGCTGTTAATTTTCTCCCGGATTATTGTTTCTAAAAGCTTCCCCACCGCCGATGTTAAAATGGCTGGCCTGTAATTGCCAGGTTTTTCACCTTTTTTTGAACAAGGGTGTAACATTTGCAATCCTCCAGTCCTTTGGCACCACCCCTGTATCTAAGGAGGATTGGAATACTGTGGCCAGCACCTCCACAATTTCTACTTAATTTCCCTCAGCAACCCAGGATGCATCCCAACCACGTATCCACTTTAATTACCACCAGCCTGTCTAGTACCTCCCCTTTATCTATTTAATCTTATCCCAGCAACCTCCTCGTTTACCATAGCTTTGACAAAGTCCACTTCCTTGGTTAACACCGATGCAAAGTACTCATTTAGTACCTCAGCCATGCCTTCTACATCCATCAATAGATCTCCATTTTGGTCCCTAATCGGCCCCACCGCTCCTCTGACAATCCTTTTACTGTTAATATGCCTATAGAAGACCTTTGGATGCACTTTTAGGTTAGCCGTCAATCTATTCTTGTACGGTTTCTTTGCCCCTCTTATTTCCTTTTTCACTTCTCCTCTGTACTTTTTATTTTCAGCCTGATTCTCCCTTGTATTATCAAGCTGACATCTGTCATATGCCCCCTTTTTCTGCTTCATCCTACTCTCTAACTCCATCATCCAGGGAGCTCTGGCTTTGGTTGCCCTCCTTTTCCCCTTTGTAGAAATATACTTAGACTGCACTCGAACCATCTCTCTTTAAAGGCCACCCATTGCTCCATTACATTTTTGCCTGCCAGTCTTTGAATCCAATTTACCCAGACCAGATCCCTCCTCAATTTGCTGAAATTAGCCCTCCTTCAGTTAAGTGTTTTTATTCTAGATTGCTCCTCGTCTTTCTCCATAACTAATCTAAACCTTACAATACTATGATCACTATTCCCAAGATGCTCTCCAACTGTGACATTCTCCACTTGACCCATTTCATTCCCCAGGACTAGATTCAGCAATACCTCCTTCCTCGCTGGGCAGGAAACATACTGATCAAGAAAATTCTCCAGAACACACTTCAGAAATTCCTGCCCTTCTCTGTCCTTAACACAGTCACTGCCCCATTCAATATTGGGGTAGTTAAAGTCTTCCAATATCACTACTCTATAATTTTTGCACCTCTCAGTAATTTCTTTGCAAATCTGCTCCTAGTCCAAAGATGTGCGGGTTAGGTGGATTGGCTATGATAAATTGACCCTTAGTGTTAGGGGGATTAAATACGTGGGGTTACGGGGATCGGGTGGGATATGTATCGGTGCAGGCTCGATGGGCCGAAATGGCCTCTATCTGCACTGTGGGGTTTCTGTGATTCTGTGATTCTATCTCCTTCCCACTATTTGGTGGCCAATAAAATACACCAAGTAGCGTAAGAGCTCCTTTATTGTTTCTTAACTCCAAAGAAATAGATTCTGTCTTTGATCCCTCAAGGATATTCTCTCTTTCTAGCTCTGTAATATTTTCCTTAATCAAAACGGCTACCCCATCTCCTTTCTTTCCTTCCCTATCTTGCCCGAATACCTGGTAGCCAGGAATATTAAGCGTCCAATCCTCACTTTTTTGAGCCAGGTCTCAGTTATCGCCACTACATCATAATCCCACGTGGCTATTTGCGCCTGCAGCTCACCAACCTTATTAACCACACTTTGTGCATTTACACACATGCACTCCAAATCGAACTTAGACCTCTTCGTATTTTCTACGAACCCACCTAATTCTGTATTATTTCTAACTCTAACTCTCTCTCCTCATCCTCCGTGCACCTTGTTTCTACTTTAGAACACTACATCCTGGTGCCCAGCCCCCTGCAAAATTAGTTTAAACCCACCCCCACAGCACCTAGTTAACCTGCCGACATGATCAAAGGCCTTCTCAAAGCCAAAGAAATTCAGCACCACTAGTAACTGCCATTCTTAGCTTTGCTCAATGCTATTACGAAGAGTAAAGATCTGTTCTGGCGAAAACCAGTTTGCTCTTCTTGGAGTCTGCCATCAATCGCCACCCTAATTCTGTTGAGGATAATGTTACAGAAGAGTTCGTCAGGGACAGGGCAGTGGAAATCTGGAATGCTCTCCCCCAAAAAGCTGTTGAGGCTAGGTCAATTGAAAATATCAAAACTGAGATTAATAGATTTTTGTTAGGCAAGGGTATTAAGGGATATTAAACCAAAGCAGGTAAATGGGGTTAAGATCCAGATCAGCCATGATTAGATGGCGGAACAGGCTAAACGGCTTACTCCTGTTCCTATGACGGAGAGTAATGTAATACTATACCAGCTGTTACAATCACTTCTGTCCCCTCGCTTGGGAAGTTTGACAATGATTCCTTTTGTCCAAACTTTTGGTGTTATTTCTTTTTCCCATTCCAATGAATGTAGTCAAGATTTCATTCCCACTTACTTTTGAGTAATTCTGCACAGATTTGATCCTGTGTGTGTGTGACGTGTTGTTCTTTACGTTAGCTACGGCTAACCAAGTACCGTGTGCAATCTTTTCCCCACAAAGATGAGAAGCAGTTGGTCATTGCCAGAATTGATCATACAAAATGTCAACCTGTAGCAAATTTGCTGAGGACTTCAGATTGGCAAGTGCATTGCATAGAAGGCATGAACTTCAGACCAAATCACTGGTAAAACTGTGAAATGCAGACACACATTCAGGCCATTTTTGAGAATTATTACTGGGAGTGATAATGACGATGGCAGCAGTTCTTGCCAGACTGGACCATTTGGCAATACATTCTCCCCGCCCCCCCCAACCCCACCATATGTGCAAAATGAAGGGCAGAATAGTTGGATTTTTCATTCTGTCAGGAGATAATTAAAAGTCTAACGTTTAAAAAGATCGAAAAAATTTCAAAATTCACAGAAGTGCCAAGATCCCACAGTTCAGTGCCCAGTCAAGTCTGTGGCACCATATGGCTCCCACATGTATCGTTTTAATGTGTACTCTTCCTCCCCACAAACCAGTAGCTTCCACATGAAAGCAACTTACATCCTGCCACGCAGAAATTAGGACAACTGAAGTTTATGATTTGCGGAAGCTACCATAGTGAAAGTAGAACTTCTTCTGCTTGTAGGTGATAAATTACTTTCATCCTGCAGCACTAGATACCACTCTCCAAGTACTGGATATGATTATATCACGTGTATACACTTAATCCCAAAATAGAGTTTGAAATATGAAATCCAGCACTCTAGGTAGTCTAGAATAAACATTAAAATGACTCACTAAATTTGCTACATCCTGGTTGTCAAGAGCAATGTGCCAGACACACAGCTCTTTTCCATACATGTAACGTTCATCTCGGATTGTCATGAGCAATGGTTTCAGAATGACTGGTGGCAAATCATCTGCAGTTGCTTCAGGACGTGCAAGAATCAACTAGAAAGCAACCGGAAAGAATTATTACAATAACTTGTACTACTGCACCTAACGCTCAATCCAAACTTTATTTTTATTGCATTAATACAGAGCCCTCAAGATCAAATGTTATGCTAAAAAAATATTTTTCACTAATTATCCTTTTTGTCATCTACTTCTATCTTCTTGCAATTAATCTTTTTCTTAAATTCTTGAATTCACTTGAAGTCTGCTCTTTCTTAAACCATGATTTTTTTGTGCCAATGACCTTTTTATATATCCTTCTGAGCATTTCAGTTGTATTGATATCATGACCACTAATTTGTAGCTGTTTCCAATATTTCTATTTTATGTACCATACTTGGGCAATTACTAAAAATTAACCGCTTAATTATTTTGATTTTTACAATGAACCTATTTTGCTAGTTATCTTAATAATCCAATCAAGTTCTATTTAGAAAACATTCCAAACATTATTCAGAGGCAGAATTTTTTTACCATATCAACTTTTTCTGCATTTTGACTGACTACAGCTGGCAACCACACAGCTCAAAGATGTTTAATATTGGACCTTTGAAATTGCTGCAGTAAGGGAAGACAGAAACAGAAAAATCACAATGTGGGGTAGATCTTGACTTTGTACGATAGTATAAAACAGGCGAGTCGGCAGCCTGTTTTACAACTCTCCTGATTTTAATTTTAATTTTTATTTCCATTGCCTTTCACTGTCGCACAATATAGTGGCAGAGTACAAAAACATGAAAATTATGATGAACCCGTATAAAACACTGGTTCGGCCCCAATTGGAGTAGTGTGTCTAATTCTGGGCACCACACTTTAGGAAGGATGTGAAGGCCTTAGAGAGGGTGCAGAAAAGATTTGAGAATGACTCCAGGGATGAGGGACTTCAGTTACGTGGATAGACTAGAGAAGTTGGGGCTGTTCTCCTTAGAGCAGAGAAGATTGAGAGGAGCTTTGACAGAGAAGATTGAGAGGAGCTTTGACAGAGGTGTTCAAAATCATGAGGGGTTGGGACAGAGTAGATAGACCCATTGGCAGAAGGGTCAAGAACCAGCGAACACAGATTTAAGGTGATTGGCAGAAGAACCAAAGGCGACATGAGGAAAAACTTTTTTACTCAGTGAGTGGTTAGGATCTGGAATGCACTGTCTGAAAGGGTGGTGGAGGCAGAATCAATCACGGCTTTCAAAAGGGAGTTGGACAAGTACCTGAAGGAAAAAAAATTGCAGGGCTACGGGGAAAGGGACTAGCTGAAGTGCTCTTGCAAAGAGCCGGCACGGACTCGACAGGCCGAATGGCCTGCTTCCCTGTGTAGTGTATGTACCTTGAAGAAGGAACTATATTCTGCAGCCCCTGTATACTGCAGTACCAGTAGTGACCACCCCTGTATATAAGCCTGTGTAGTAGCTTTGTATAGTAGTTCCAGTTTTGTCTCCATTCAGTAAACACCTGTTATAACCAACTTCTGCAGTCAGTGTCTCAATTACACACGGACGTTACACCCTGCTGTAACCATTCTATGATTTTATACCCCAGGTCTCTGAACAGCCTGCTTCCATTGACACAAATGTGGTGGAGCAAATGTCACTCAAGTGGATGCCTTCATTAGACATCACATCTGCTTGACAGTTTACAGAGAATAATGAATAAATGGAGAGCGCCACAGAAGACGATTGTTAGCAAAAATAACTGCTGGTAATTCCAGCATTCCCCCTTGAGATGGGGAGAAATCCTCAAAACTTTCAAAGAGTTAAAACCTAATTCATTTATCAATTCACCTCATGTAATCTACTCAAGTTGGAATATTAGCGCTATTCGTTTCAGTTACACATTGCTAGCCACGTATATTTACATGGATCACAGCCACCTTAATGGCAAGGCCCAAAATGACTTGCCTATTGTCTTGTTCATATCACTGGTTCTGTTTTATAAAATTGTGAATTAATTCGCCCGATAGTTTTTAAAAAATCTAAATGCAATCTCAGACTTCTAGTGCTAATAAGTTGGTACAAAATCTACTTGTGGTTTAACAAAAATATGTTCCAGTTAGACATCTAACCCACAGGGCAATGCTTGCCAGAAGCAGTCTTCAGCACAAAGTCAGAGACCTCCTACGAGTATCTGGACAACAAAGAAAGAACTTTACCAGTATTTTCAACAGTGAAACTCAATGCCATCCCCATATTTGTGGTTGTTCACAGCAATTGTCGCAGCCTCGAAACCAGCACATAAATGTTATACAGGTGCTCCATTTTTAGTTTCATGTGATACAGAAGTCTTTTCATGTAAGGTTTTCCCATTTCTTATGGTTCCTTTTATAACATGCCCTGGATATCTGTTCTTCCATATGTTTTGCATTTTACTTGCGATTTGGAACACAAACAAATGTATTGTTTCCAGAGACACGGAGCTACAAATGTGAGCTTTTACAATTTGCGCACGACAAGTATTGTCTATAGGCACAGAATTTCTACATTCACAAAATGTACCCCCATGTCCTTTCAGCCCCTCGAGCCTGTTCCGCTTTTTAATTAGATCATGGCTGATCTGTATCTTACCTCCATCTACCCGCCTTGGTTCCATAATCTTTCATACTCTTGCCTAACAAAATTCCATCAGTCTTAGTTTTGAAATTTTCAATTGACCTAGCCACGGCAGCTTTTTTTGGGGGGGAGGGGTGGCGCGGAGAGTTCCAGGGAGAGCGACAAATTACTTCCACTGGCAGTTGTAAACATGGCACGATGAAGGTATTCTATGAAGCAGAGGGAAGATGTTTTCCAGATCAACCTTGTTGAGGTTTAACATTTCCTGTTGATTTCCTTCCTGCTAAACCTTACAGTACAAAGTTATCTCCACTAGTGTTGTTTTAGTAATCAGAGGCCCATAATTAAACATTCTGTGGGATTCAAAAAATTGTGCACTTTAAAAAAAAATTAGCCCCATTTTGTCAAGGTAGGTTCTATTAGCCTCCACATGCTGGAATCTAGGCTCTACTTCCAAGGCATAAGGCAGCAGTTGAAACAAATGGCAGCTTTATGAGAAACAAAGATTAGAGACTGTTTTGGGGATAAATCAAACGGAGTAAAGGGAATAGCTCTATTCCCATGCCAAGTGCTATCCCTCCCAACTCTAAATTATCAGTGAGCACCAATGAGCATGCTCCAATACGGATTCCCGCCCGAAGCAAGGCAAGTCAGGAACTGGGGTTGGGGTTGGGGGAGGGGGGAGGAGAACCCAGGGCAGGGGACACTTAAGGTATCTTTGTGGGGCCAAGTGGAGCAATCCTTCTCCTCCTGGCCCACAAGGAACCTTTAAAAAGTAAAACAAAATTAACTTACCTGGGACTCCAGTGATCAGGAGCCTGCCTGTAGCCAACCTTCGTTGGCGGGTTCGAGACTGTGTGAGCCTTAGTCGGACCCACAGTTAAAATGGCGTGCACGTCATCAGGGGTCGCACAGCATTTTTATGTTTTAATGGTGCTTTCCTACCTGCCTGCCTGACAGCACCACCATTATCCTCTCTCTCCATCACAAGACAAGCTTTCAGACAGCTGTACTATCTGCTCCGGGATGACCTGCAGAACAACATCTGGGACTGGGATGACTCTTTCTGTATAAGTGAAGGCTAGCACAGCTGCGGCTTTTAAGCTGCCGGATTCTTCTAAGCCACCTTAGGGGGCATCTGTCACATCAAACAGTGCACAGTGCACACATGTATTAAGCAAATGCCCTTGAGTGCAAGGCATCAAAGATGGCGCCTCTGTGGGCAACAGGATTCCACATGTGCAGAAAGAGTTTGCACTCAATTAATACTCAGTAGACATCTGATCACATATTCAACAATGGCCCAGAAATTCATGTCGGGGGCTTCCCGTGGGTGCAAGCCCCCGACCTACACTTACCTAGCGCGCCGGCAGTTGAAGCCTGGGCCTGCGTGGATTTCCTGTCTGTGGCCCGGTTCAGCTCCCGGCACGCTGTGCTTGCGTGATCCAGCGGCGTACTTAGTGCGATGCGTCGGCTGGGATCACGTGAGCACTGGGCAACCAATCGGAGGATGCAAAAGTTCATTCATGAGTTTGACAGCAAGAACTGTCAAACTCATGAAAACTCCGGGCGCCCAAAACAGTACTTAAACTTGAAATAAAATTTAAAAAAACATCACACTATTTAAATGAACTATAAATAACTGTTATAAATAATAAATTAAATTTTTGAAAAAAATAATTTTATAAAAAAATCGGGGCTAAAAATACACTTACCTTACTGTAAAGTCTTTAAAAATAATAAACCTGTGGAAAAAAAATTCTAATTCTAATTATTAGACCACTTACCTTTTAAAATTAAGTCCTTACGTCTGCTTTTTTCAAGTGTAAAAAGTGGAGGCCTTCACGCACGGGCAAACCTGGAAAAAAAAAAGGAAGTTCAACACGCACGCGCAGACTCCTGCACGCACGCGTTCGACCTCTGAACCCCTTGGTTCAGAGGATTGGAAATGCCGGTTTCCCGCGCATGTGTAGTGCATGCAAGACTCCGGCACTTCCATCAGGTCCACACGTGAGTACTCCGTCCGTACTCACGCATTGGGACCCGAAATTCTGGGCCATTATGCACATCAATGGCCAGGATGTAGCTGTGAGAAAAGTGAAGCATTTATAATGCTTAGCTTGTTTGTGACTTATTTAATTGAGCCAAACCCCACATTCCATCCACTAACTCTGGTGAAGGCTAGATTTCCTCTCGTGTTGGCAAATCTCAGTACTGCAAAACTTTCAAGACTCGCATTACACTGCTAGAAACCTTCAGGACTAACCCTCTTCATGCTACCAAACTCCAGCAACCCCTCCCGCTGTGCTGCTAAACTCTAGGATCATTCCCTGTACAGTAAAACTTCAGTAGGGGGTGATTTACAGCCAAATACAGAGGGAAAAACAAGTCAGCTGGGAAGGCAGAGCAAATATGTGAAGGCAAAAGAGAATATGGCAGGGCTGGAAGGCATTTATTTTAATGCAAGGAGTCTTGCAAATAAGGTGGATGAACTGAAGTTGTTGTTGAACACATGGGAGTACGATATTGTTGCTATCACGGAGACATGGTTGAGGGAGGGTCAGGACTGGCAGCTCAATATTCCGGGGTATAGAATCTTCAGGCGAGACAGAGGGGGGTGTAAAAGGGGAGGGGGTGTTGCAATATTAATTAAGGAGTCAATTACTGCTGTAAGGAGGGATGATATATTAGCGGGTTCCTCTAATGAGGCCATATGGGTAGAACTTAAAAACAAAAAGGGGGCAAGCACTTTGCTGGGAGTGTACTATAGGCCCCCAAACAGTCAGGGGGAGATAGAGGAACAGATATGTAGGCAAATCTCAGAAAAGTGCGAAAATAATAGGGTAATAATAGTGGGGGATTTCAACTTCCCCAATATAAATTGGGATAGTCAGAGTGTGAAAGGCTTAGAGGGTGCAGAATTCTTAAAGAGCATCCAGGAGAGCTTTTTGAGCCAACATGTAGAAAGTCCTACAAGAGAGGGGGCGGTACTGGACCTAATTCTGGGGAATGTAGCCGGGCAAGTGGTGGAAGTGTCAGTAGGAGAACATTTTGGCGACAGTGACCATAATTCAGTGAGATTTAAGGTGGTCATGGAAAAAGACAAAGACGGCCCGGAAATAAGGGTTCTAAATTGGGGGAGGGCCGATTTTAATATGATAAGGCAGGATCTGGCCAAAGTGGACTGGGAGCAGCTACTTATAGGAAAATCCACATCAAAACAGTGGGAGACTTTCAGAAGGGAAATAGAGAGAGTACAATGCCAACATGTTCCTGTAAAGGTCAAGGGTGGGACCAACAAGCAAAGGGAACCTTGGATGACAAGGGATATACAAAAATGCATTAGAAATAAAAGGGGGGCTTTTGGCAGTTACTAAAGACGGAAGAAGCCCTAGAGGAGTATAAAAAGTGCAGGGGCATACTTAAAAAAGAAATTAGGAGGGCGAGGAGGGGCCATGAAATAACACTGGCGAGCAAAATAAAGGAAAATCCTAAGATGTTTTATAAGTATATTAAGGGCAAGAGGATAACCAGGGAAAGGGTAGGGCCCATTAGGGACCAAAGTGGCAATCTGTGTGTAGAGCCAGATGATGTAGGCGGGGTTTTAAATGAATTTTTTGCATCTGTGTTCACTATGGAGAAAGACGATGCAGACATAGAAATCGGGCAAGGGGACTGTGACATACTTGAACATATTAGCATCGAGAGGGAGGAGGTGCTAGCGGTTTTAGCAGGCCAAAAAGTGGATAAATCCCCAGGCCCGGACGAGATGTATCCCAGGCTGCTGTGGGAGGCAAAGGAGGAGATTGCAGGGGCTCTGACACAAATTTTCAGAACCTCTCTGGCCACAGGGGATGTACCAGAGGACTGGAGAACAGCTAACGTAGTACCATTATTCAAGAAGGGTAGCAGGGATAAACCAGGGAATTACAGGCCAGTGAGCCTAACATCTGTGGTAGGGAAATTATTGGAAAAAATTCTGAGGGACAAAATTAGTCTCCACTTGGAGAGGCAAGGATTAATCGGGGATAGTCAGCATGGCTTTGTCAAGGGTAAATCATGTCTGACAAATCTGATTGAATTTTTCGAGGGGGTGACTAGGGGGGTGGATGAGGGAAATGCTGTGGATGTGGTTTACATGGACTTCAGTAAAGCTTTTGACAAAGTCCCGCATAGGAGACTGGTCAAGAAGGTAAGAGCCCATGGGATCCAGGGTGCCTTGGCGCGTTGGATCCTAAACTGGCTGAGTGGCAGGAGGCAGAGGGTGATGGTCGAAGGTTGCTTTTGTGACTGGAAGCCTGTGTCCAGTGGGGTACCTCAGGGATCGGTGCTGGGTCCCTTGTTGTTTGTGATCTACATAAATGATTTGGATGAGAATGTAAAAGGTATGATCAGTAAGTTCGCAGATGACACGAAAATTGGTGGGGTGGTAAATTGCGAGGAGGAAAGCCTCAGGCTACAGGACGATATAAACGGGTTGGTCAGATGGGCGGAAAAGTGGCAAATGGAATTTAACCCTGAAAAGTGCGAGGTGATGCATTTTGGACGGACAAATAAGGTAAGGGAATACACAATGAGTGGTAGGACCCTAGGAAGTACAGAGGGTCAGAGGGACCTTGGTGTACATGTACATAGATCCCTGAAGGCAGCGGAACAGGTAGATAAGGTGGTTAAAAAGGCATATGGGATACTTGCCTTCATTAGCCGAGGCATGGAATATAAGAGCAGGGAGGTTATGATGGAGCTGTACAAAACGCTGGTGAGGCCACAGCTGGAGTACTGTGTGCAGTTCTGGTCACCTCACTATAGGAAGGATGTGATTGCTTTGGAGAGGGTGCAGAGAAGATTCACCAGGATGTTACCTGGGATGGAGCGCCTCAGCTATGAAGAGAGGCTGGACAGGCTGGGGTTGTTTTCCTTGGAGCAAAGAAGGCTGAGGGGGGACCTGATTGAGGTGTACAAAATGATGAGGGGCATAGATAGGGTAGATAAAGAGGAACTTTTCCCCTTAGTAGGAGGGTCAATAACAAGGGGGCATAGATTCAGGGTAAGGGGCAGGAGATTTAGAGGGGATTTGAGGAGGAACTTTTTCACCCAGAGGGTGGTTGGAATCTGGAACTCACTGCCTGAAAGGGTGGTAGAGGCAGGAACCCTCACAACATTCAAGAAGCATTTGGATGAGCACTTGAAATGCCATTGCATACAAGGCTATGGACCAAATGCTGGAAAATGGGATTAGACTGGACAGGGATGGATGGGCGGCGCGGACACGATGGGCCGAAGGGCCTCTTTCTGTGCTGTAAAACTCTATGACTCTATGAGTCCCTCTCCTACAGTCCTGCTAAATCTCTGGAACCCCACTCGAGTTCTGCCAAACTCTAGGACTTATCTCTCAATGCTACTAAAGTCCAGTACCCTCCCAGAGCTACTAACATCATGCCCCCATCTTCCACGCTCAAACAGCAGCTAGCCACCTTCAATCTGGTACCACTGGGTAGCCTATGCTTTAAAAAGGGAATTTAAAAAAAGTACAGGAACTAGTGTATACTCCAACTTACTCTGATCAATGCCACTGGGAATCTGCTAGTAACATAAAAACAATGTACCCAAAATGTCTTTGCCCTGGGCCAGGGCAGGTGGCCAAGTAATGCTGCAAACAACACGGGTGCCTGTGCACTCCCTGTGCAAATTACTCTGATCCCATGATTTGAAGTAGGGCCAGCAGTGCAGTGGACTGGTGGGCAAAAATCCCAGCCTGTTGCACTTCCAGCGTTACAGCAGGGACCCAGGAACTTCGGGTCCAGATCAACTAGCATGCCTTTCCTGTCCATCACACCTCTCTGTCACTTTTCAAGTATCACACTCAAATTTCTATGTAATGCGTCGCTGAAAATTCTGTATTACAGTTCAAAGTATAGAAAAACAAAAGCAGTCACTTAACGCAAGGGCCAACATATATGTTGTGTATGTAATATGTGTGCTACTTTGAACCTATGGACAGGACTGCACTACTTGTTGGGCGTAGTGATACGCAGTACCACTCCTGGCCATAGGGGTATAAATAGTACTGTGGGTACTGATCCCCCTCAGTTCCCGCCTGTGGGCATGAAGTAAAGACCTATGTATAGTCCCTACCTCCAACCAGTAAAGACCTGTTTGAGTTATACGTTTAAGTCTTTGTGTTAATTGTTCAATACAATACACATACTTAACACTGGCGACGAGTCGGTTCGAACCCTGCGGCAGTTATTCCACAGCGGCTTCGTCCAAAGACAGGACATTGAAGAGAGGTTCCAATCCTCAACACCCCACTGAAAACTGAAGGGCAGCAGAAATCCTGACAGCTTCCAGCGACTGGAAGCGACAGGCATTAGGACCCTGAAGCCTCCATAACCTCGTGGGTAAGCCAGAGCCCGGGAGGGAGCGAGCAAGAGCCGCCGAGCGGGTGAGCCAGAGGCCGGGAGCCGCTTCAAGCGGGAGGCGCTTAGCGGGCCAGCGATCGCACCGGTGATAAGGGCTGAGAACCGTTTCGGGCGGGCGGCGCACCAGCGATCGCACAGGAGATAAGAGCCGCAGTCGGGCTGAAAGTCAGCGACGAGAAGCGCGGGAAAACCGCCATTGAAGTGGGCGGGGAGAGCGAGAAGCGCGGGAAAGCCGCCATTTTTCGCGGGAAAACCGCTGGGGAAGAAGGCAGAAGCGGGAAAACCGCCATTTTGTGGGCGGAGGACGACGGCAAGAGCGGGAAGCCGCCATCTTGGATAACAGTAAAAAAAAAAAATCTCAGAAATTGCAAATCTGATAAAGTACTACAATGCCTAAACACGGGAATATTAGCAACTTTGATAGTGACATCGAAGATTGGGCCATATATGTTGAACGAGTTAAAAATTATTGTAAGGCCAATAAAATTCGTGAGGCTGATAAAGCACTAACATTATTAAATTTAATGGGTGCGAAGACATACGGGCAATTGAAACACCTGTTATCACCAGATGAACCGGCGGATAAGACGTTCGATGAGATTGTTACTGTCCTGAAAGATCATCTAAACCCCACGCCGCTGATGCTAGCGGAACGATTTAAATTTTACGACAGAAGGCAGCTACAGCATGAAAGCAATGCTGATTATTTGCTGGAATTGCGTAAATTAGCGAAATATTGCCAGTTTGGAATGGGACTGACAGAGGCACTTCGAGACAAATTTGTGTGTGGTTTATTTAAACAGGATACACAAAAGCGACTGCTCGAGGAGAATGAGCTGACGCTTGAGAAGGCGGTCACTATGGCAGCAGCACACGAAGCCGCAGCGAGAGGCACGGCAGTAATGCAGCTACGGTCACCGGAGCTCAGTGCACACAAATTGGGTGTGAGTTCTGGCAAATGTTATCGTTGTGGAAAGACAACGCATGATCAGAACCAGTGTTGGTTTAAAAACCAAGAATGTAGAACTTGTGGTAGGCTTGGACATATAGCTAGAGTATGCAGGTCAGGGAAGAAGACCAGCAACAAGAAGTCACCGCAAGGAAAATACGCAAAGGTACACAAGGTGACCGAACAGGAGTCCGATTCAGACGCTAGCAGTAATGAACTGGCTAGCTTAAGCTGTAATGAACTGGCTAGCTTAAGAGTACTCAACGCTGGTAAGGGTGCAGACCTCCAGACAATTTGGGTCACTCTTCAGATAGAAGGAGTCCAAGTAAAACTGGAATTGGACACTGGATCGGCATTGACGGTCATAAATAAGAAAGATTACGGAAAGTTATTCCAACATATTCCCCTACAGGATACGGGGATTATATTGAAAACATACACGGGGCAAAGAGTGTACCCCATCGGGAAAATAGAGGTTGCAGTGGTCCACAAGGGCGAAGACAGTCAAATAATGGACTTATATGTGATATCTGAAGGAGGTCCTCCACTACTAGGACGGGAGTGGATTAGGAAAATGAATATGGACTGGCATTTCCTACAAACAATAACGAGTGAGAACTCGGTGAAGATAGCCGGCCCAGACTCTGGAACGGATGATGGTAAGCCCAACTCAGGTGCAAAAGACAAAGTTTCAGCACAGAATTCCACTGAGCAACAACAACATAGTTTAACTGTGGATTCTGAGTCTGGCAAGTCTACTGATGTGCCCATTTCTGAGGGACACCGGGCTCGAACTCAACTCCATTTCAAACTACAACAGCAATTAGAACAAATGCTTCGCCGTTTTGAGCAAGAGTTGAATGCAACGAAAGAGTTCTTTGATATAGAGTTGGAGAATCTGGAAAGACAACAGAAGCAGCTGATGGAGAAAATGGAGCAGGAGCACACAAAACGTCTGATGTCAGAGGAGTTAACGGTCAGCCAACTCCTGCATATGCTGAAGGACAGGACTCTGAAATGGGAAAAACTTGAACATGAACTTCAATATTCAAACGAAAGGGGTTCGGAGCTCTCAAAGGTTATTGGAAGAGCTGAGGTGGCAACACAGACGGAGATGACTGCAACAGAGCAGCCCTTGGATGCCAAAAGTACGCTGACTCACGTCAACGTAGAACAACAGACCGCTGAAACAGCTGCTCCGGTAGAGGGATTGCATAGTCCGATCAATCAATCTCCAAAGGAAGTTGAAGTATTAAAATCACAAATGAGGTCACTAGTAAACGACTTGCTGAAAGCCCAGAAAAAGCTGGATGCAGAGGTACACATGAAGAAGTCTCTTCAGGAAAGATGTCTGGATTTGGAACAAGAGCTGGCTAACGTCCAGCTGGGTATGGAGGAAATAGACGACCCTCTCACTGGTCTAGCTCAGGACGACACCGAATATTACGATGTCCTGTCCTGCCCAGCTTGTAACTTCGACTCCCAAAGTGCAGAAATCATGGAGGAGCACCAAAAGTCTACGGAACATCGGGAGAAGCTGGCTCTACGACGGAAACAGGAGGAAGAGAAGGAGGAACTGCGCATGCAGCTGGCAGCTGTGGCAGCTGACAATGGAGCCCAGAGAGTCTCCAAGAAGCAGAAAAGGAAAAGTAAAAACAGAAGATGACCCATCTGAACCATTATCACCTCTACCAGATCACACACGTGGTCCCTCCGAACGGAGCCAATTCAGTTCGGAAGTTCAAACTGTTAAATCCATGGAAGGACTATTGAATGAGTCACTCCAGCAACGTGAACCGACTACACCACAGAGATTGAATCTGTGAACTGTTTTCCGCAGAGACTGAATCTGTGATCTGTTTTGACATGAAGTTATCTATGTATCTATGTTATTCTGTTATGTAAACCTGAAGTTATATATGTATATATGTTATTACGTTATGTTAAATGGGGAGATGACTGTAAAGCTAGGAAGGGAGGAATGTTGTGTATGTAATATGTGTGCTACTTTGAACCTATGGACAGGACTGCACTACTTGTTGGGCGTAGTGATACGCAGTACCACTCCTGGCCATAGGGGTATAAATAGTACTGTGGGTACTGATCCCCCTCAGTTCCCGCCTGTGGGCATGAAGTAAAGACCTATGTATAGTCCCTACCTCCAACCAGTAAAGACCTGTTTGAGTTATACGTTTAAGTCTTTGTGTTAATTGTTCAATACAATACACATACTTAACAATATATCTGTAATAACCTGAGCTTAAGTTTGAAAAAGTTGCCATTTGTATGTTTGAATAGCTTCATTAATGTTTTTACATGAAGGCTTCAACCTCTTTCAAAAGCCTAAGCTGAAGTTGATTTTATGATACAAGAATATACATCATCATTAGGATATAAAGCGACTTTTCCATTTCTTTTGAGTTTTTCCAAATTATTTGAAAACAAGCAGCAGAACAAATTCTTTGGGCAGAGTTTCACATACAATCAATTGTTAACTTTGTAAGCTGAGACAGCACAAGTGTGTTTTGATTGTGTGTCTGAGAGAGAGAGAGAGGCAGACAAAAAAATTGTTTTTATTCCTTCTTCATACAAATGAATTGAATTTTGAAAGCTTCTCAGGTACGCACCAAGCCCCGTTCACCCATCACCCGTGCTCGCTGACCTACTTTGGCTTCCGGTTAAGCAATGCCTCAGTTTTAAAATTCTCATCCTCGCTTTCAAATCCCTCCATGGCCGCACCCCTCCCTATCTCTGTAATCTCCTCGAGCCCCACAACCCCCCCGAGATATCTGCGCTCCTCCAATTCTGGCCTCTTGAGCATCCCCGATTTCAAATCGCTCCAACATTGGTGGCCATGCCTTCTATTGCCTGGGCCCTAAGCGCTGGAATTCCATCCCTAAACCTCTCCATTTCTCTCTTTCCTCCTTTTAAGACTCTCCTAAAACCTACCTCTTTGACCAAGCTTTTGGTCATCTGCCTTAATATCTCGTGGCTCGGTGGCAAATTTTGTTTGGTAGCGCGCTTGTGCAATGCCTTGGGACGTTTTACTACATTAAAGGCGCTATACAAATACAAGTGACTGCTGTTGTAAATGCAGAGGCTTCTACTACCATCATCTGTACTTTTTGGATCGTTAGAAAATGTAAGCATTCTAATTTTCATGGGTGGCGACGATGTACCTAGTGCAGTACGTGAACAAAAATCATCTGCTCATCCCCAAATCTCCTTAATACCACTATCCACAATGCCCATTTCTCAAACTATTCACTTCCCCCAAGCGTGGGAAGATGGCGCGCCATACGGTTGGACGGGTCAGGTGACCGATGGCAAGCGTGTGGGGCGGGGCAGTTGGAAACGGGGAGTGGGGGGGGGGTTCATGTGATAAAACCTCCAGGAATAGGTTCAACCAAAGTTGGCAACCCTATACCTACCGCCTACCCTCCACTCACTCCCTCTCAACTACTCGCTAACCTCATACTCACCACATCCCCTCCCAGAATATAACAGCTCCCTCTTCAATCACTCGCTCACTACCTCTGAATGTTCACTTACCAACGTGAGTTCTCACCAGCCCACCGCCCCCGTACTCAATATTCCAATCCCTTAAATACTCTCTATCCCCCTCAACCACTCATTGGCCCTCCCCGTCTCTTTACTACTCACTCTTCTACCCAAAGTACACCACTACTCCCCAAATCCTTATTACTTTCTTCCAACTATTCACTACTCTTTCCAAACTACTCACCAGTCCCCACCCCCATAACTACTCAATTTCCCCACCCCACCCATCAACTTCCACACACCCCACTCCCCCAGTGCTTGCAAATAGAGCATGCCTCTCGCAAGCAGTATACCCACTCACTTATCTTGAGCGCTGCTACGGAAGATCCACTTCCTTATAAAACACCATATCCTACAACTTCCCATTAACAACGCTATAGATCAGCAAATGTTACATTAAAAAAAAATGTATGCCGACACCCCAGATATCACAAAAAGCTAAATACAGCAGATGCTACAAATTTGAAATAAAAAACAGAAAATGCCGGAAACACTCAGGTCAGGCAGCACCCGTGGCGAAAGGAAAAAAGGGCAAACATTTTAGATTTTAGGACCCTTCATCTGAAAAAGGGTTACAAGACTTGAAACAACCATTTTCCTTTCTCCACAGATGCCGCCTGACCTGCTGCATGTTTCCAGCATTTTTTGTTTTTACTCCAGATAGCACACTTTGTAAAATAATTTTAAAATGCTTTGCACTTCTCAACTGCAACCCAAAGCTGGCAGGCATATTGCAGTCTCTAGAATTTCCTACTCAATAATGAAATTGTAAAAATAAAAAAAATAGGTTACCTTTGTTAGCACCTTTTCATTTTCAATGCATTTCTGCAGGTTATGTACAAGCATTGAGCTGACCGCACTTCGAGTTTGAGCACAGTGTCGTTCGTAGCTTTTCAAAAACTTCTGAACGATGGCTGAAACATTTTGTCCCTTCCCCTTCTTCTTGTTCTTTGATTTCCGCATCTTTCTTGTTCCTTCCTAAACTATACTGGAAAATAACGCAAGATTAAACAACTTACTGTTTGGCTCAAGCATTGACGTACAAAAGCTTTTTATTTGCTTGAAATAAAAATTCCTCCTAGAAACCATTTCAAGACGACAGGTGTAATGAAGACCACGAGACTATCTTAGTTTTTTATATGGAGATTGAAATTAGTTATGAAGAAGAGTTTACAGCAGATAAAGCAGACAGATATAAAGCATAGAGAGCATTGCAACTTAAAAACAGAGAGCAATTACTAAAATAAATCACCTATTTTTGCCGTGCTTTCATTCCTGCCCTTCAAGTCAATTTCATGGTTCTCCATAGCCCTGGCTGTGGTATCTTGGACAAACACAATATCACTTTTCCACAGAGCTACTGCCAACATCCACAAGCCGACTGCTGCACTACATGATCAGGTTTTATAATCACTCTACCCTAGAGACCAACGTAAACACAAAGCACATCCATCTCTGTACAATGAACGTTCACATACCAGAAGGATTCAATGCAAACTAATTACACAGCAAATCAACAACTCATATATTTGGCATCTATGGGGGTGATTTTGCCAATGGGGGCGCATTGGAGGCGGGACTGCTGCTTGGTGGGTCGATGTCCCGCCTCCATCGATTTGTGGCCAACCCACTCTATCTTCCGTTGATTGACTTTGTTAAGCCCGCCCAGCGAGTTTAGCAGGCCAATTAAGGGAAAGCCGGTTACAGAGAACGTCAACGTATGACGTTTTGACAGATGAATGGTCATCGTTTGACAGCTCTGTGAAGCTGTCAAACACTGACATTCTCTGTAGTTTGATGAGTTCTTGAATTCAAGACCTCATCAAACCTCTTTCTTTTGCAGAAATTAGATGGTTGTTGCATTTTGCAACGGCCATCTGTCATCTCTACCGTGGAGGTGCGAGACTCTCCGCATACCCACCGACTGAAGCCTGCAGGAAGAAACAAAGGTAAATACACTTTTTCTAACACTTTCCACTTACCTCAGATACTCACCTCTCCACCCTTGCACCCATCACTCACCTCCACAGCACACTTTTGGACCCCGCAGACCCCCGCAGACCCACTACTCGCCTCGGTGACCCTGGCGGGGTTCGGAGCCTTTGGGAAACCCTCACTTTTGTGGGTAAAATGGGGATAATCCTCTTATCTGCCTGTTACTAATCCCCTTCCCGCCTCCAAGGAGATGGGGCCCGGCGCGGGATGGCTACTCGCCTCCTGGCAAGATGTCACGGAGGCGGGTTGGGGCGTGCAATTTTCCTGGCAGTCCTGCCTCCATAGGGCTGGCAAGATCGCGCCCCACGACTCTTAGATAAATAATAGACAAGCCCCAAACATGATTAATTTTGACCTTGTTTTTTGTTTAAGTTTGAGAGTTTGGTAAACTAGTATTTTTGCAAAGTACAACACAAGTTTTACCCACCTCGTGGATTTGACACAACTTGAATTTCCACAGCACAACTCACAGAGCACATCTCAAGAGCATTTAAAAAAAATTTTTTTTTTATATAAAAGGTGGATACAAAATTGGGAGAGAAAAAGAGGGAAAGAAATAGGGGTTAAAGGGAGGTTGCAAAGCACATTCAAACAGGGTTTTTGTTGTGTATGTACCTTTAAGAGAACAACTGGTCTCAGACTGCAGTACCGGCAGTGACCACCCCTGTATAAAAGGCGCTAGTGAGCCTCTGTTGTTTTCAGTTTCACTATCGACTTCCATCAGTAAAGACTTGTTTTGTTCAACTCCTGCTGTCCGTGTCTCAATCATTCACGGACATAATAGTTTTAAGGGTTTTTTTGAAGGCAGGAAGGAATGTGGTGTGGGGCTGGATAGTGTCATAGTGGCTGAAGGAATGGCCACTAAATGGTGGAGCAGAGGGTGCAGCAAATGAGGAAACTCGTGTTAAACAGTGTAGAGTGCCTGTGTGTGTTCCACTTACTGTATACATGATGCATCACCCTAGATCTACGTAGCTTCCTTTATTCAAACCTCGGGCATTTATATCCTTGCCTCAAAATTAGCTGGTTCAGAATTCGTACAGCAGAAAAGTTGCTTTGTTCTCATCTCTTCAAGCAGAGAGTGGCAGTGCAACACATGGCATGTTCTCTTCTAATTTAAGACTTATTCCACTCGAAGTAATTAATATAATAAAAGACAGCTTTCTACTGGAATTTAGATTGTGGCATTTATACATCGAAAGCCCTATGTTTTACCTGTTCATTCATGCCAGTTCTCCAGTCAACAAAATTTAGGTAACATCCTATTCATTTCGCTTAAAACATAGAGAGCTAAAAATTCGACTGCATAACGCCCATTGTTTGGGCGCTGTGGGTGCCGCATTGGGACCAAAATGGTGTCCAAGCAGCGCGCACACACTCTGGTGCGTGCCGCGCCAGACGCCATCTGGGTGAGGGCGGTAGGGTGGCCGTGAGGAGCGTGCGCTGGAAGCATGGTAAATGGGCAGATCATGATGTCAATTAACGTGCAATGTGGATTTGACGCTAGCGCTGCCATTTTGTCGCCATCGCTGGAGCTAATGCCCTCTCTTAACCTCGCACAGCTGAACATGCATTCAAACAGCAGGAAGGACACCCCCCCCCAACCCAGCGTTACTTAAAGGGATCATCACCAACTTTCAGGTAACTTGCTTTTTGATTTCTACTGGCTCTGTGCAAGTTTGTGGAAGTGTTGAGCTTTCTAAAGTTATTTAAAGTTGGTGAGGTGACGGGGAGTGGTGCTGCAAGTGGAGATGGCCTTGCTTCTGACTTCAAGCGTTCTGGTCAGACCACCTGCTCCCTGCGCTACCCTTTTCCTCTGCCCTGGCTGCAGCCCACTCGTGCCTGGTGTCTCACCACATGCAGATCCCGCCTCTGTACTACCCTCTAAAGTACATGGAGTGTCAGTATCTGAGCTGGTGGCTGGGAGTGTGAAATCGAGTGATGGTATTTCTTACTCTTCACTCTCCTCTCCCTCTTCTTGTTCAATCACTGGATGAGCAGGCTGGATTTCTTGTGTGTGTGTGAAATGAGAAAGGCACTTGGGTATGGTTGTGGTGAGGGGAGTGGGGTAAAGCAAGAGGTGCATGCAAGGTGTGTAGATTGTAATTCAGAAGAGATTGTGGGATGAGGGGGAAGTGGGATGTGATAAGGAGGATAGCATATGAGGATACCGGCATCTTGCATTCTTTCAGCCCCGCTCAGCCATGCCCCTGCCAAGAATGGCCAGCACTGTCTCCTTCATGGGGGTGAGGTCATGCAGATGAGCCTGACCCCTGCCGGTTATGCGCCACCTTCTCCTGCAAGAGAAAGGGAAGTGTGTCAGTGAGTGTGGTGTAATGAGTTTGGGTGATGAGGCGGTCATGGTTGAATAGTGGACAGTGTGTGCAAGCTGGGAGATGTGGGTGTGAGGCTTGCAGCAGTGGCAAGTGTGTGCGACTGAGGTGAAGCTATTAATGTGAGGTGAGAGTCGTGTTTGGTAGAGATTGTCGATAGGTGAGTGATAGCGGTGTGGTGCATTGAGCAGTGTGTGAGGCTACTGGTGCAGATGGTGGGATATGGCATTTGAAGATGAATTCACTGACCTTGACCACTCGTGTGAGGTCATTAAACTTCTTCCTGCATTGAGTCCAGGCCTTCAGGGCTACACAGCTGGCATTTACCACAGTGGCTATCTGCTCCCACTGCAGTCTTGTCTGTTGCCTGGAGGGTCTCCTGGCTCCCTGTGGAAAGAGGACTTCTTTCCTGGACCAACACTTCCAGTGCTGCATCAAAGAACCTAGGTGCACGCTCGCTCCCATGTCGTGCCATCATAACAACTTTGTCCACTGTCTTCCAGCCACTTCAATCACCTGTTGCAGGCAGAAGGCATTTCCCCTTTAAGAGGTGCAGACTGCCTATAAGTAGTGCAGGCTAGCTTTAATTGGCGCTAGCCTCACACGAACTTTGGCCCCCTGCTGAGCATTCAGCCACTCAGCAGCGCGTTCAGCGCTGGGCTGAATGCTACAATCATGCAAATTAGCAGGCAGCACAAATTTTATGTGCTGCCTGCAGTCCTCCGAACGGGCACAGGTTGCGATCACATTGCGATCCTTCGCGGGATACCGATCTTCATCACTAACATTGAAAGAACACAGACACTTTGCAATATGCTATATACTTTGGAGTGTTATATATGGTTAGGAGTAAGTAACAAGAATCTAATTTACTCTAAGTGTGCAGTTGACATCAATGTTGTTTTAAAAAATGCAGTATTTATTAATTTATTGAGGTGATTTGAATTCCTTCACCTCAGAATTATAATCATTCTTTATCATCTCTGATTTAACATATACCCATCAATAAAATGAAACTGATGCTAGTTCTGAAATTATATTACATTATTATCCTGCTGTCCCAATTAGTGTATCACCACACAGTAAATGACCATGTTTCACAGAAAAGTATAATAAAGGAATTATTTTACTATCCTGAATCAAAACTATGTTTGCATATTTTATAGACAATGTACAGCCTCTACCCTATTCTTTAATGAAATTAGGAAGAGGCAGAGTAGGCCATACAGCCTCTCAAGCCTGTTCCACCATTCAATGAGGTCATGGCTGATCTGTATCTTAACTCCATCCACTTGCCTTGGCTCCATATCCCTTTATACACTTGCCTAGCAAAAATCTATCAATCTCAGATTTAAAATTATGAATTGACCTACCATCTACTGCTTTTTGTGGGAGAGAGTTCCTCACTTCTATCCCCCTTTGCATGAAGAAGTGTTTCCTAACCTCTCTCCTGAATGGCCTGGTTCTGATTTTAAGGTTATGTCCCCTTGTTCTGTACACCACCATGAGCAGAAAAGGTTTCTCCTATCTAACCTATCAATTCCTTTCAAAATCCTAGAAATCGCAATTAAATCACCCCTTAACATTCTATATTCCAGGGAGTACAAGCCTACTTTATATAATTGCTCCTCATAACCCTTGGAGCCCTGCTAACATCCCGGTGAATCGGCACTGCACTCGGTCCAAAACCCATATATCTTTTCTAAGGTG
Source organism: Somniosus microcephalus (assembly GCF_052327205.1). NCBI lineage: Eukaryota > Metazoa > Chordata > Chondrichthyes > Squaliformes > Somniosidae > Somniosus > Somniosus microcephalus. Next base: position 31,266,310 of record NC_140992.1, on the reverse strand, counting down.
CGGTGGCCAGAACTGTACACAGTGCTCCAGATGTAGTCTAACCAGGGCCTTGTATAACTCTAGCAAAACTTCCTCCCCTTTATATTCTATCCCTCTAGTTATAAAAGCCAACATTCCATTATGTAAGAAATCACACAACACCAGGTTATAGTCCAACAGCTTTATTTGAAATCACAAGCTTTCGGAGCGCTGCTCCTTCTTCAGGTGAAGTGGAGAAATGCATAAAGACACAGCTTATATAGTCAGAAAATCATGTCAGATGTTTACAGGTAACCTTTCCAACTGCCATTTATCGCACCTCGGCAGAGAGATAATCACAGCAGTCAAAGGTGTGAATGGTGTCCAAACAGGTCAGTCAGGGAAACATTACATCAAAGAACAATGAGGTGGGGTCACAAGGGGTCAAATATTGCAGATGCTGGGGTCTGTATGAAAAACAAAAAAAGACAAAAAACATTTTTTTTTTTTTTTTTGGCTGGAAATCACAGCAGGTCCAGCCGCATCTGTGTAGAGAGAACAAGCCAATGTCGACTCGAGTCTGGATGACCCTGCATCAGGTGGGGTTACATGTAGCGTGACATGAACCCAAGATCTCGGTTAAGGCCGTCCTCATGGGTGCGGAACTTGGCTATCAGTTTCTGCTCGACGATTTTGCATTGTCGTGTGTCTCGAAGGCCACCTTGGAGAATGCTTACCCGAAGATCGGAGGCTGAATGTCCTTGACTGCTGAAGTGTTCCCCGACTGGGAGGGAACACTCCTGCCTGGTGATTGTTGCGCGGTGTCCGTTCATCCGTTGTCGCAGTGTCTGCATGGTCTCGCCGATGTACCATGCTCCGGGGCATCCTTTCCTGCAACGTATGAGGTAGACAACGTTGGCCGAGTCACATGAGTATGTACCATGTACCTGGTGGGTGGTGTCCTCACGTGTGATGATGGTATCTGTGTTGATGATCTGGCATGTCTTGCAGAGGTTGCTGTGGCAGGGTTGTGCAGACCTCCAGGGAAGATACCTCTCTCCACTGCGTGTTATCTTCTAAGTTAATAAAAGCCTTGTTTTGTTTCGCTAACATCGAGTCTCGGGATTATTGAGGCACATCAATTTTATTAACTTATTTTTCAACACAATGGATCAACTCCTGAAACCCGAACGTTTGGATTTGGATCAGCATGCTCCGGACGCATCAGCACGCTTCGGACACTGGTTTATGTGTATGGAATTCTTCCTGGACAATTCCGCAGCCGTCAAAGACGCTACGGACGCTGCGAGTATGAAACTCGGAATTCTGCGGAATTGGGTAAGCCACCGGGTTTACCCCCTCATCCAAGACGCCGACACGTACCTGGCTGCCTGCGACATCTTAAAGGCGCATTACCAGCAGCCTACGAATGAGGTGTATGCTAGGCATCTGCTCGCCACTCGCGCACAGCGACCTGGGGAATCGGTGGAGGAGTTCCTAGGCACCCTGAAAATGCTTGGCAAAGACTGCAAGTGCCGAGATGTAAAAGCCGCAGTGTACACCGACGAGCTTGTTCGCGATGCCTTTATCACAGGCCTCAGCTCCACTTACATCCGGCAAAGACTGCTGGAAAAAACGGGATTGGACCTGAAACAGGCTGCGGACACTGCGCGATCCCTGGATGTGGCCCAGAGAAACTCGGATGCCTACTCTTCAGCCCGCGCCGTCCACGCCGCCACGTGTGCACCAAGGGCTCCGCCATCTTGGAAGGCATCTTCCCCGCCCGGCAGCCCGACACCGTCGGGGCCCCGCTCTCCCCCCAGAAGCCCTACGACAGCCGCGACGCGTCGGGGACCCAACTGCTACTTCTGCGGGCAGCCAAAGCACACCAGAAACCTGTGCCCGGCGAAAGGCACCACCTGCTTTAAGTGCGGTAAGAAGGGGCACTTTGGGAAGGTGTACAGAGGGAACCCCGCTGGAAAACCAAAACCCGCCACCGCCGCGTGTGCGCCGTGGGAGCGGCCATCTTGGACGCCATCTTGCCCGACCTCGTGGGGTCCGCCATCTTGTGAGCAGACAGCGCGGACGCCATCTTGTCTCGATCAGGGCCCTACAGTGGCATCGGTCACAGTGGACCAGACCAGGCCCCACCCGCTATCCAAATCAATGGTGGACATCGAGGTAAACGGGTGCGGGGTTAAATGTTTAATTGACAGTGGAAGCACGGAGAGTTTTATCCACCCGGAACTGGCACGACAACTCTCCCTAAAGGTGGTCCCTACTCGGGGTACCATCTCTATGGCTGATAAAACCCAGACATCGACCATTCTGGGTTACTGCACGGTACAATTGTCCGTTAACGGGACTGTATACGATAATTTTAAAGTATTAATCATGAAGAATCTATGTGCGAGCGTGATCTTGGGCCTGGATTTCCAGTGCAACCACCAAAGCATCACGCTCAAGTACGGTGGGTCCCAGCCGCCCCTCACAGTGTGCGGCCTGGCTACCCTGAAGGTAAAGCTGCCTTCGCTATTCGCGAACCTTACCCCTAACTGCCGGCCAATAGCGACCAAAAGCAGGAGGTACAGCTGGGAGGACAGGCGGTTTATCGCAACCGAGGTAGACAGGCTCCTGAAAGAGCGCATTATTGAATGCAGCAATAGCCCGTGGCGCGCCCAAGTGGTGGTGGTAAGGGGTAGCGAGAAGAAACGGATGGTGATCGACTATAGCCAAACGATCAACAGGTACACCCAACTAGACGCCTACCCGCTACCCCGCATATCAGAAATGGTGAACCAAATCGCCCAATACCGGGTGTTCTCCACCATCGACCTCAAGTCAGCGTACCACCAGCTCCCTATCAGACCAGAGGACCGCCCGTACACCGCCTTCGAGGTGAACAGACGCCTCTACCAATTCCTCAGAGTCCCCTTTGGGGTGACGAATGGGGTCTCGGTCTTCCAGAGGGAGATGGATCGCATGGTCGATGACAACCATTTGCAGGCAACCTTCCCCTACCTCGACAACGTCACCATCTGCGGTCACAACCAGCAGGATCACGACTCGAACCTCGAGAGGTTCCTGGAAACTGCACAAAAACTCAACCTCACTTACAACGAGGACAAGTGCGTTTTCAACACCACGCGCCTCTGCATACTAGGCAGCGTGGTGGAGAATGGGGAAATCGGACCAGACCCCGACCGATTGCGCCCCCTACGGGAGCTGCCCCTGCCCAACACTCCCAAAGCCCTGAAAAGGTGCCTGGGGTTATTTTCTTATTATTCCCAATGGGTCCCCAACTACTCCGACAAAGCCCGCCCCCTCTTGAAAGCATCCTCTTTTCCGCTCTCTGCTGAGGCCCACGCCGCCTTCAAAAGCATTAAGCAGGATATTGAGCAGGCCACGCTACAGGCAGTGGACGAGAACACTCCATTTCAAGTGGAAAGTGATGCGTCTGACTTTGCCTTGGCGGCCACCCTCAACCAGGCGGGGCGGCCCGTAGCTTTCTTCTCGAGGACCCTCCAAGGGCCCGAGATCAGACACTCCTCCGTGGAAAAGGAGGCCCAAGCCATCGTGGAGGCAGTGCGCCACTGGCGCCACTACCTAGCCGGCAAACGCTCACCCTACTTACCGACCAGCGGTCGGTAGCGTTTATGTTCAATAATAAACAGAGGGGGAAGATCAAAAATGATAAGATTCTTAGGTGGCGGATCGAGCTCTCCACCTTCGAGTATGACATCATTTACCGGCCAGGGGCCCTTAACGAATCCCCAGATGCCCTCTCACGAGGGATGTGTGCCAGCGCCACCGGGGATCGGCTACAGACCCTCCACAACGACCTCTGCCACCCAGGGGTCACGCGGCTGTTCCACTTCATAAAGTCCCGCAACTTACCCTACTCGATTGAGGAAGTTCGGTCTCTGACCAGGAACTGCCGCACTTGCGCTGAGTGCAAGCCTCGGTTCTACCACCCTGATAGAGCCCACTTAATCAAAGCTACACGGCCCTTTGAGCGGCTCAGCTTAGATTTCAAGGGCCCCCTCCCGTCCGTCGACCGCAATGTTTACTTCCTGAACATTGTGGACGAATACTCCCGGTTCCCATTCGCCTTCCCCTGCCCAGACATGACCAGCGCCACGGTCATTAAATGCCTCAACAGCCTGTTCTGCCTGTTCGGTATGCCGAGCTACATCCACACGGATAGGGGGGCGTCCTTCATGAGTGAAGAGCTACGCCAGTACATGCTGTCCAGGGGGATCGCCACGAGCTGTACCACCAGCTACAACCCCCGGGGTAACGGTCAAGTGGAGCGAGAGAACGGGACAGTATGGAAAGCAGTCACTCTACCTCTAAGGACCAAGGGCCTCCCTATCTCCCGCTGGCAGGAAGTCCTCTCAGATGTGCTCCATTCGATACGGTCGCTATTGTGTACTGCCACTAATGCCACGCCTCATGAACGAATGTTTAGCTTCCCCCGGAAATCCACCTCAGGCGTATCCATGCCGTCATGGCTCTCCACCCCGGGTCCGGTATTCGTGCGAAGGCATGTGAGGGGCCATAAGACGGACCCTCTCGTGGAGCCAGTGCACCTACTCCACGCCAACACCCAATACGCGTATGTCCGGCACGCCGACGGAAGGGAGGACACCGTGTCAATAAAAGACGTCGCCCCAGCCGGTAACGACAACAACCACGGCAATAGCAGCAACAACGACCACAGCAACTCTTACCCACCCACTACTCTTTCATCACCCCCGGAAGAACATCGACCAACGGCACCCCCACCAACTACCCCTTCAACAACCCTGGCGGCACCCCCGGCAGAGACCCAGGAGGCCACCGGGGACACCCAGCCAACACCCGCGACACCACAACAGCCACGTCGGTCGCAGAGGACTACCAAACCCCCGAACAGACTAAATCTATAGAAGGGGTGAATGTGATGAAATATATCATTCATCACTGCCTGTGACTGTGGTTGGTTTCAGGTTCCCTCTTACCATTGTATTGCCTGTGACTGTGGTTGGTTTCAGGTTTCTCCTCACCATTGTATTGTGTATTGGAATGTATGGAATGTGTTGTGTGTAGGGCTCCGCCCATACCTGGCCTCTATGTAAGCCAGCTCAGTCTGGCCTCACAGCCAGTACTGCAGACCTCCAGGGAAGATACCTCTCTCCACTGCGTGTTATCTTCTAAGTTAATAAAAGCCTTGTTTTGTTTCGCTAACATCGAGTCTCGGGATTATTGAGGCACATCATCCACCAAAGGCTTGACTCCACACATAATCACTGCATTCCAAAATATAATATTCAACAAGCCACAATCATCTCAGCAATTGGATCTAAAAGCAACACCTAGTCGTCTTCTTCTTAGGCAGTCCCTCAGAACCGAGGATGACTTGCTTCCACATTAAAAATGAGTTTGCAGGTGACTGATGAGTCCAATGCGGGACCTACAGTCTCTGTCACAGGTGGGGCAGACGGTGGTTGAAGGGGCAGGTGGGTGGGGTGCTTGGGTTGACGTGCGCTCCTTGCGCTGCCTGCGTTTGGCTTCCGCTTGCTCCCGACGAAGAGACTCGAGGTGTTTGGCGAATTCCCGGATGCTTCTCCTCAACTTTGTGCGGTCTTGGGCCAAGGATTCCCAGGTGTCGATGGGGATGTTACACTTTTTCAAGGAGGCTTTGAGGGTGTCCTTGAAGCATTTCCTCTGCCCACCTGGGGCTCTCTTGCCATGCCGGAGCTCCGAGTAGAGCGCTTGTTTTGGGAGTCTCGTATTGGGCATGCGGACAATGTGACCCGTCCATCGGAGCTGATTGAGCGTGGTCAAAGCTTCGATGCTGGGGTGTTGGCCTGAGCAAGAACACTGATGTTGGTGCGCCTATCCTGCCAATGGATTTGCAGGATCTTGCGGAGGCAGCGTTGGTGGTACCTCTCCAGTGCTTTGAGGTGCCTGCTGTACATGGTCCATGTCTCTGAGGCATACAGCAGGGCGGGTCAGTGGGCTTGACAGGGCTGTCAATTTTAAAATGTTGGGTTAATCATTTTGTTCTTGGACACGGACTCAGTAAGCCTGAAGCGATGGAATCACTAATTGTGAGCAACACAGTTAATCCTAATAATCAATCACAATATACTTTAAGGACCAACGCTATCAAATCCAAAAGAATATGAATCAAAATTGGAATTGGTTATATCAGGCTAAAGGATTATGGATCAGAAGGGCATCATTTGTATACGATCTAACAAGGTTCTGCACGATTTTATTAAGCTACCAAAAATAAGTTTGCACACCAGGCTTGTGGTTTTCAGCAGCTGAATGGGCGTTACAAAGTATTACCAAGTATGACAAAGTATTTACAGCACAGAAACAGGCCCTTCGGCCCAACAGGTCCACGCTGGTGTTTATGCTTCACAGGAGCCTCCTCCCACCCCTCTTCATCTAACCCCATCAACATATCCTTCTATTCCTTTCTCCCTCATGTGCTTATCTAGCTTCCCCTTGAATGCATCTGTGCTACGCTAGTCGTCTCAACTTCTCCCTGTGGTAGAGAGTTCCACATTTTAATCACTTTCTGGGTAAAGAAGTTTCTCTTGAATTCCCTATTGGATTTATTAGTAACTATCTTATAATTATGGCCTCTAGTTCTGGTCTTGCCCCCAAATGGAAACATTTTCTCTACGTCTACCCGATCAAACCCTTTCATCATTTTGAAGACCTCAATCAAGTCACCTGTCAGTCTTTTTTCTAGAGAAAAGAGCCCCAGCCTGTTCAATCATTCCTGATAGGTCTAACCTCTCAGTTCTGGTATCACCCTTGTTGTAGCAGTCTCCAGTGCCTCTATATCCTTTTTGTAATATGGAGACCAGAACCGTTCACAGTACTCCAAGTGTGGTCTAACAAAGGTTCTATACAAGTTTAGCATGACTTCTCCGCTTGGCAAACCGATAGGAAGAACGCAAGAACACAGGCAGATTAGCAGAGTGGACAGGTAAGTGGCAGATACAGAACAATGCAGAGAAAGGTGAAATAGTACATTTTGGGAAAAAGTTATAGATAAGATTTTGAAAAGTATATGCACAATAATTTTTTTTTAATTTTTTTAATTTTTTTAATAAAAGGTGCTGTTTATCTGAATTTCAGAGAGGCAACCTGACTGTAGAAACTTTCAAGTCCAAAGTTAGAATTCCTCCAAATACACACTAGACATTATATAGTATTATTAATATATTCGTAATGACACAACTTACGAAACAGCGAAGAGGCGCATTTGGAATTTAAAACAGATGTAAAATTTTAATCATTCTCACAGTAATATTTCCAGTGTCACATGATGAGCAGGATGTGGTTAGTGCTGTGCTCCATGGATCTATGCTGGCATCTATTTTGTTTTCCATTTATATAAATGATAAGCTCAAGAGGAATGCTATTGAAGTGAGTTGAAGACACCAAATTAGGAGCTTGGCAATCTGCGAGCAAGAACCCGCAGGCAGATTAGCAGAGTGGGCAGATAGGTGGCAGGCACGGATCAATGTAGAGAAAGGTATATTTTGGGAAAAAGTGAATGGACATATATCCTAAACAATAAGGTTCTTAAAGTGCACAAACAGAGATCGATGATGTAGATGCATAAATTGTTAAAGGTAGAAGTGCAGATAAATGGTGCATTGAATACAAATGCTGAATTTATACAAGATATGGGTTAGGGTTGGGCTAAAGTTGGAGTGTTGTGTGCAGTTCTGGGCATTGTGTTATGGGAAGTGTATTGGAGCCATGTAAAAGGTATAAAGATTCACTACAATTATACCAGGGATGAGAGATTACAGTTATGAAAACAACTTTTTTTAAAAACACAGAAACTGAGAAGGTGGATGTGGTAACTAATAGATGTTTTCAAAATGTTGCATTTTTGATAGGATGAATAGTGAAAGACTGCTTCCATTGATTGGCAAATCAGTAACGAGAGAGTATAATTTTAGGATTATACCACAAGAACAAAGAAGGAATTTAGAAGATTTTTTTTTCCTAGGAGAGGTTTCTTACAACATGAAGTACCTTGCCATAAATGGCTATAGAGTCAGAGATTCCGTTGGATAAGTATTTGTAAAAAAATGATATGGAAAAGGGCAATGAACTAGGGTGAGAGTACATTGCCGCAGTTAAGGTGTCTGCACCAACACAACCTGCCTAATGCCTCTTTTCGACACTGTAATCTCAGGTTCCATCTTTGCCCTTTGCATTCCCTTCAAGTGGAGTATCAGCACGCTCCAAAAGCCAGTTTTACAAAAAAAAACTATCTCCTAGCTTTGACCGTTATTTCATCATTCCTTACGACAAAGTAATATACAGACAAAAAAAATCACGAAATTGTCCCTGACTGTCTTCTGTTGTTCATGACACATACTGCAGCCATTATAAAAATGAACTCACCGCACGTTAATGCAGCAGCAGCGAGCAGTCTGTGATCATCACCCCCGACCCCGTTTAATGAGAACCAGAGACACCCACAAGTGCTTCAACTCACTCAACCGTTAGTTGCTTATAGTTATCGGCACTGCTGACCGTCCATGGGGGCCAATATATTCTTAATTTCCGCGTCCTTTGATATTTTTACTCAGTGCCAGCGTTTTTAAAAGCACGGCTCGCCTGAGAATTGGAGAACACTTGTTCGTTGCTGGCCTTTGCCTTGTGTTTACAGTCTGTTGCGACGGCAAAGGCCATTGAGCTCCGAATGAGGCGGGACCAGGCAGGCCTTCCTTGCGGATTTTGCTGAAGAAGCTGAACTTTGAAAAACGATTGTCATATTTAAATATAAATTTGATGTATTCTCATTCCTTTTGAGGATGCTTGTTTTATTAAATATAACTTTAATTAAACGTCTTCCTCAAAAAATCCAAGGTAGACCCAAAGAAAACACTGAAACGGTTGTTAAAGACAATGGCCTAGAAATTCAGTTGCGTTCGCCAGCCGCTAACGCCATAAGAGGGGTAGATTTGCAGCGCTAGGCACTTAGCGCCCGGGCGCAGAACGATCTGCGCCTACGCCCAACTTCAGTTGACATTTAGCGCCGGCGTAAAGTGTTTGCGCCCGCTCAGCTGCGCGCGCAGCTTATGACGTCATTTCGTCGTGCAACGCTGTTTGTGCGCCCCAAACCGGAAATTCAGTGGCGCCCGGCCAATGTGGGCGTGGCGCTGTTAAGAACTGTGAAGTGGAACGCAACAGAGGCCCTGTGGGCCTCGGGGAGCGCTAATTAAAGGGCACTTACACTGACCTATAAAGCCCAGCCATTTTGCTGCAATGACTTTACTGCTTTGGATTTCTGGACAGAGACCAAGGAACAGAGCTTACTGATTTGGGACAACATAGGAGAGGTATTTTTGGCTTCTGGCCAGAGCTTGGAAATTTGAATCATTGCGATTTAACTGTTTGCAAGGTAATTATGGGGGCTGTATGGGGTTCCAACCCTCAGTTCCAGCATTATGTGCGAAGGGCTCGCAGACGCTGTGTGAGAGGGCCAGCCATGCCTAGACGCAGAGGGGCCATCAGGCGTCGGCAATGTAGGCCTTACCCACTCAGGCAATACCGGCAGCAGGTGTCCTCTCTCACCATGACTGCCGCGCATTGTGTTAAGAGGCTGCGCTTCAGAAGGGAGGTGGTTGCAGAGATCTGCCAGCTGCTTCACAGAGATCTGCGTCCACAGCTGATGTGCAGGACGTCTCTCTCGGTGGAAGTGAAGGTCACGGTGGCTCTGAACTTTTATGCAAGCGGCTCCTTCCAAGCCGCTGCTGGGGACATAGCGAACATCTCCCAGTTCGCCGCGCATCGCTGCATCCGGCAGGTCACCGATGCCCTTTTCGCGAGGAGACACCAATTCATCTCCTTCCCCATGACCCTAGAGAGGCAGGAGCAGCGTGCAGTCGGATTTGGCAGGATCGCGGACTTCCCCATGGTGCAGGGCGCCATTGACTGCACGCATGTGGCTATGCGGGCACCTATCGACAATGCCGAGAATTACCGCAACCGGAAGGGCTACCATTCCCTCAATGTACAGCTGGTGTGTGACCACAGGCAGCGCATCCTAGCTGTCAATGCCCGCTTTCCAGGAAGCAGCCACGATGCATTTATCCTGCGCCAGACTACTGTGGCTGACATGTTCGAGGCACAGCCTCCACCAAGGGGATGGCTTATTGGGGACAAGGGCTACCCTTTGTGTACATGGCTCATGACCCCGCTCCGTGCGCCCAGGACCCCTGCGGAGGAGGCATACAACGAAAGCCATCAAGCCACAAGGAACATCATAGAGCAAACGATTGGCGTCCTCAAGCAATGGTTCCGCTGCCTGGATCGCTCCGGCGGATCTCTACAGTATTCGCCGGATAGAGTCTCCCAGTTCGTCGTCGTTTGCTGCATGCTGCACAACCTGGCTATCCGCAGGACTCAGGCACTGCCACCTGACGTAGCCCCACCACCTCAGGAGGACGCGCAGGAGGACCATGAGGAGGAGGAGGAGGAGGAGGAGGAGTACCAGCCCAGGAGGGAGCCACAAGGTCCAAGGGCCGTCCGCCGGCGGCGTATTGAACGACACTTCTAGGCCCCCTGTCAGGGAATGGATTGTGGCAATGAACGCACCTGAATGCAGCCGCTCCGCAAGCCCTCAGCCACTTAATGCAACAAACACTGGAAACATGACACCTGGACAAGCTGAATAAATAAAAAGCTTTATTTAACAAACTCAGGGCCCTTCCCACATGAAACAGAAAAACAGACAAGACCCCCAAAAAACAGTCACAAAAATATCTCACTCCCACAACCTGGGGAGGAATAATAAAACTTGCCCATCCAATTGGCCTTCATCCTCGGCCTTACCAAAATAAGCCCCCCCCACAACGCAAACACCCCCATATAAAAAAAACCATTGCCAACACACTCTACTGGGTGTGCCGAGAGGGCGAGTCCTTGTGCAGCCTTGTGCGGCCCCTGCCCGACCTGTTGCTCCGCCTCAACCTGGGCCCTGTGGGTGTTGCAAGGCTGGGGGAAGGCTCCTGAGGGGCAGAATGCGTGACGGCAGATGCCCTTGGGGGTCGGCCTAGACGAGGACCGGCCCTGGAGGGGCTGGCTGCTGACTGCTGCAGCTGTGGCTGGGCAGCATCAGTCTCTGCAGCAGCTCGTCGCACCTTGGCTGGGGGAGTTGCAGTGGCGGCTGCAGCAATGGGGGCAAGCTGGCTGATGCCAGGCGCTCGCTGGTCGCCAGAGACACTAGCACTCGGCCGGGCTGGCAGTGCAGCAAGCGCAGCAATCTGGTGGAGGCCAGACCGCTGTGCTGCAGCAGGGCGGCGGGTGCCCTGGCGATGCTTCCGCGACACAGCGAGTGTGGCAGAAGTGAGTGCCCGAACTGCCCTGGTCTGTGCCCGCATCAGATCAGTGAGTGTCTGCACGGCACCACTCATGAACTCGCGTCCTGCACTGCCGCAAGTTGCTGGACACCCCTGTCCTGTGCTGCCGCGAGTTGGTCGACACCCCTGGCCTGTGCTGCCGCGAGTTGGTCGACACCCCTGGCCTGTGCTGCCGCGAGTTGTTCGACACCCCTGGCCTGTGAGTCCCCGAAAGCGGCCACACTATGAGCCAGGGACTCAATGGCCTGAGGCAACTGTCCCACAACCCCCATGAACTCCTTGTGGCGGCGCTCAGAATCCGCGGACATTTCATCTAGGAGGCGCACCTCCTGGGCGAGGACCGTCTCCGGACTGGAGGCCGGACTCTCCCTCTGGGGAGAAGGCCGCCGTTCTGCCCGACCCTTCCCACGTGCCTGGACGCCACTGGGCCCAGGAACTGGCCTCCCCTGCAACACTTGCCCCCTCTGGGGAGAAGGCCGCCGTTCTGCCCGACCCTTCCCACGTGCCTGGACGCCACTGGGCCCAGGAGCTACACCCCCCTGCAGCACTTCCCCCTGGCTCTCCTCCAGGCAAGACGTCTCCCCTCCATTGCCATCCCCTGGCGCGGATGAGGCTTCGCCCGATGTGCCGCCTTCCTGTTGGTCCTCGTCGTCCTCCTCTTTCGAGGGACTGGCACTCTCAGCTTCAAGGACCTCCTCCTCACCAGCTGAAAGCAGGAAGGCACAAGAGTAGCTTTAGAGTGAGGACAGGGCGTCAGCGAGGGAGGCATGAGTGGTGGCATTCAGCGCATTGGTCGGACAGTGGCAAAGGATGTAGATCTGATGCGCTAGGGGAACGAGAGAGGTCCAAACGGTCATGTCCTTACCATTGGGTCACAGCACAGGGTCGGCATCTCCAATGGCAACAGGGCCAGTCACCCGGCCACGCATGAGTCGAGCCACGCTCTCCTCCAGCTCACTGAGCTCCTGGAACTGGGCACGGCCTCCCCCGGTGACATTCTGGCTCTTCAAATTCCGGGCCATCTTGGCCTGCAAGAGAAAGGATGGCCTCTAAGTACATTGTGGTGGCCTGTTGTTGTGTGCACTGCCTCCCATGGTGGAATAGCTTGGCCAGTGTGGTGCCCTGTTGTTGTGTGCACTGCCTCCCATGGTGGAATAGCTTGGCCAGTGTGGTGGCCTGTTGTTGTGTGCACTGCCTCCCATGGTCGAATAGCTTGGCCAGTGTGTTAAGTGCAGAAAGTGCTATTGAGGATCATGCCAGTGCCATAGCTGCGGGAGGAGGGCTGGCCATTAGGCCTTTGAGGTCCCTTTGCCCATAATGTGAGGTGCACATGCAAGGATGAGGAGGACACTGGAAAGGGTACTCACCTTGACCATCCGAGTGAGGTCGTTGTACTTCTTGCGGCATTGGTCACCAGTCCTGGGGACATCGCTGTTGACTGACACCCTGTGGGCGATTTTCCTCCAGGCTCTCCTGTACTGCCTCCTGGGAGCCTTCTTGCCACTGTCCGGGCACAAGATCTCTTTGTACCTTTCCAACCCCCTAACCAGCACCCTCAAAGCATGCTGGGAGAAGCGCTGCGCTCGTTCACGGGCCTTCTCCATGGCTTCAGGCGCTATTTGGGTCCACCAGCAGTGTTCAGGCCTAGCTGCAGGGCTCCACTATCCAGGGCGTGGCTGCAGACCAAGTCGACCCTTCCCCCTTTAAGAGCTGGCCGACGTCAGGGTGTCTGCTGTCAATCAAAACATGACCGCACCTGCGCTGCGCCCGGCCTTGGCGTTATCAGTCCGCACCGCCGGCTTAGCGCCTAAAGATAGGAGTGCAACGCCAGTTTCAGCGCTCGCCCAAACTCTTGGCCAAATCTACTGAATTTCGGCGAAGTGACCTGCACTTTCCGGCGGGCGCTAACTTTAGCGACCGCCCGACTTTACCGCCCCAAAAGTGGCTATACTGAATTTCTAGGCCAATGGATACAAAAACTTGTATTTATCTCTTCTTTCTCTTGGGCAGTCCCTCGGAACCGAGGATGACTTGCTTCCACATTAAAAATGAGTTCGCAGGTGACTGATGAGTCCAATGCGGGACCTACAGGGCTGGATTTTAATTCAGGGGCGGGCTGGGGTCGTGTAATCGCATTTCGTGTTATCCACCCGAATCTAAATCGATGTGGGAGATTGATGCGAATTTAACTTATTTGGCCAATTAAGCTCCAGCGTGTGGGAACCCATGGCAAATGAGTTTTTCCTGTCTGAAAGTCGCCGCCAATGACGTCATCATTGCTGCTGCATTTAAGGTCTGCAACAAGCCTTGCTTCTTCTGCAGACTGCCAACCTTTTGGCCTTTCATGCTATAGGGACCTGGAGGAAGAATGGCCAGTGAAAGACCTAGGTCTGCTCCAAGATTTGACGACGTTGCCCTGCAGGCTTTAGTTGAGGGAGCAAGAGCTCATAAAGAGGTGCTCGTCCCTTCTTCAGGGAGGAAGAAACCTCCCCAGCAGACCAAGGCTGTGTGTATCCAGGTGGCAGAGGAGGTCAACTCATTGTCAATAACCCGCAGAACCTGGATTCAGTGCAGGAAGAGATTTCATGACCTTCTGCGCACTGGAAAAGTGAGTATGAATTTCCCATCACCCTCAATCTGATCCCCATTGCCTCTCCTCACCAGCACTCAGCTTTAGCAATCTCTTCCTCCACATCCCACTGGGCACTGACATCCATGCACCCTTACCCATTCCCTCTCTCTCTATGGTCACATTCACCTGACTATTCGACTATGCAGCCCTCACACTCCCTATCACTGTGCTGCTATGAAAACAACTGACAACACACAGGGAGGGCCCTTGGTCTTGCCACCTCACTCCATCTTTGTCTCCTTCTAAGTATCTATGCTATGGATTCTCTACACTCCTTCATTCTCATTCAACCTCCACTTGTCTCCCTCATTGCAGGAAAAGAGAGCCCACAATAAGCGAGAAAGAGCGAGGACAGGAGGAGGGCCAGCCTCTGTAGCCCACCTCACCCCCTGGGAGCAGGCGATCCTGGAGATCATAGGAGTGGAGGAGGATGTGGAAGTGGGGGACGGACAGAGGGGTGCATCACAGCAAGCTGGTGACAGAATAGATTTCCATCTCTCTCATTGACATTGCATGAGTTGCTGATAATGATTCTGAAGCTCTAACAGATGGACTAATGATCATCTGCAATATGCAATGTGCATGTAACCTTGGCATCACATCTCTGACTCTTTCCTTTACTCCCCCACAGGACCATCGCAAGCACCCGTCCCCACTAGCCAGGAGGAACAGCATGAGCCTCAAGACCCCTCAGAGGAAGCTGCAACCTCTGAGAGCGCAGCGTCAGCAGAATTCAGCGCACCCAGCACCAGCGTAGACACTCACACCTTGGTGGGACCTTTGGGACATAGAGTAGTGTTGTCACCTGATGTATCACAGCTCACAAGTGAGCATCAGCAGATTGTGGAGACAGGGACAGCAGTGGAGAGTGCTAGTCGGAGGGCGCAGGACTCTGGCAGCTCGGCTCAGCTGCATGTTGACTCTCTGCCTCTGGGTCCATCCGTAAGATCAGCGGTGCTGGAACTCCAGGAACAGATGCAGGAGTCTCTGGCAGGTTTTGTCTCCAGGGTCGCTGCGAGTGTGGAGCGAATGAAGGAGTCCATAGCGAACATGAGCAGAGCCTTTGTGGAGTCATTGGCGCATGAACGCATCACCATGGAAAGGATGGCAACCTCCATGGAGGTGATAAGTTGCCAGAGTGCAGAAAACATGGTGAGTGTTCAGAATAGAATGACATCTCTGGAGAAGCGAATGTCAGCTATTGAACAGAGAAACCAGACCTTCATGCAAGTCCTTCTGAGTAGGACTGCCAGTGCAGATACGGGTCCCCATGGCCCCCCTGATGTGCAGCAAGGTGCTCTCAAGCCACTTGCAAGCGCTGAGGGGGACCTGACCCATGAGAGGGAAGTTGGTGGCGGACATCAAGGAAGTGGGGGCTCCTCTCCAAGCGCTCACACTTCCATGCCACTGCAGAGCCCACCAGAGTCCACACCTAACTGAGATCGGCATTTCAACCCCTGCACAGCCGCAGGAGCAGCAGACTGTTGATGAGCCCTCACAGGTTCGCCACCCCAGAGGATGCCCACCAAAGGTGTCGAGACAGGAGCAGCAGGAAAGTGAGCAAGGGGCTTCCACATCTGCTGAAGCCACAGGGGAAGCACCACGTAGGAGCACGCGTAAGAGAAAGATACTGCACAAATAGTCACAAGGGTAGTCACTTGGGTGAAATTTGATGTTTTCTGTGAAAAAGCCATCAGATAAATAATGTAAATAAAAAATCTGATGACTACTGCTGTAGTTGTGATGTGTGTCATTTCGCGAATGGGACTTTCACATTGAGGGCTTAGGATTACTTGCAATTGTCAGTATGGTGGTCAAATTGCTAGGAATCCGCTGGTCCTTGGCCGTTGTCGATGCTCAGGTAAGAAGCTGCGAGGCAAAAGTGCTTGATTGGCTAGGCTAAGCAAATCTGGCCAAGATGAGTGCGTTCCTTGCATCCTGGGCAGCAATGTGGTCGCGCGCTGGCGCCTTCTGGCCTGTGCAGCGTCAGGTGGGTGAGCAGCAGCTTGGCGCTCCTGCTGTTGCTGCTGCTGTTGTTCATGGTTCCGCTGCTGCCATGGCTGGTCTTCGTCCTCATCTGATGTCAAGGAGGAAAGGAAATAAATGGTTCCCATGCTTCTGGTAGATGCCTCAGTTGAGGAAGCGCTCAGTGAAGGTGGCGAGAGGGGTTTCCCAGGAGGTCACGCTGGAGATGGGTGTCAGGCTCCAAACTTCCACAGCTGTGGTTATGCCTTCTAAAAGTTCCCCCAGACCTGAGAGTACAAAGTCCTGCCACCTGCAAATGATGGCTGATCAAATCTCCTCTTTAATAGTTGACCTGCAGCTGATAGTCAGCAATGCAATTGTGCTCCTGCCAGGTTTCACCGTTGTGTTTCAGAACAGGCGTGTTTCACGTGGGAAAAGGGTTAAAATCGCAAACGCCTTTCAAAATGGCATCATAGAGGCCATTTAGTGCTTGTTAAGGGCCTTAACGGCCTATCCCGCCTCTTGGAGGCGGGACAAAGATGGGACCATTAGACACAAATTAATTAAAATTGTTTAAACAGTACCCATGGATTGGAGGGTAGCTAATGTTACCCCACTATTCAAAAAAGGTGGTAGAGAGAAAACGGGGAATTACAGACCGGTAAGCCTGACATCGGTAGTGGGGAAAATGCTAGAGTCCATTATAAAAGATGTAATAGCAGAGCACTTGGAAAACAGTGACAGGTTCGGACAAAGTCAACATGGATTCACAAAAGGTAAATCGTGCTTGACTAATCTACTGGAATTTTTTGAGGATGTAACTGGTAAAATTGATAAGGGAGAACCAGTGGATGTGGTGTATCTGGACTTTCAGAAGGCCTTCGATAAGGTCCCGCATAAGAGATTAGCGTGTAAAGTTAAGGCACATGGGATTGGGGGCAAGGTATTGACTTGGATAGAGAACTGGTTGGCAGACAGAAAGCAAAGAGTTGGAATAAACGGGTCCTTTTCCGAGTGGCAGGCAGTGACTAGTGGGGTACCGCAGGGATCGGTCGTTGGACCCCAGCTATTCACAATATATATTAATGATCTAAATAAGGGAACTAGATGTAATATCTCCAAATTTGCAGACGACACAAAGCTGGGTGGGCGTGTGTGCTGTGAGGAGGATGTCGAGAAACTCCAGGATGATTTGGACATGTTGGGTGATTGGGCAGAAACATGGCAGATGCAATATAACGTGGATAAATGTGGGGTTGTCCACTTTGGTGGCAAAAACAGGAAGGCAGATTATTATCTAAATGGCAATAGATTGGGAGAAGGGGAAGTGCAACGAGACCTGGGTGTCCTTGTGCACCAGTCGCTGAAGGTAAGCATGCAGGTGCAGCAGGCGGTTAAGAAGGCAAATGGTATGTTGGCCTTCATAGCGAGAGGGTTTGAGTACAGGAACAAGGATGTCTTGCTGCAGTTGTACAGGGCCTTGGTGAGACCACATCTTGAGTATTGTGTGCAGTTTTGGTCGCCTTATCTGAGGAAGGATGTTCTTGCCATGGAAGGAGTTCAGTGAAGATTCACCAGGCTGATACCTGGGATGGCAGGAATGACGTATGAGGAGAGATTGGGTCGATTGGGCTTGTACTCGCTGGAGTTTAGAAGAATGAGAGGTGATCTCATTGAAACTTATAAAATTCTGACAGGACTGGACAGACTAGATGCAGGAAGGATGTTCCCGATGATCGGGGAGTCCAGAACCAGGGGACACAGTCTAAGGATAAAGGGTAGGCCATTTAGGACAGAAATGAGGAGGAATTTCTTCACCCAGAGAGTGGTGAACCTGTGGAACTCTCTACCACAGAAGGCGGTGGAGGCCAGTTCATTAAATATATTCAAGAAGGAGTTGGATATATTTCTTAAGGCTAAAGGGATTAAGGGGTATGGGGAGAAAGCAGGGACCGGGTACTGAATTTGGATGATCAGCCATGATCGCATTGAATTGCGGAGCAGGCTCGAGGGGCCGAATGGCCTACTCCTGCTCCTATCTTCTATATTTCTATGTTTCTATGTTTGGAGGCGGGATGGAGGCGGGGTTGGGCCCGCCTGCCAGTTTTTGCAATTTTCACCCCCCACATGCCTCCAATCCCGCCTCCACGGCCCAATGAAAATCCTGCCCACAGCCTCTGTCACAGGTGGGGCAGACGGCAGTTGAAGGGGCGGGTGGGTGGGGTGCTTGGGTTGATGTGCGCTGCCTGCGCTTGGCTTCCGCCTGCTCCCGGCGAAGAGACTCGAGGTGTTTGGCGCCTTCCCGGATGCTTCTCCTCCACTTTGTGCGGTCTTGGACCAGGGATTCCCAGGTGTCGGTGGGGATGTTACACATTTTCAAGGAGGCTTTGAGGGTGTCCTTGATGCGTTTCCTCTGCCCACTTGGGGCTCACTTGCCATGCTGGAGCTCCAAGTAGAGCGCTTGTTTTGGGAGTCTTGTATTGGGCATGCGGACAATGTGACCTGTGCATCGGAGCTGGTTGAGCGTGGTCAAAGCTTCGATGCTGGGGATGTTGGCCTGAGCAAGAACGCTGACGTTGGTGCGCCTATCCTGCCAATGGATTTGCAGGATCTTGCGGAGGCAGCATTGGTGGTACCATTTATTGTATTTATATAGCTGGTGGTTGTATTTATATAGCGCCTTTAACGTAGTAAAACGTCCCAAGGCGCTGCACAGGAGTATTTTAAGACAAACATTTTTTTTGCAAGACTTAATTTTCTT
Organism: Somniosus microcephalus; assembly: GCF_052327205.1. NCBI lineage: Eukaryota > Metazoa > Chordata > Chondrichthyes > Squaliformes > Somniosidae > Somniosus > Somniosus microcephalus. The sequence goes on along the minus strand of NC_140992.1, from coordinate 31,247,601 downwards.
TAGTCAGCCGGGTGAATTACACATGCAGACAAGGTGTTGGTTATGACAAGGCCATGTTCTAAGCATTTCGTCAGGAGGAGGGTACCGTTGGAGTTGGGTTTCCGTACCCCCTCTCTGCCGATCACACCTCCCCTAAGGTCTGTGTCCTTTCCAACTCTGGCGTTGAAGTCGCCAAGGAGGATCAGCTTGTCGTCTGTTGGGACTCGGGACAGGGATTGTTCGAGGCTGGAGGCTGGAGTAGAATTCCTCTTTGCTCTCGTCTGTGGCTTCCAGTGTTGGGGCATACGCACTGATGACCGTAGCGCACTGGTTCCAGGCTAGGGTGAGCCGTAGAGTGATGAGGCATTTGTTTATTCCACAAGGGGAGTCTCCGAGACGTTCAACTAGCTCATTTTTTATGGCAAAGCCTACCCCGTGGAGGCGGCGTTCTTCTTCAGGTTTGCCTTTCCAGAAGAAGGTGTAACCACCGCCTTGCTCCTTGAGCTGGCCTTCCTCTGCCCGCCGGGTCTCGCTTAGGGCAGCGATGACTATGTCGCAATGTCTGAGCTCCCGGGCAATGAGTGAGAGAGAGAGAAACACAAACATACTCCTACTGTCCTCCTCCCTCCTTTCCACAGGCCCTCTCTACCTGGGTTTCATAGGCTACCGTATGGTCCTCCCGACCCCGCTGCTGGTCCACGCTGAGCCACTCCTGGGCCTCGACCTCCCTCAGTCTGTGTTTCTCTGTCTCCCTCTCTCCCTCCCTCCCTCAGTTTGAGTTTCTCCCTCCCTCCCTCAGTTTGTGTTTCTTTCTCCCTCCCTCCCTCAGTCTGTGTTTCTCTCTCTCCCTCCCTCCCTCAGTTTGTGTTTCTCCCTCCCTCCCTCAGTTTGTGTTTCTCTCTCCCTCCCTCAGTTTATGTTTCTCCCTCCCTCCCTCAGTTTATGTTTCTCCCTCCCTCCTTCAGTTTGTGTTTCTCCCTCCCTCCCTCAGTTTGTGTTTCTCTCTCCCTCCCTCAGTTTATGTTTCTCCCTCCCTCCCTCAGTTTATGTTTCTCCCTCCCTCCCTCAGTCTGTGTTTCTCTCTCTCTCTCCCTCCCTCAGTTTATGTTTCTCCCTCCCTCCCTCAGTTTGTGTTTCTCCCTCCCTCCCTCAGTTTGTGTTTCTCCCTCCCTCCCTCAGTTTGAGTTTCTCCCTCCCTCAGTTTGTGTTTCTTTCTCCCTCCCTTCCTCAGTCTGTGTTTCTCTCTCTCCCTCCCTCCCTCAGTTTGTGTTTCTCCCTCCCTCCCTCAGTTTGTGTTTCTCTCTCCCTCCCTCAGTTTATGTTTCTCCCTCCCTCCCTCAGTTTATGTTTCTCCCTCCCTCCTTCAGTTTGTGTTTCTCCCTCCCTCCCTCAGTTTGTGTTTCTCTCTCCCTCCCTCAGTTTATGTTTCTCCCTCCCTCCCTCAGTTTATGTTTCTCCCTCCCTCCCTCAGTCTGTGTTTCTCTCTCTCTCTCCCTCCCTCAGTTTATGTTTCTCCCTCCCTCCATCAGTTTGTGTTTCTCCCTCCCTCCCTCCCTTTGTGTTTCTCCCTCCCTCAGTTTGTGTTCCTCCTTCCCTCGCTCCCTCAGTTTGTGTTTCTCCCTCCCTCCCTCAGTTTGTGTTTCTCTCTCCCTCCCTCCGTTTGTGTTTCTCTCTCCCTCCCTCCCTCAGTTTGTGTTTCTCCCACCCTCCCTCCCTCAGTTTGTGTTTCTCCCACCCTCCCTCCCTCAGTTTGTGTTTCTCCCACCCTCCCTCCCTCAGTTTGTGTTTCTCCCACCCTCCCTCCCTCAGTTTGTGTTTCTCCCACCCTCCCTCCCTCAGTTTGTGTTTCTCCCTCCCTCAGTTTGTGTTTCTCCCTCTCTGTTTGTGTTTCTCCCTCCCACCCTCCCTCCCTCAGTTTGTGTTCCTCCCACCCTCCCTCCCTCAGTTTGTGTTTCTCCCTCCCTCCCTCAGTTTGTGTTTCTCCCTCCCTCCCTCAGTTTGTGTTTCTCCCTCCCTCCCTCAGTTTGTGTTTCTCCCTCCCTCCCTCAGTTTGTGTTTCTCTCCCTCCCTCAGTTTGTGTTTCTCCCTCCCTCCCTCAGTTTGTGTTTCTCTCTCTCCCTCAGTTTGTGTTTCTCTCCCTCCCTCCCTCCCTCCCTCAGTTTGTGTTTCTCTCCCTCCCTCAGTTTGTGTTTCTCTCCCTCCCTCAGTTTGTATTTCTTTCCCACCCTCAGTTTGTGTTTCTCTCCCTCCCTCAGTTTGTGTTTCTCTCCCTCCCTCAATTTGTGTTTCTACCTCCCTCCCTCCCTCCATTTGTGTTTCTCTCTCTCCTTCAGTTTGTGTTTCTCTCTCTCCCTCAGTTTGTGTTTCTTTCTCTCCCTCAGTTTGTGTTTCTCTCTCTCTCCCTCCCTCAGTTTGTGTTTCTCTCCCTCCCTCAGTTGGTGTTTCTCTCTTTCTCTCCCTCAGTTTGTGTTTCTCTCCCCCTTTCCCACATGCTCTCTCAGGACTCACGGAGTTTCCAGGCGATTTTTGTTGGCCCAGATGCTGTCATCCTCACAAGCAGCAAGGAAGCAGCGTGTTCTGAATAGCGGGGCTCAGACAGCGCGGTTTGGTTGCAAGGCACGACAGCTGGATACTGTGCATTGACGACCCGTATCTCCCGAGTCGCCAGTAGCAGTGCCCGGGAGACCAATCGCCCATTCTGGGAAACCCTGAATGCCTTGGGACATTTTTAACAGTAAAGGTGCGATCTAAATGGAAGATGTTAATTTTTCTGTTTGCCCAATGAAATCCCTCTGTTGCATGCATAGGAGTTCTGAACCTTGATGGGGAATTGTTTGAAAAGGTGGCTGATATGCCACAAGCTTTATCTGAATTGGGACTTTCCTGTTTGTGGAGAAAGACTAAAGTGTCCTTTACCCCATCTCAGCATGATCCCGGATAGCTGTGTCTAAGCTGAAATTTATATCTACCAGGACTTTTATTAATAGACTCCTAGAATGATACAGCACAGAAGTTGACCGTTCAGCCCATCGTGCCTGTGCTGGCTCTCTGGTGGAGCTATCCAATAAGTCCCACTCCCCGCTCTTTCCTCAGCCCTGTAATTTTTTTCCTTCAAGTATTTATCCAAATCTCTTCTAAATATTACTATTGAATCTGTTTCCACCATCCCTTCAGGCCGTGCATTCCAGATCACAACCACTCGCTGTGTAAAAAATTGTTTCCTCATGTCGCCTCTGGTTCTTTTGCCAATCACCTTAAATCTGTGACCTCTGGTTACCGACCCTTCTGCCACCAGAAACAATTTCTCCTTATTTACTCTTATCAAAATCATTCATGATTTTGAACACCTCTATCAAATCTCTTAATCTTCTCTGCTCTACGGAGAACAACCACAGTTTCTACAGTCTCTCCACATAACTGAAGTCCCTCATCCCTGGTACCATTCTAATAAATCTCTTCTGCACGCTTTCCAAGGCTCGACATCCTTCCTAAACTGTGGTGCCCAAAATTGAACACAATACTCCAGCTGATGCCTAACCAGTGTTTTATAAAGGTTTAGCATAACTTTGTGTGTAGAAGTACGATAGCAAAATACTGCGGATGCTGGAAATCCGAAATAACAACAGAAAACGCTGGAAAAACTCAACAGGCCAGGCAACATCCGTGGAGAGAGAGATAGAGTTAACGTTTCGGGTTGAAACCCTTCTACAGAACTGGGCTTTGTATAGCTGTAGGATAACTTCTACCCCCTTGTATTCTAGTCCTCTAGATATAAAGGCCGGCATTCCATTAGCCTTTTGGATTATTTTCTATACCTGTCCATGACATTTTAGTGATCTATTTACATGGACCCCACGTCTCTTTGGACCTCCACCATTTTTAGCTTTTCACCATTTAGAAAGTACCCTGTTCTATCCTTTTTTAGGTCCAAAGTGGATGACCTCACATTTGCCTAATTGAAATCCATTTGCCACAGTTTTGCCCATTCGCTTAATCTATCAATATCTCTTTGTCATTTTATGCTTCCATCTACACTGCTTACAATGCCGCCTATCATTGTTCATCAGCAAACTTGGTTATGTGTCTTTCTATCCCATCATCTAAGTCATTAATAAATACGGTGAATAGTTGAGGCCCCAACACAGTTCCTTGCAGGACACCACTAGTCACATCCTGCCCATTATCCTTACTCAATGTCTCCTGCCGCTAGCCAATTTCCTAACCAGGTCAATAATTTCCTTCAATTTCACAAGCTTCCATTTTAGCTAACAGTCTCTTATGAGGGACTTGAGAAAATGCCTTCTGAAAGTTCATATAAATAACATCCATAGACATTCCCCTGTCCACTACTTTAGTCACCTCTTCAAAAAATTCAATCAGGTTCGTTGGGCATGACCTACCGTTTACAAATCCATGCTGGCTGTCTCTGATCAACTGAAAATTAGCAAGGTGTTCAGTCTCTCTATCCTTAATTATAGACTCTAGTAATTACCCAATAACAGATGTTCGGCTAACTGGTCTATAATTCCCTGGTTCCCCTCTCCCACCTTTCTTAAATAGCAGCGTGACATGTGCAATTTTCCAATCTAAAGGAACGGTTCCTGAATGGAGAGAACTTTGGAAGATTATAGTTAGGGCATCTGCAATGTGCTCACCTACTTCCTTTAAAACCCTGGGATGGAAACCATCTGGTCCTGGGGATTTGTCGCTCTTTAGTGCCATTATTTTCATCATTACTGTTATTTTGCTTACATTAATTTTAGTGAGTCCCCATCCCTGATTCAGTATTAGTTTCCTTGGGATGTCCGGCATGCTATCCTTAATGGAAATAACTATCGGGAGAGATGAAAAACGGGCTGCTGATTCGCTATCACCTGTTTTACACTATCGCAGAGTCAAAATCTATCCCATTGTGTATAAGCTATAGCAGCTCCGACGCTATGGTTAGGATGGTTTACATTCATTATTCATGGCAACAGGCTTCCACACAATAGGAGGCAGCTTTTCATTCAAGTTAGCAACTTTGACTGGCAGTTCGGCAGAACAACCCTTAACACCCAGAGTTAGAGAAACTGACCTCTCAATTCTGGGTGTTGAGGATTGGTATACTGAGCTGCCATTCAACGCTGCCAAGCAGCCAATCAAAGCTGTATTGATATCAATTTACATCAATTTAAGACTCTGATCGTAACTGTGAATTATAATCAGCAAGCAGTTGCAGCTGAATTACTGTGACATACTGAACTGCCTTTCTAACCTCTGTTAGTTATTTTGTCAATTAACCCTAGCTATTAATTATTTGTATATTCAATGTTTAAGTGCTGTTAACTATGATTCTAAGGTTAATTGTTAGTTCATCACTTTGTTGTTTGACTTCTGATGGGAGGTTGTTCGTGTAAATGCTAATATAATCTGAACTGGTTGATGTAAGACAAATCAGTGAGCCAAATCTGGGCATAAACTTGTGGTAAACCCAGATGGTTCCTCGACAAGGGGTTAAGGTGAAGGGTTGAGAATTCATCTGATGCCCTTCATACATATTCTTGTCAGGGTATATATCCCTGTGTTCTTACAATTTATAACTTATATAAGCAAAGAATTAGATTAGGTGCCAGGAAATATTCATTTTAGAGAGTCTTCACCCTCTGGAACAGATTACTGAAATGTGTGGTGAGTATAGATTCACTGTAGTCCTTTAAAAGGACAAGTTCTGGCAAGAGGAGTGCACTTTATAATTATATAAAAAGTACATTGCGGAATAGCTGGGGATAGTGAGACTCACAAGATACTATCTCCTGGAACTTTCCTAAATTGGTCACAGGTTTTTCTCTTTGTTTTTTGTTTCTGTTAGGAGATTGTGTGACCACGGAGAGGGGTGGGAGGGTATGGGCAATTCTGTGCAAGACTTTACCATGTCTGGAAGGGGCGGCCTTGATGGACCAGATTGTCATTCCCTGTCCTTTTTTGTATGTTCCTAGTTTAAAAATAGCTGCATAACACAAAGCAGAGCAGATTGCAGTACATCACTAAAACATCCCAGAACCCTCGAGGGAATATCAATGCATCAACTGAGCAGGTAGACAATCTGTGCAAAGCCCATTCCAGCAATGTCCCATCATTTACAATAGCAACTAAGATGGTCTCAACCATCCAATCATCTAATCACCAAACAAATACAGGCATCTAGACTTTTATCTAGAAAAGCCAAACCAGAAAGAAGACCTCTCTTGCAAAAGCAGCATCCAGCCCAATATTGATTAATTAAAGAGAGGATTAAAGGGATCTTTGCCTTCAAAGTTTCATACCAACTTAGTGTTTTCCTTCCCCCCTGAAAGCAATGTTCTCAATGGTAACTCGAAAGGGGCACTTACATAGAAACATAGAAGATAGGAGCAGGAGTAGGCCATTTGGCCCCTCAAGCCAGCTCCGCCATTCAATGCGATCATGGCTGATCATCCAAATTCAGTACCCTGTCCCGGCTTTCTCCCCATATCCCTTGATCCCCTTTGCCTTAAGAAATATATCTAACTCCTTCGTGAATATATTTAATGAACTGTCTTCTGTGGTAGAGGATTCCACAGGTTCACCACTCTGTGGGTGAAGAAATTCCTCCTCATCTCAGTCCTAAATGGCTTACTCCTTATCCTTAGACTGTGACCCCTGGTTCTGGACTCCCCTGCCATCAGGAACAGCCTTCTTGCACATATCACACCTTACCTGTGATATGTGCAAGAAGGCAATGGCAAACATTTAAAGATAGAATGACAAAATTGCAAAAATTGTTTATACCAATCTGGCATAAAAGGAAATCTAAAAAGGTGACTCAACCGTGGATAACAGGGGAAATTAGAGACAGCATAAAATCCAAAGATAGGGCGTATAAAATAGCCAAAAAAAGCGCCAGAGCGGAAGATTGGGAACAGTTTAAGATAGAGCAAAGGAGGGCAAAGGGCATGATCAAGAGGGGCAAAATAGCTTACGAAAACAAGCTGGCGGAAAATATAAAAACTAACTCCAAAAGCTTTTATAAATATATCAAAAGGAAAAGACTGGTGAAAACCAAAGTTGGTCCATTGCAGTCAGATACGGGGGAATATATAATGGGAAATAAGGAAATGGCAGATCAACTAAATGCATACTTTGGGTCAGTCTTTACGAAGGAAGACACAAAAAACCTCCCTGGGATATCGGGAAAAATAGGGACATTGGCAAAGGAGGAACTGACGCAAATCAATATCTCTAAGGATATGGTGTTAAGGAAGCTAAAGGGATTGAAGGTGGACAAATCCCCAGGGCCTGATAACATGCATCCTAGGGTACTGAAGGAGGTGGCCCTAGAGATAGCGGATGCACTAAGGATGATTTTTCAGAATTCATTAGACTCGGGAACAGTGCCGATGGATTGGAGGGTAGCTAACGTTACCCCACTATTCAAAAAGGGGGGTAGGGAAAAAGCAGGTAATTACAGACCTGTAAGCCTTACATCAGTTGTGGGCAAAATGCTGGAGTCCATCATTAAGGATGAAATAGCGGAGCACTTAGCAAATGGGGACAGGATAGGACAGAGTCAACATGGATTTACAAAGGGTAAATCGTGCTTGACTAATCTATTGGAATTTTTTGAGGGAGTAACTGGTAGAATAGATGGGGGAGAGCCAGTAGATGTGGTGTACCTGGACTTCCAAAAGGCCTTCGATAAGGTCCCACATAAAAGATTAGCATGGAAAATTGAGGCTCATGGGATAAAGGGGAAAGTTTTGGCGTGGATAGGGAACTGGCTGTCAGATAGAAAACAGAGAGTTGGAATAAACGGCTCATTTTCTGAATGGCAGGCAGTAACAAGTGGGGTACCACAGGGATCTGTCCTGGGCCCCCAGCTGTTCACAATTTACATTAATGACCTGGATCAGGGAGTCGGATGCAGCATTTCCAAATTTGCAGACGACACTAAACTAGGAGGTGGGGTGGGCTCAGAGGAAGAGACCAGGAAGCTCCAGAGCGATTTGGACAGACTGGGCGATTGGGCGGATAAATGGCAGATGCACTATAATGTGGACAAGTGCGAAGTTATCCACCTTGGGTGCAGGAACGGGAGGGCAAATTATTATTTAAATGGCAATAGATTGGGAGAGGGGGAAGTACAGAGAGACCTGGGTGTTCTTGTACACCAGTCACTGAAGGCGAGCATGCAGGTGCAACAGGCGGTCAAGAAGGCAAACGGTATGCTGGCCTTCATAGCAAAAGGGTTAGAATACAGGAACAGGGATACCTTGCTGCAGCTGTACAGGGCACTGGTGAGACCACACCTCGAGTACTGTGTACAGTTTTGGTCGCCTCATCTGAGGAAGGATGTTCTTGCCATGGAGGGGGTGCAGCGGCGATTCACCAGGCTGATACCAGGAATGGCGGGAATGACCTATGAGGAGAGACTATGTAGTTTAGGGATGTACACACTGGAGTTTAGAAGATTGAGAGGGGACCTCATAGAAGTGTATAAAATTCTGACAGGTCTAGACAGACTGGATGCAGAAGGAATGTTTCCCTTGGCGGGTGAGAACAGAACTAGAGGACATAATTTAAGGATAAGGGCTAAACCATTTAGGACAGAGATGAGGGGGAATTTCTTCACTCAGAGAGTGGTGAACCTGTGGAACTCATTGCCACAGAGGGCAGTGTACGCCAGCTCATTAAATATATTTAAGAGGGAATTAGATATATTTCTACGGGCAAAAGGGGTTAAGGGTTACGGAGAGAAGGCGGGGACGGGATACTGAATTAAAGGATCAGCCATGATCTCATTAAATGGCGGAGCAGGCACGAAGGGCCGAATGGCCTACTCCTGCTCCTATCTTCTATGTATCTATGTATCTATGTACCTCACATTTTCACAAAATCTTGTACACCCTTTCAGAATAAAGTGATAAACAACTCCACAGTGATAAACAACTCCATATGTGTGTATAAGACAGTGTTTAGCTTGTTGAACATCCTGCTAACAAAGTTGCAAAGTGACATTGATAGATTAAGTGAGTGGGGAGTTCAGATCATATGGAGTTCAATGTGATCTCCACCAATGATGATTTCCACCTAAGAAAGTAGATGAGAGCATTTTCTAAATGCCAAGAAGCTAGGAACTGTGGATGAGCAGAGATTTAGGGCTCCAAGTACAGAAATCACTAAAAGCTAGTTGACAGGTACAAAAAACAATTGAAAAGACTAATGGAACGTTGCCCTTTAACTCAAGAGAGCTGAAATACAAAGGGGTGGAATTTATGTTGCAGCTGCACAGAGAACATAAGAACATAAGAAGTAGGAGCAGGAGTAGGCCATACGGCCCCTCGGGCCTGCTCCGCCATTCAATAGGATCATGGTTGATCCGAACCTAGACTCACGTCCACTTCCCTGCCCGCTCCCTGTAACCCCTAATTCCCTTATCAGCTAGGAAACTGTCTATCTCCATTTTAAATTTATTTAATGTTGCAGCTTCCACAGCTCTCTGGGGTAGCAAATTCCATAGATTTACCACCCTCTGAGTGAAGAAGTTTCTCCTCATCTCAGTTTTGAAAGGGCAGCCCCTTATTCTAAGATTATGCCCCCTAGTTCACCCATCAGTGGAAACATCCTCACCGAATCCACCCGATCAAGCCCCCTCACAATCTTATATGTTTCGATAAGATCGCCTCTCATTCTTCTGAATTCCAATGAGTAGAGGCCCAACCTACTCAACCTTTCCTCATAAGTCAACCCCCTCATCTCCAGAATCAACCGAGTGAACCTTCTCTGAACTGCCTCGAGAGCAAGTATATCTTTTCTTAAATATGGAAACCAAAACTGTACGCAGTATTCCAGGTGTGGCCTCACCAGTACCCTGTATAACTGAAGCAAGACTTCCCTGCTTTTATACTCCATCCCCCTTGCAATAAAAGCCAAGATTCCATTGGCCTTCCTGATCACCTGCTGTACCTGCATACTAACCTTCTGTGTTTCATGCACCAGGACCCCCAGATCCCTTTGTACTGTAGCACTTTGCAGTTTCTCTCCATTTAGATAATAACTTGCTCTTTGATTTTTTCTGCCAAAGTGCATAACCTCACACTTTCCAACATTATATTCCATCTGCCAAATTTCTGCCCACTCACTTAGCTTGTCTATGTCCTTTTGCAGGTTTTCTATGTCCTCCTCACTCACTGCTTTCCCTCCCATCTTTGTATCGTCAGCAAACTTGGATATATTGCACTTGGTCCCCTCCTCGAGATTGTAAAGAGTTGGGGTCCCAGCACTGACCCCTACGGAACACCACTAGTTACTGATTGCCAACTCGAGAATGAACCATTTATCCCAACTCTCTGTTTTCTGTTAGATAGCCAATCTTCCACCCATGCCAGTATATTACCCCCAATCCCATGATTTTTTTTATCTTGTGCAGGAATCTTTTGTGTGGCACCTTGTCAAATGCCTTTTGGAAGTCCAAATACACCACATCCACTGGTTCCCCTTTAGCCACCCTGTTTGTTACGTCCTCAAAGAATTCGAGCAAATTTGTCAAACATGACTTCCCCTTCATAAAACCATGCTGACTCTGTCCGATTAAATTATGCTTATCCAAATGTCCTGTCATTGCTTCCTTAATAATGGACTCCAACATTTTACCAACCACAGATGTTAGGCTAACTGGTCTATAGTTTCCAGCCTTTTGTCTACCTCCCTTTTTAAATAACGGCGTTACATTAGCAGTTTTCCAATCTGCTGGGACCTTGCCTGAATCCAGGGAGCTTTGGAAAATTACCACCAATGCATCCGCAATCCCTACCGCCACTTCTCTCAAGACCCTAGGATGTAAGCCATCAGGTCCAGGGTATTTATCCGCCTTAAGTCCCATTATCTTACCGAGTACCACCTCCTTAGTGATTTTAATCGTGTTAAGCTCCTCCCCCCCTATAGCCCCCTGTTTGTCCAGTGTTGGGATATTTTTAGTGTCCTTTACTGTAAAGACTGATACAAAATATTTGTTCAGCGTTTCTGCCATCTCCATGTTCCCCACTACTAATTTCCCGGTCTCGTCCTCTAAGGGACCAACATTCACTTTAGCCACCCTTTTTTTTATATAACTGTAGAAACTCTTGCTATCTGTTTTTATATTTTTTGCTAGTTTACTTTCATAAACTATCTTCTTTTTCTTAATTAATCTTTTAGTTATTCTTTGCTGGCTTTTAAATGCTTCCCAATCTTCTATCCTCCCACTAGATTTGGCTACTTTATATGCCCTTGTTTTCAGTCGGATACTATCCTTTATTACTTTACTTAGCAACGGATGGCTGTCTTTTAGAAACATAGAAACATAGAAGATAGGAACAGGAGTAGGCCATTTGGCCCTTCGAGCCTGCTCCGCCATTCAACGAGATCATGGCTGATCATCCAAACCCTAGCACCCGGTCCCTACACCGACAGCCTTCCCACCCAAGCCCTATCCCCGTAACCCCACGTATTTAATCCCCCCTAACACTAAGGGCCAATTTTTATCATGGTCAATCAACCTAACCCGCACATCTTTGGACTGTGGGAGGAAACTGGAGCACCCGGAGAAAACCCACGCAAACACGGGGCGAATGTGCAAACTCCACACAGACAGTCACCCGAGGCCGGATTTGAACCCGGGTCCCTGGCGCTGTGAGGCAACAGTGCTAACCACTATGCCACCGTTTCTTTTACGCCCCTTTTTCCTCAGTGCAATATATTTTTCTTGAAAGTTGTGAAATATCTCCTTGAATGTACACCACTGCTCATGTACCGTCTTACACCTTAATCTATTTTCCCAGTCCACTTTAGTCAACTCTGCTCTCATACCTTCATAGTCTCCTTTATTTAAGCTTAGTACGCTGGTTTGAGATCCAACTCTCTCACCCTGCAACTGAATTTGGAATTCAACCATGTTATGGGCACTCATTCCAAGGGGCTCCTTTACGAGGACATTTTTTATTAATCCTGTCTCATTACACAGGACCAGATCTAAGATTGCCTGGCCCCTGGTTGGTTCAGTAACATACTGCTCAAGGAACCCATCCCTAATGCACTCTATGAACTCTTCCTCAAGGCTGCCCTGCCCAGTTTGATTTGTCCAGTCAATATGAAAGTTAAAATCTCCCATGATTTTAGCTGTTCCCTTATTATAAGCCCCAACTATTTCCTGATTTATACTCCGACCAACAGAGTTGCAACTGTTAGGAGGCCTATAGACTACGCCCACTAGTGACTTTTTCCCCTTATTATTCCTTATCTCCACCCAAACTGTTTCACTATCCTGATCCTTTGACCCAATATAATTCCTCACTATTGCAGTGATTCCATCCTTTATTAACATAGCCACCCCACCTCCCTTTCCTTTCTGTCTGTCCTTCCTAATAGTCAAATACCCCTGGATGTTTAGTTCCCAGTCATGGTCACCTTGCAGCCATGTTTCTGTAATGGCCACCAGATCATACCCATGTGTAGTTATTTGTACCGTCAACTCATCTATTTTGTTACGAATGCTGCGTGCATTCAGATAAAGAACTTTTAAATATGTTTTGTGACAATTTATTCCTGCTTTTACCCTTTTTACTACTTTACCTTTATATCTTTATATATTCTGTCCCTCCCTGACACGCTCTGGTTTTTAATTCCCCCACTGCTACCTTGCTCTATTGCCTTCTCCGCTGACATTTTTATTTTTCGCTCTCTTGAAACCTCCCCCCCCAGTAATTAGTTTAAAGCCCTCTCTACAGCCCTAGTTATTCGATTCACCAGGATTCTAGTCCCAGCACTGGCCAAGTGAAGTCTATCCCAACGGAACAGCTCTCTCCTGTCCCAATACTGGTGCCAGTGTCCCAAGAAGCAAAACCCATTTCTCCCACACCAGTCTTTGAGCCACGCATTTAACTCTCTGATTTTATTTACCCTAGCCAAATTTGCTCGTGGCTCAGGTAGTAATCCAGAGATTATTACCCTTGTGGTCCTGCTTTTTAATTTGGCCCCTAGCTGCTCATACTCCCTCAGCAGAACCTATTTCCTTGTCCTATCTATGTCGTTGGTACCAACATGGACCACGACAACTGGATCCTCCCCCTCCCACTCCAAGTTTCTCTCCAGCCCAGAGGAGATGTCCTTAACCCTGGCACCGGGCAGGCAACACAGCCTTCGGGACTCTCACTCTCGGCTGCAAAGAACCCTATCTATCCCCCTAACGATACTATCCCCTACCACTACAACATTTCTTTTTACTCCCCCCACTTGAATGGCCCCTCGTTCCACGGTGCTGTGGCCAGGTTGCTCATCCTCCCTGCAGTCCCCGTTCCCGTCCTCACAGGGAGTAATAGCCTCAAACCTGTTGGACAAGAGCAAGGGCTGCGGCTCCTCCAACACTACCTCCTGGATCCCCGTACCTGCCTCACTCATAGTCACACCCTCCTGTCCCTGACCACAGACTACATCTGAATTAGTTAATCTAATTGGTGTGACTACTTCCTGGAACACAGAGTCCAGATAACTCTCCCCCTCCCTGATGTGTCGCAATGTTTGAAGCTCGGACTCCAGCTCATCAACACGAAGCCGGAGTACCTCGAGCAGCCAGCACTTACTGCACATGTGATCACTGTGAACCTCAATGGTGTCCACCAGCTCCCACATATTGCAGCAGTAACACATCACCTGCTCTCCCATTCTATGTAATTATAAATTTATTATTATTATTTTTAAATACCCTCTGCCCCGATTCTAGATGATGAATATCACACCTCTATTTAATTGAACTTACCAACTTATAAAGGTTTAAAAGGGAAGGAAATGTACTCACCAACCAGCCAATCACCAACCAGCTTGACTGTGATGTCACTTTTGAATTCTGACCTCCCTTTGGAATGTTGCCTGTGGAGCCTGTTTAGGCTGCCTCGCCTCGCTGCTCCGACTCGACACCCGCTGCTGCTCCCGGCTGCCTCGACTGGGCCTCGCCTCTTTGCTCCGCCTCTGCGTTTGCTGCTAATCCTAGGCTGGCAGGGAAAACAAGGCCAGAAACAAAGCAGAAACAGCGCCTAACACCCCACTTACCCTAACTCTCTCACTTACCCAAACTCACAGCACTCTCTGCTACTCGCACTCAGATATACTTCTAAGTCAGGATGGTGTGTAACTTGGAGGGGAACTTGGAGGTGGTGGTGTTCCCATCCAGCTGCTGCCCTTGTCCTTCTCGGTGGAAGAGGTCTCGGGTTTGGGAGGTGCTGCCGAAGAAGCCTTGGTGAGTTGCTGCAGTGCATCTTGTAGATGGTACACACTGCAACCACAGTGCGCTGGTGGTGGAGGGAGTGAATTTTTAAGGTGGTGTTTGGAGTGCCAATCAAGCGGGCTACTTTGTCCTGGATGGTGTCGAGCTTCTTGAGTGTTATTGGAGCTGCACCCAACCAGGCAAGTGGAGATTATTTCATCACACTCCTTACTTGTGCCTTGTAGATGGTGGAATGGCTTTGGGGAGACAGGAGGTGAGACACTCGCCGCAGAATACCTAGCCTCTGACCTGCTCTTGTTGCCACAGTGTTTATGTGGCTGGTCCAGTTAATACAACCCTATTTTGTGGAATCTCTTCTCGTAATTTAACCCTTGGAGTCCAGGTATAGTTCTGGTAAACCCATGCTGCACTCCCTCCAAGGCCAATATATCCTTCCTAAGGTGTGGTGCCCAGAACTGCTCACAGTATTCCAGGTGTGGTCTAACCAGGGCTTTGTATAGCTGTAGGATAACTTCTACCCCCTTGTATTCTAGTCCTCTAGATATAAAGGCCGGCATTCCATTAGCCTTTTGGATTATTTTCTATACCTGTCCATGACATTTTAGTGATCTATTTACATGGACCCCACGTCTCTTTGGACCTCCACCATTTTTAGCTTTTCACCATTTAGAAAGTCATAAACTTGTGGTAAATCCAGATGGTTCCTCGACAAAGGATTAAAGTGAAGGGTTGAGAATTCATCTGATGCCCTTCATACATATTCTTGTCAGGGTATATATCCCTGTGTTCTTACAATTTATAACTAATATAAGCAAAGAATTAGATTAGGTGCCAGGAAATATTCATTTTAGAGAGTCTTCACCCTCTGGAACAGATTACTGAAGTGTGTGGTGAGTATAGATTCACTGTAGTCCTTTAAAAGGACAAGTTCTGGCAAGAGGAGTGCACTTTATAATTATATAAAAGTTACATTGCAGAATAGCTGGGGATAGTGAGACTCACAAGATACTATCTCCTGGAACTTTGTTGAATTTTTCAGAGTTTTTCCTAAATTGGTCACAGGTTTTTCTCTTTTTTTGTTTCTGTTAGGAGATTGCGTGACCACGGAGAGTGGTGGGAGGGTATGGGCAATTCTGTGCAAGACTTTACCATGTCTGGAAGGGGCGGCCTTGATGGACCAGATTGTCATTCCCTGTCCTTTTTTGTATGTTCCTAGTTTAAAAATAGTTGCATAACACAAAGCAGAGCAGATTGCAGTACATCACTAAAACGTCCCAGAACCCTTGAGGGAATATCAATGCATCAACTGAGCAGGTAGACAATCTGTGCAGAGCCCATTCCAGCAATGTCCCATCATTTACAATAGCAACTAAAGATGGTCTCAACCATCCAATCATCTAATCACCAAACAAATACAGGCATCTAGACTTTTAGCTAGAAAAGCCAAACCAGAAAATAGAACTTTCTTGCAAAAGCAGCATCCAGCCTGTCGTGTATTGATTGCGAGTTTGACACCAGTCAATACGGTAATGTAATGTGCGAGTTTAACACCAGTCAATACGGTAATGTAATATGCATTGCATTATGGGAATTACCCAGGAAAGCTGCAGTCAGCCATTTTACCAATAAAGTAAAGATCATAGTTATAAGCCTGTCTGCCTGACTCTGATTTAATTCGACGTATCTACATGCTTGATTGAACGCATTAAAGCATAGATACAACATTGGCGACGAGGATAATGGACAGAATCTTTTTAAAAAGGTAGTTGCCCAAGTTTTAGTTAGTTAGGATGGAGAAGGCCGCCATTCAAAATTTTGCTTGCTTCGCCGAGCCAGCCACGTTGGGTCCAAGATGGACGAGGTGGTTAACGTCTTTTGAGCTTTATGCCGACGGCAAAGGACTCATTATCGACGGTAC
Source organism: Somniosus microcephalus (assembly GCF_052327205.1). NCBI lineage: Eukaryota > Metazoa > Chordata > Chondrichthyes > Squaliformes > Somniosidae > Somniosus > Somniosus microcephalus. The sequence goes on along the minus strand of NC_140992.1, from coordinate 31,231,450 downwards.
TTCTACAGCTGCCACAAAGCAGAGGAGAAGAGCTCTACTTCTACACCTAGCAGGACCAGATGTCCAGGATATCTTTTCGACTCTACCGGACACAGGAGAGCCAGCAGACTACACGGCGGTGGTTAGTGCTTTGAATCATTACTTCGTGCCCCAGGTCAACGCAGCATTTGCTAGACAGACTTTTCATAAGTTGTCCCAGAAGGCAGGTGAGACTGTGCAATAATTTGCTACTCGCTTGCGACAGGCTGCTAAAGACTGTGCTTTTGGGGGGATGCGGATAATCAAATAAGAGACACTATCCTGAGTAGGTGCACGTCAGTCTATGTGCGGAGGAAATTGCTGGAGAAAGGGCATGGTCTACCGCTCGCCCGCACGTTACAATTGGCCTCACTATGTGAAAACGTCGAGGAGCAGATGTCAGCCATGTCATGTACAGAGAAGGCGGAGACAGATATTGTTCATCGTGTTACACAGAAAAGAGGGTATTGTGCGAAAAGCTCGACAGAGAAACCAAAGGGAAATGGCGATAGGAACGAAAGGAAATGTTACAGATGTGGACACACAGACCACATGGGCAGAGATCCGAAATGCCCAGCACGCGGACAAACGTGTCATAAGTGCAAGGGAAAGGATCATTTCTCCAAAGTATGCCGCACAAAGGGTACAAGGAAACACAGTGTGAACAATGTAGAGGAACAAAATAACTGTGCATTTGCTGTTACTGGAAATAATGTGACAGAGAGACTTACCTTTTGTGTGGGGGGAATAAACCTGAGAATGTTAATTGATTCGGGTGCAACTAATAATGTGATAGATGAGAATACATGGGAGGGATTAAAGTCAGAACACATTAAGTGTCAGTCACATGTCCCTAAGACAGAGAGAAAGTTATTCTCTTATGCTTCTAGCCGACCACTGTCAGTTAAAGGTGTATTCGCATGTGGGATTACAATAGGTAAGAGAACTGAGCAGGCAGAGTTCATTGTGGTTAAAGGCCACGGAGAGCCGTTGCTAGGAAGGGAGACAGCCATGAAGCTGGGAGTTTTAAAAATAGGCGCAGATGTCTCAGCTGTGGTAGATGTAAGACAGCTACTAGAACAGCGGTATCCAAAGGTGTTCCAGGGAGTAGGAAGGCTGAACACAAAACAGATCAGTTTGTATATCGACCCACAAGTGAAGCCTGTGGCCCAGCCACTCAGGCGTATACCATTCAACTTAAGGGGGGCAGTAGAGGCCAAAATAAAACAATTGAGGGACATGGACATTATCAAACCTGTAACTGGTCCCACCCCATGGGTAAATCCTGTGGTTATTGTACCAAAAGCGGATAAGGATGTAAGGTTATGCCTAGACATGAGACGAGCAAACCAGGCAATAGTGAGAGAATGATATCCAATCCCCACCGTTGATGAGATACTCCAAGGTATGAACGGCTCGACGGTGTTTAGTAAGCTAGACCTGAAATGGGGTTATCACCAGCTAGAACTGACCACTGAGTCACGAGAAATCACAACGTTTGCAGTACATAACGGAGTATACAGGTACAAGAGGCTGATATTCGGTGTATCTTCAGCTAGTGAGCAATATCAGCACGAGATAGCTAATGCCTTAGCTGGAATAGAGGGTGTTGAAAACATCTCAGACAACATTATCGTGCATGCACACGACCAGGAAACGCACGATAGACGCCTGCACGCTGTCATGACCAGACTAATGGAAAGTGGACTGACACTAAACTCAGAGGTGCCAATTCAACATGGATCGATTGATTTTCATGGGAATCCTGTTGTCTGAAAAGGGCATTGGACCAACAGCAGAGAGAGTGTGAGTGGTGGCAGAAGCTCGGGAACCAGAGAATGCTACAGAGGTGGGGAGTTTCTTGGGACTCGTTGGGTACAGTAGCAGATTCATCCCACAGTTTGCAACGCTATCAGAGCCACTGCGACGCCTGACGAGAAAAGCACCATTTAAATTTGGATCACAACAGAGACAGTCATTCAGTGCACTCAAGGAAGAGTTGGCCAGAGCCGGCACTTTAGCATATTTTGATAAGGACGCACCAACCAAGGTGATAGCAGATGCCAGTCCTGTAGGTTTAGGCGCAGTACTAGTTCAGGACCAACAGGGACAAGAGGTGCCAATATGCTATGTAAGTCGTAGTTTAGCAGACTGAGAGGAAATACTCTCAAACAGAGAGAGAGGCCTTAGCTCTTGTATGGGCTTGTGAGATGCTGCATCCATATGTGTATGGCCGAAAATTTAACTTGGTAACTGACCATAAGCCATTACAAGTGATATACGGCCCACACTCTAAACCCTGTGCCCGTATAGAGAGATGGGTACTTAGATTACAGCCGTACGATTTTAAGGTGATACACATTCCAGGCAAGCAAAACATTGCAGACCCACTGTCACGATTGCTAGGGGAGACAGCAAAACAGGAGAGACATTCTCATGGCTCAGATGAATACGTGAGATTTGTAGCTGTGAGTGCGACACCAAAAGCACTCACTACTAGAGAGGTGGAGGAAGCCTCTGCTACCGACCCAGAGCTGATTGAGGTACAGAAGGCAATCACAAATGGACATTTTGAGAACTGTAAAGCTTATGCAGCAGTTGCAAACGAGCTGTGCGTAGTGGGGTACCTAGTTCTTCGGGGAACACTCATCGTGCTACCCACAGTGTTACACGCATGAGCCCTGGTGTTAGCATATGAAGGACACTTGGGAATAGTTGGAACAAAGCAACATCTCAGAACCAAGGTTTGGTGGCCTGGCATGGACAAGGCAGCTGAAAAACACTGTAAAGCGTGCCATGGCTGACAGACAGTAGCCACCTGAACCGTTGAGACCAACACCATTACCGGAGGGCCCCTGGCAGGATGTAGCTATAGACTTACTGGGACCCTTGCCATCCAACCACTCCATTCTTGTGGTAGTTGATTATTATAGTCGCTACTATGAATATGACATCATGACCTCCACAACAACAGAGAAGGTTATTGATAGTTTAGAGTCAATCTTCAGCCGTCATGGTTTGCCAATCACCTGCAAATCTGATAATGGTCCCCAATTCAGATCTGAATTATTCAAAGAATACTGTGAAAACAACGGGATCAAACACCTGAAAACGGCAGCAAAATGGGCTCAGGCTAACGGAGAAGTCGAGCGCCAGAATGCATCGCTGATGAAGAGAATCAGAATTACTCAGTCAGAAGGACTAGATTGGAAACGTGAACTTAGAAAATATGTGACTGTGTACAGGAGCATTGACCATGCCACAACAGGAAAGAGCCCAGCAGAGCTGCTCTTTAAATGGAAAATGAGAGGAAAGCTGCCAGACATCACAGAGTCGCGCTCAGACATGGAAGTACATGACCGGGACGCAGAACAAAAAGGCAAGTCCAAACTATACGCAGATGAACAGCGGAGAACACAATACTCAGAGGTGGAAGTTGGCGACACGGTGCTGGTACGGCAGGACAAAGTGGACAAGTTCACCACTCCTTTTAATGCCACACCGCACAAAGTTTTGAGTAAAACAGGGAGTCAGGTAGTAGTAGAATCTCCAGATGGAGCACGCTACTCGAGAAACACTACGTTTGTGAAGAAATACAGAACCAATGAATCAAAGGAGACACTCCATGAGCAGGAGGAAACACAAGGGACTGAGGACAGTATAGTAGACCCTGACACACATACCACTGTGACACAGGCAATACCCACTGACACCAACATGTCAGACATACCCAATATAACCAGACCTCAAAGGGTTAAAAGAAAACCCCAAAGAATGTCTGATTATGTCACAACATAAACTGTGCGAGAACTGCATGGGTGATGTTAAACGTTTAAACCTGGGAATGATTTAGTTGTGTGGTAAGACACAAGTTTGTAAAAAGTTTATAAATCAAATAAGTTATGCAGTGTTATTGTAAGCAACTGTTTGTAAACTGCAAGTTTGTTTCCAAGGAAAAGGGGGATGTCGTGTATTGATTGCGAGTTTGACACCAGTCAATACGGTAATGTAATGTGCGAGTTTAGCACCAGTTAATACAGTAATGTAATGTGCATTGCATTATGGAATTACTCGGGAAAGCAGCAGTCAGCCATTTTACCAATAAAGTAAAGATCACAGTTCTAAGCCTGTCTGCCTGACTCTGATTTAATTCGACGTATCTACATGCTTGATTGAACGCATTAAAGCATAGATACAACACAGCCCAATATTGCTTAATTAAAGATAGAATTAAAGGGATCTTTGCCTTCAAAGTTTCATACCAACTTAGTGTTTTCCTTCCCCCCTGAAAGCAATGTTCTCAATGGTAACTTGAAAGGGGCACTTAGCTCACATTTTCACAAAATCTAGTACACCCTTTCAGAATAAAGTGATAAACAACTCCACAGTGATAAATAATTACATATGTGTGTGTATAAGACAGTGTTTAGCTTGTTGAACATCCTGCTAACAAAGTTGCAAAGTGACATTGAGAGATTAAGTGAGTGGGGAGTTCAGATCATATGGAGTTCAAAGAGGGATTGTATGATGATTTGCACCTAAGAAAGTAGATGAGAGCATTTTCTAAATGCCAAGAAGCTAGGAACTGTGGATGAGCAGAGATTTAGGGCTCCAAGTACAGAAATCACTAAAAGCTAGTTGACAGGTACAAAAAACAATTGAAAAGACTGATGGAACGTTGCCCTTTAACTCAAGAGAGCTGAAATACAAAGGGGTGGAATTTATGTTGTAGCTGCACAGAGCTCTGCTTATATCCCATCTGGAGTACAGCGTTCAGTTCTGGGCACCACACCTTAGGAAGGATATATTGGCCTTGGAGGGTGTGCAGCGCAGATTTAAGAAAAAATTGTTCCTGGGATGTGGGCATCGCTGGCAAGGCTAGCATTTATTGTCCATTCCTAATTGCCCTTGAGAAGGTGGTGGTGAGCTGCCTTCTTGAACTGCTGCAGTCCGTGTGGTGAAGGTACTCCCACAGTGCTGTTAGGGAGGGAGTTCCAGGATTTTGACCCAGCGACGATGAAGGATCGGAGATATACTTCTTAGTCAGGATGGTGTTTGACTTGGAGGGGAACCTGGAGGTGGTGGTGTTCCCATCCAGCTGCTGCCCTTGCCCTTCTCGGTGGAAGAGGTCGCAGGTTTGGGAGGTGCTGCCGAATAAGCCTTGGTGAGTTGCTGCAGTGCATCTTGTAGATGGTACACACTGCAACCACAGCGCGCCGGTGGTGGAGGGAGTGAATTTTTAAGGTGGTGGATGGAGTGCCAATCAAGTGGGCTACTTTGTCCTGGATGGTGTCGAGCTTCTTGAGTGTTATTGGAGCTGCACCCAACCAGGCAAGTGGAGAGTATTCCATCACACTCCTTACTTGTGCCTTGTAGATTGTGGAAAGGCTTTGGGGAGACAGGAGGTGAGACACTCGCCGCAGAATACCTAGCCTCTGACCTGCTCTTGTTGCCACAGTGTTTATGTGGCTGGTCCAGTTAATACAACCCTATTTTGTGGAATCTCTTCTCGTAATTTAAACCTTGGAGTCCAGGTATAGTTCTGGTTAATCTGCGCTGCACTCCCTCCAAGGCCAATATATCCTTCCTAAGGTGTGGTGCCCAGAACTGCTCACAGTGCTCCAGGTGTGGTCTAACCAGGGCTTTGTATAGCTGCAGGATAACTTCTACCCACTTGTATTCTAGTCCTCTAGATATAAAGGCCGGCATTCCATTAGCCTTTTGGATTATTTTCTATACCTGTCCATGACATTTTAGTGATCTATTTACATGGACCCCACGTCTCTTTGGACCTCCACCATTTTTAGCTTTTCACCATTTAGAAAGTCATAAACTTGTGGTAAATCCAGATGGTTCCTCGACAAGGGATTAAGGTGAAGGGTTGAGAATTCATCTGATGCCTTTCATACATATTCTTGTCAGGGTATATATCCCTGTGTTCTTACAATTTATAACTTATATAAGCAAAGAATTAGATTAGGTGCCAGGAAATATTCATTTTAGAGAGTCTTCACCCTCTGGAACAGATTACTGAAATGTGTGGTGAGTATAGATTCACTGTAGTCCTTTAAAAGGACAAGTTCTGGCAAGAGGAGTGCATTTATATAATTATATAAAAGTTACATTGTGGAATAGCTGGGGATAGTGAGACTCACAAGATACTATCTCCTGGAACTTTGTTGAATTTTTCAGAGATTTTCCTAAGTGGCTTTTCTCTTTTTTTTTTGTTTCTGTTAGGAGATTGCGTGACCACGGAGAGGGGTGGGAGGGTATGGGCAATTCTGTGCAAGACTTTACCATGTCTGGAAGAGGCGGCCTTGATGGACCAGATGGTCATTCCCTGTCCTTTTTTGTATGTTCCTAGTTAAAAAATAGTTGCATAATACAAAGCAGAGCAGATTGCAGTACATCACTAAAACGTCCCAGAACCCTCGAGGGAACATCAATGCATCAACTGAGCAGGTAGACAATCTGTGCAGAGCCCATTCCAGCAATGTCCCATCATTTACAATAGCAACTAAGATGGTCTCAACCATCCAATCATCTAATCACCAAACAAATACAGGCATCTAGACTTTTATCTAGAAAAGCCAAACCAGAAAGAAGACCTCTCTTGCAAAAGCAACATCCAGCCCAATATTGATTAATTAAAGAGAGGATTAAAGGGATCTTTGCCTTCAAAGTTTCATACCAACTTAGTGTTTTCCTTCCCCCCTGAAACCAATGTTCTCAATGGTAACTCGAAAGGGGCACTTACCTCACATTTTCACAAAATCTAGTACACCCTTTCAGAATAAAATGATAAACAACTCCACAGTGATAAATAATTCCATATGTGTGTGTATAAGACAGTGTTTAGCTTGATGAATATCCTGCCAGCAAATTTGCAAAATGCCATTGATAGATTAAGTGAGTGGGGAGTTCAGACCATATGGAGTTAAATGTGGGATTGTATGATGATTTGCACCTAAGAAAGTAGATGAGAGTATTTTCTAAATGCCAAGAAGCTAGGAACTGTGGATGAGCAGAGATTTAGGGCTCCAAGTACAGAAATCACTAAAAGCTAGTTGACAGGTACAAAAAACAATTGAAAAGACTGATGGAACGTTGCCCTTTAACTCAAGAGAGCTGAAATACAAAGGGGTGGAATTTATGTTGTAGCTGCACAGAGCTCTGCTTATACAGGTACAACCCTGGTAATCCGGCACCCTTGGGACCAGGCCGGTGCCGGACCACTGAAAATTCCGAACCACTGAAGGTGTCGAAAGTCACCACAAACACCGCCACCACCTGCTCCTCCTCTTCCTGCTGCTGCCCTCCCTGTGCCGCCGCCGACCCCGCCGCCCACGGACAGCTTGGGCTCGGGCTCGGGCTCCATCGCTCCGCCGAGCCGTCGTTGATGCTGCGCGGTCCAGGCGCTGATCCTGACCCGGCGGCGGTCCCGGGACCCGAGCCGGACCCATCCCAGGGAGGGAATGTGACAGCAGGACCTTCCTCGTGCCGGACCACTGAAGGTGCCGGACCGTCGGGTGCTGGATTACCGGTGTTCAACCTGTACCCCATCTGGAGTACTGTGTTCAGTTCTGGGCACCACACCTTAGGAAGGATATAATGGCCTTGGAGGGTGTGCAGTGCAGATTTTTTTTTAAATTGTTTATGGAATGTGGGCTGTAGTGTATGTACCCGTCTACCTTTAAGAGAACTATTGTATGTAACCGTTCACCTTTAAGAGAACTACTTTAGGTGTGGCACTACTTGTTTGGCTTCTGTATACTGTAATACCGACGGTGACCACACCGGTATATAAGTGTTGTGGCATGATTCCTTGGGCAGATTCGCCCTGACCTTCGAATAGTAAAGACCTGTTTGTTTGTTACTCCTGAAGTCTGTGTCGTTATTAACTGTACAACCCACAGACTTTACAGTGGCGACGAGTCCGATCGTACCCTGCGGCAAGACTACCAAAGCAACTAAAGAGCGTCGAAGAGAGGCAACCGCCCTCGTCGTTATGCTGGGAGAAAACACGAGGCTGCAGCAATAGAAAGGAAGAAGACTTAGCAACAAAAGCTTCCATCAGCAACAGGCACTGACTACCCTTCTACCACGGTGCGGAGTGAGCCGATCAGCAGGAAACAAGGCGGCCGCGGAGACTGTGAGTAGGGGAAAGTGTAACGAAATCCGGAGGATAAGGGCTGTGCACTCGACCACGGTCGAGGGGGAGCAGAGCTGGTCAGGAAGGCGGGTCCAACGGCGTCGTGAGATAGCCGGACCGTGATCGGCGGGAAAAGCCGGGCAGCGACCGAAGCCACGAAGCGCTGAGACCGGGAGCAGGCGCGGGAAGAGATAAACTCAGCCGCAGCCGGGGAGGGAAGCACCGGACTGCGTGAGGGCTGGGAGGCGAACGGGAGCCGGGCGTGTGGGAGAGGCAGAGCCGACCAAAGGAGGCTGCGCGAGAGCCAGTCCAGCGGCTGAACTGTTCTCCACCAACGGGGTACCCAGCGCCGGTAGAGCCGAACGTGGGGGAGAGAGTGACAGAGCCGAGCAAGGGGAGAGAGACTGCGCGAGAGCCAGTCCAGCGGCTGATCTGTTCTCCGTGAACGGGGTACCCAGCGCCGGTAGAGCCGAGTAAGGGGAGCTGTGCGGAAGCCAGCCCAGCGGCTGAACCTGTCCGCTGTGGGGAAAGCATACCCCTCCCACCAGGGAAGAAACGCGGGAAGCCGCCATTAGGCGGAGAAGACGACAGACGCGGGAAACCGCCATTGAAGGGGCGGGGAGAGAAGGAAAGAGCGGGAAACCGCCATTTTCGCGGGAAAAACCGCCATCTTAGAAATAAATAAATAATAAATAAGAATTTAAAGAAATACTTGTGCTGCTCCCAAGGAAGGAAGATGCCTAAGCGAGGGAATATTAACGATTTTAATTCTGAGATAGAAGACTGGGCCACGTACGTGGAACGCATCGAGATCTATTGTGAAGCCAACAAAATAGAGGAAGACGACAAAGCGATAACATTGCTAAACTCGATGGCCGCAAAGACATACGGGCTCTTGAAGCATCTACTAGCACCAGCTAAACCGGCGGATCAGACTTTCGAAGAGATTGTGGCTGTTCTGAAGGACCACTTGAACCCCACACCGTTGATGTTGGCTGAACGATTCAAATTCTATGCAAGAACGCAACGGAAAGACGAAAGCAACGCGGAATATTTGGTCGAACTGCGTAGGCTAGCGAAATGCTGCCAGTTCGGAGGGAATCTGACAGAGGCACTGCGAGACAAGTTCGTATGCGGATTATCCAAGGAAGGGACGCAAAAGCGACTACTCGAAGAGAACGACCTCATACTTGACAGGGCTGTCCTTATAGCCGCATCGCACGAAGCCGCAGCGAAAGGAATGGCGGAAATGCAGCTAAAGGCGGCGGCACTCGGGGTGGACCAACTTACCTCAAGTACAACAAAATGCTATCGTTGTGGGAAGACAACACACGACCAGAATCAATGCTGGTTTAAGAACCAAGAATGTAGGAAATGTGGCAAACTGGGTCACATCGCTAAGGTATGCCGGTCAGGGAAGAAGACCAACAACCAAAGGAAGCCACCACAAGAAAAGTACAACAAGGTACACAAGGTGGCTGAGAAGAGTTCAGACGAACAGAATTCAGACTCAGACCCAAACAGCCAGGAGCTGGGTAGTCTGACAATTCACAATGTGAGTAAGGAAGCTGACCTACAAACTATCTGGGTCATACTAAAAATAGCTGGAGTCCAAGTAAGAATGGAGTTGGACACTGGATCAGCTCTATCAGTCATAAATCGAAGGGACTACCACCGGCTATTCTCTCACATACCCTTAAGAAATACCAAGTTCGTATTGCAGACATACACGGGGCATAAGGTATACCCCATGGGGAAGATAAGAGTCAAGGTGAGAGATAGGGGTAAAGAACACCCAAGAATGAACTTGTACGTATTATCTGAGGGAGGACCACCACTTCTAGGATGAGAGTGGATCAAGAAAATAGACATGGAATGGCACTATCTAAAAGCCATAATGAGTGAGGACTCGGTGCAGGCTATCAGCTCAGATTCTGAAACGGATGACGATAAGACCAACTCAAATATGGAAGACAAGGCTAAAATGAACTTGCCGACTATGGTGGAGAAAACGAAGACATGCATAAAGGCTTATGCTACCGAGAAGAATAAAGCTTCAGAGCAGAACTCCAGTTTGACAGAGAATTCTGAGCCTGTTCAAGTTAAGGACTTATCCACGACGGAAGAACACCGAACTCGGACTCAAACTTATTTCAAAGTACGACAACAATTAGAACAGTTGAGTTACCGTCTCGTACAAGAGATGAAAACAATGGAAAAGTTCTGGGACACCGAATGGGAGAACCTGGAAAGACAGCAGAGGCAGCTAGCTCAAGCAAAGAGCGACCATAGAGCCATCGTGACCAAGTACCGATCACATCTCCCTTATGATGTTCAGGAGTTAGAATATTTGCATGATCTAGAGATACAGCATAAAGGCAAACCACGCTACACTGAGGATTTTGTTCTGCAATTGGAGACGGAGCTAGTGCAGGCAAGGTTAAGAGAAGCTGAATCGCAGTGTGCACTTAAAGATATGCAGAAAAAAATCTTGGACATGGAAAAGAGAAACGCTTCTTTACCTGATGTGAATAATGTGGCCATGTTGCAAGAGGAGCTTATAGGGGCGAAACTGAAAGAAGCTAAGCAAAGGATGTTGGAACTTGAAACACAGAACCAAATCAGCAGTAACCAGCTATGTCGAGCAGAGAAGGAGTGCTATGGTCTACATGAGAAGGTGCAATATCTCTCAGCCCAGAATAAGGGACTACTCACCCAGTTAAATGAAAGTAAACGGAAAATGGCTGAGATAGACTGCAAGAATAAAGAAGATTTGATGGCAGTGAGACTTCGAGAGGCAGATAGCATAGCAGCCTTGGCTGAACTCCAACAGGAAATTGCGAAAGAAGCAAATGAAGAGGAATCTTCAGGAAGCCAGGATGTTATTCCAGTTCTTCTCTACGACTCCTTACAAGCAGAGTGTGAAAAGTTGAAAGAACAGTATGAACAGGCCCAGGCTACAATTCTGGAGGGGGTTAACTCGGCAACCTCCGAAAAGCTAGTTTCAGTAGAAGCATATGAACAACTAAAGGTTGAACATGAGCAAGAAGTCCAAAGGCTGCAGGAAATTCTTGATGAGCTCAAGGCCAAGACAGACTCATCGGTAGAAGTTCCATCCATAGATGAGAAATTAGAGGTGAAAGACATGGCAGAACATGAAAGACAAGATGTCCAAGAACTCATAAAAATATTGAAGGAAACCCAAGACAAATATGAGGCGGCAATGACCGAGGTTCAACAACTTGAAGAACAGATTCAACTGGGAATCCTTTCAGTGGAAGAAAAGGAAACTGTAAGAAACACAGAGACTGTAAGAATGGTCCCTGAACATGAGCTAGAGAGCATCAGGGCGCAACTTTTCCGAGCGCTGAAAGCCAAAGTACAAGAGGAACAGAAGGTGGAAGCATTGGAGGAAAAGGTGGATGAAATGGAGAAGACTCTGATCCACAGTGTTCCCGTGGAAGAGTTAACGGTCAGCCAACTCCTTCATATGCTGAGGGAAAAGACTCTGCAATGGGAACAATCTGAACACGAGCTTCAATCTTCAACGGGAAGGAGTTCGGAGCTCTCAAAAGTTTGGGAAATAGCTGACGTTGCAAAACAGACTTTACTGGGATGCCAAAAGTACGCTGAATCACGTCTATGTGAACAACAGAATGTTGAAACAGCTGCTCCAGTAGAAGGATTGAATAGCCCGATCAATCAATCCCCGAGGGAAGGGGAAGTGTTGAAATCACAAATGAGGTAATTAGTGAAGGATTTGCAGGAAACCCAGGAAGAGCGGGATGAAGATGAATGCATGAAGAAGTCTTTTCAAGAAAGATGACTAGGGAAGGAACCACAGTCAGCTAACGTCCAGATGGGTAAGGAGGAAGTAGAAGGCCCTCTCGCTGTCCTAACTCAGGACGAACCCGAATATTACCATGACCTGTTGAGTGACACTGAATATTACGAGGATGTGGTCTGCCCAGTTTGTGATGAAAACTCCCAAAGTGCCGAAATCAGGATGAAGCACTTAAAGTCGAAGGAACATAGAGAGTTGGTGGCGCTACTGCTGGCAGCTGATAAGGGAGCCCCGAGAGTCTCCAAAAAGCAGAAAAGAAAAAGAAGAAGCAGAAGATGATAACTATCGCAAATATTATCACTTCTACCAGATCATGCGTGGACCCTACGAAAGGAGTTAAATCAGTTGGGAAGTAGGAAAATATCAAGGCAACCCAGTTGTTGTAAAAGTCAGCACTGCTGGTTCAGCAGGACGAAAGTTCAAGCTGTTATGTCAAGAAAAGGATATGGAGGAGTCACGCTAGCAATGTGAACCATCTACACCAAAGAGATGTTGTTTGGACCGAGTCAAGATCAGAGACTGAATCTGTGAACTGTTCCCGCAGAGACTGAACCTGTGAATTGTTTCCCACCGAGACTATGTCTGTAAATTGTTTTATATGAAGTTGAAGATATGTTATGTTTAATGGGGACTCTCTATGTAATAAGCTAAAAAGGGAGGATTGTAGTGTATGTACCCGTCTACTTTTAAGAGAACTATTGTATGTAACCGTTCACCTTTAAGAGAACTACTTTAGGTGTGGCACTACTTGTTTGGCTTCTGTATACTGTAATACCGACGGTGACCACACCGGTATATAAGTGTTGTGGCATGATTCCTTGGGCAGATTCGCCCTGACCTTCGAATAGTAAAGACCTGTTTGTTTGTTATTCCTGAAGTCTGTGTCGTTATTAACTGTACAACCCACAGACTTTACATGGGCGTCGCTGACAAGGCTAGCATTTATTGCCCATCCGTAATTGCCCTTGAGAAGGTGGTGGTGAGCTGCCTTCTTGAACTGCTGCAGTCTGTGTGGTGAAGGTACTCCCACAGTGCTGTTAGGGATGGTGTTCCAGGATTTTGACCCAGCGATGATGAAGGATCGGAGATATACTTCTGAGTCAGGATGGTGTGTAACTTGGAGGGAACTTGGAGGTGGTGGTGTTCCCATCTACCTGCTGCCCATATCCTTCTCGGTGGAAGAGGTCGCAGGTTTGGGAGGTGCTGCCGAAGAAGCCTTGGCGAGTTGCTGCAGTGCATCTTGTAGATGGTACACACTGCAACCACAGTATGCCGGTGGTGGAGGGAGTGAATTATTAAGGTGGTGGATGGAGTGCCAATCAAGTGGGCTACTTTGTCCTGGATGGTGTCGAGCTTCTTGAGTGTTATTGGAGCTGCACTCATCCAGGCAAGTGGAGAGTATTCCATCACACTCCTTACTTCTGCCTTGTAGATGGTGGAAAGGCTTTAGGGAGTCAGGAGGTGAGACACTCGCCGCAGAATACCTAGCCTCTGACCTGCTCTTGTTGCCACAGTATTTATGTGGCTGGTCCAGTTAAATTTCTGGTCATTGGTGACCCCCAGGATGTTGATGGTGGGGGATTCGGCGATGGTAATGCCATTGATTGTCAAGGGGCGGTGGTTAGACTCTCGCTTGTTGGAGATAGTCATTGCCTGGCACTTCTGTGGCGCGAATGTTACCTGCCACTTATCAGCCCAAGCCTGAACGTCGTCCAGGTCTTGTTGCATGTGGGCATGGAATGCCTCATTATCTGAGGAATTGTGAATGGCGCTGAACACTGCAGTCATCAGCGAACATCCCCATTTCTGACCTTATGTTGGAGGGAAGGTCATTGATGAAGCAGCTGAAGATGGTTGGGCCTAGGACACTGCCCTGAGGAACTCCTGCAGTGATGTCCTGGAGCTGTGATGATTGACCTTCAACTACCACAACCATCTTCCTTTGTGCTAGGTATGACTCCAGCCAGAATGATACTGGAGCTAAAAGGGTTAACTGATGAGGACAGGTTGCATAGACTGGGCTTGTATCCCCTTGAATATAGAAGATTAAGGACTGATCTAATTGAGCTGTTTAAGATAATTAAAGGCATTGCTAAGGTAGATAGAGAGAAACTATTTCCTCTGATGGGGGAGTCCAGAACAAGGGAGCATAACCTTGAAATTAGAGTTAGTTCATTCAGGGGTGATATCAGAAAGCACTTTTTATACAAACGTTAGTGGAAATTTGGAATTCTCACCCCCAAAAAGTTGTTGAGGCTAGGAGAATTGAAAATTTCAAAGCTGAGATTGATAAGATTTTTGTTAGGCAAGGGTATTAAGGGTTACTACAAAATCATAGCAAGTAGATGGAGTTAAGATACAGATCAGCCATGATCTAATTGAATGGCGGAACAGGCTTGAGGGGCTGATTGGCCTACTCTTGTTACTATGTTCTGAAAGCACAAGTCTGGAAACTCAACCTGTTCTTCAACCACAGATGTTGCAAAGGACTGGTTTAAAACTTTTTTCTGTCTGCTCCGTTTTCTCCTGGAGGCAGCAGTTAATGCTGGGATACTATTTGATATGTGGCAGCATTCCACTGGTACCTTGGTCAATAGGCTATTCTTAATGTGTGAGCATGAACAGTTAATGCCAGTGGGCAATTCAGCTATCAGGGAAAGCTGGGTGGGCGTGTGTGCTGTGAGGAGGATGCCGAGAAACTCCAGTATGATTTGGACAGGTTGGGTGATTGGGCAGATGCATGGCAGATGCAGTATAATGTGGATAAATGCGAGCTTATCCACTTTGGTGGCAAAAACAGGAAGGCAGATTATTATCTGAATGGCAATAGATTGGGAGAAGGGGAAGTGCAATGAGACCTGGGTGTCCTTGTGCACCAGTCGCTGAAGGTAAGCATGCAGGTGCAGCAGGCGGTTAAGAAGGCAAATAGTATGTTGGCCTTCGTAGTGAGAGGGTTAGAGTACAGGAACAAGGATGTGTTGCTGCAGTTGTACAGGGCCTTGGTGAGACCACACCTTGAGTATTGTGTGCAGTTTTGTTCGCCTTATCTGAGGAAGAATGTTCTTGCCATGGAGGGAGTGCAGTGAAGATTCACCAGGCTGATACCTGGGATGGCAGGAATGACGTATGAGGAGAGATTGAGTCGATTGCGCTTATACTCGCTGGAGTTTAGAAGAATGAGAGGGGATCTCATTGAAACTTATAAAATTCTATTAGGACTAGATAGACTAGATGCAGGAAGGATGTTCCCGATGGCGGAGGAGTCCAGAACCAGGGGTCACAGTCTAAGGATAAGGGGTAAGCCATTTAGGGCAGAGATGTGGAGGAATTTCTTCACCCAGAGAGTGGTGAACCTGTGGAATTCTCCACCACAGAAGGCAGTTGAGGCCAATTCATTAAATATATTCAAGGAGTTAGATATATTTCTCAAGGCTAAAGGGATCAAGGGATATGGGGAGAAGGCAGGGACAGGGTACTGAGTTTGGATGATCAGCCATGATCTCATTGAATGGCGCAGTAGGCTTGAGGGGCTGAATGGCCAACTCCTGCCCCTATCTTCTATGTTTCTATGAAATCAGAGCTGAGGATGACAGTGACAAAATGACTTGTTTTTGTCTAATGTTATTTTGTTAGCTGTCACTTTAACATTATGGGCTCGATTCTCCCAGCTCCGAGGAGGCGGGTTTGGAGGCGTGCAAGTTATTACAATCGGCAAAACTGGCGGGCGGGCCCATTCCCGCCTCCATCCCGCCTCCGAGCAATTTTCCCAAGTGCATGTTTCCTGACCCGCTTTCCATCCCGCCTCCAAGAGGCAGGATAGGCCCTTAGGCCCTTAACAACCACTTAATTGCCTTTATAATCCCATTTTGAGAGGCCTTTCCGATTTTAACACATTTCCCCCATCCTACACGCCTCCTCTGGAACACGCCAGGTAATCCTGGCGGCCTCACTAATGGATTGCTTATGAACAGCTGCAGCTCCACCATTACAAAGGAGTTTTCAGCAATGATCACTTGCAGGTGGCAGAACTTTGTTGTCTCAGGTCTGGGGGAGCTTTTAGCAGGCCTACTCACTGTTGTGGAAGTTT
Organism: Somniosus microcephalus; assembly: GCF_052327205.1. Lineage (NCBI taxonomy): Eukaryota > Metazoa > Chordata > Chondrichthyes > Squaliformes > Somniosidae > Somniosus > Somniosus microcephalus. The sequence goes on along the minus strand of NC_140992.1, from coordinate 31,215,349 downwards.
GGAGCCTGACACCCATCTCCAGTGTGACCTCCTGGGAAACCCCTCTCCCCACCTTGACTGAGCGCTTCCTCAACTGAGGCATATACCAGAAGCATGGCGACCATTTAATTCCTTTCCTCCTGGACATCAGATTCGGATGAAGACCAGCCGCGGCAGCAGCAGAACCATGAGCAACAGCAGGAGCATCAACAGGAGCACCAAGCTGCTAGTCACCCACCTGAAGATGCACGGGCCAGAAGGCCCCAGAGCGCCACCATATTGCTGCCCGGGATGCAAGGGACGCACTCATCCTGGCCAGATTCGCTTAGCCTGCACAATCAAACACTTTAGTCTCGCTCCTTCTTACCAGATCATCGACAATGGATAAGAACCTACGGAATCCTATCACTCTGACCACCATTCTGATCATCTCAAGGCGCCCTAAGTCCTCAATGTGAAAGTTCCATTTGCGAAATGACCCAGGCTACTACTTCAACAGTTTGCCATCAAAACATTTTATAATACAATCACAATGATGGCTGGTCCAAAAACAAAACAACACAGCACCCAAGTGACTACCCTTGTGACTACTTGTGCTTTATCTTCCTCTTACGTGTGCTCCTACGTGGTGCTTCCCCTGTGGCTTCAGCAGATGTGGAGGCCCCTTGCTCGCTCTCTTGCTGCTCCTGTCTCAACACCTTTGGCGGGCATCCTCTGGAATGGCGAACCTGTGTGGGTTTGCCAACAGTCTGCTGCTCCTACGGCTGTGCACAAACATCTCTCTCATGGGTCAGCCCCACTTCAGAGGTAGCAGGTGGCTTGACAGCACCTTGCTGCACTGCAGGGGGGCCATGAGGACCCATTTCTGCACTGGAAGTCCGACTCCAGAGGACTTGCATGAAGGTCTGCTTTGTTTGCCCAATAGCTGACCATCGCTCCTCAAGAGATGTCATTCTATTCTGAACAATGACCATGTTTTCAATACCCTTGCGACTAAGCTCCTCCATGGACCATGGAAGGAGTGAGTGTAATGAATGCATAGCATAGATGCTTAGAAGGATACAAAGGACCCTCCCTGTGTGTTGTAAGTAGTTGTTGTCATGGCATCACAGTGATAGGAAGTGTGAGGGCTGCATGGTCGAATAGTTAAATGAATGTGACCATAGAGAGAGAGGGAATGGGTAAGGGTGCAGGGTTGTAAGTGTCAAGTGGGATGTGGAGGAAGAGGTTGGCAAAGCAGAGTGCTGGTGAGGAGAGGCGATGGGGATCAGATTGAGGGTGATGGGAAAGTCATACTCACTTTTCTGGTGTGGAGAAGGTCATGAAACCTCTTCCTGCATTGCAGCCAGGTTCCGCAGCTCATTGAAGTGGAGTTGACAACCTGGGCCACTTGTAGCCACACAGCTTTTGTCTGCCGGGGTGGCTTTTTTCTCCCTGAGGAAGGGAATAGCACCTCCTTATTACAGCTGGCTCTGTACACCAGAGCTTGGAGGGAGGGCTCATCAAACCGAGGAGCACACTTTTGCTCGATCGTTGACATTTTCCACAATTCATCTCCTTCATATAAATTGCAGAGTCTTTGCAGTCTCCAGAAGAAGCAAGGCTGCTTGCAGGCCTTAAATCCAACAGCATTGATGATGTCATCGGAGGCGACTTTCTGGATGAAAAGACTCATTGGGCCAGTGGTTCCCACACGCTGGAAATCAATTGGCCAATTAGGGGAAAATCACACTTTTTCAACACTTCACTTAGGAGTCGGGGTCCTGACACGATTTCCACCTGACACGCCCCAGCCCGCCCACACTGGCAAAACCCAGCCCTCAGTCTTTGTGCAAAGTAAGCCTGGCAGCCAGCTAAAACCTATCCTAATAAAATGTTGTAAAGTTACTTGTTGTGGTCTTCCTGGTACTAGCTTAAGGTTTTGAATTAGTTCAGAATGGGATTCAATAGAAAACATCAGAAATTGCAAATTGGTTTAAGTGAAAAAGGATTAAATAGTTATGATGGAATATAGGAGAAAAGGGAAGATCATATGGGCTGGATTTTTTCATTGGGGCGGGCTGGGGTCGTGTCATCCGCTTTTCGTGTTATCCACCCAATTCCAAATCGATGTGGGAGATTGATACAATTTTCACATAATTGGGCAATTGAGTTCCAGCGTGTGGGAACCCATGTTTCAGTCTGAAACTCACCTCCGATGATGTCATCATTGCTGCTGCATTTAAGGTCTGCAAGAAGCCTTGCTTCTTCTGCAGACTGCCAACCTTTTGGCCTTTGCAGTGAGAGGGACCTGGAGGCAGAATGAGCAGCGGGAGACCTAAGTCTGCTCCCAGATTTGATGACGTCGCCCTGCAAGCTTTGGTGGAGGGAGCAAGAGCTAGTAAGGAGGTGCTCTTCCCTTCATCAGGGAGGAAGAAGCCTCCCCAGCAGACGAAGGCTGTGTGGATCCAGGTGGCCCAGGAGGTCAAATCGTTGTCGCTGATCCGCAGAACCTGGCTTCAGTGCAGGAAGAGGTTTCATGACCTTCTGCGCACTGGAAAAGTGAGTATGACTTTGCCATCACCCTCAACCTGATCCCCATTGCCTCTCCTCACCAGCACTCATCTATGCTATGGATTCTCTACACTCACTCCTTCATTCTCACTCAAACTCCACTTGTCTCCCTCATTGCAGGAAAAGAGAGCTCACATTAAGAGGGAAAGAGTGAGGACAGGAGGAGGGCCATCCTCAGTAGCCCACCTCACCCCTTGGGAGGAGGCGGTCCTAGAGATCGTGGGACTCGAGGACGATGCGCAAGTGGGGGACATACAGATTGGTGCATCAGAGCAAGCTGGTGACAGAATACTTTTTCATCTCTCTCATTGACATTGCATGAGTCGCTGATAATGATTCTGAAGCTCTAACAGATGGACTTATGATCATCTGCAATATGCAATGTGCATGTAACCTTGGCCTCACATCTCTGACTCTTTCCTTTACTCCCCCACAGGACCATCACAAGCACCCGTCCCCACTATCCAGGAGGAAGAGTATGAGCCTCCAGACTCCTCAGAGGAAGCTGCGGCCTCTGAAGGCGCAGCGTCAGCAGAATTCAGCCAACCCAGCACCAGCGCAGACACTCACACCTCGGTGGGACCATCACGAGATAGAATAGTGTTGTCACCTGGTGTATCACAGCTCACAAGTGAGCATCAGCAGATTGTGGAGACAGGGACCGCAGTGGAGAGTCCTAGTCGGAGGGCGCAGGACTCTCCCAGCTCGGCTCAGCTGCATGTCGACCCTCTGTCTCTGGGTCCATCCAGAAGAACAGCGGTGCTGGAACTCCAGGAACAGGTGCAGGAGTCTCTGGCAGGTTTTGTCTCCAGGGTCGCTGCGAGTGTGGAGCGAATGGAGGAGTCCACCGTGAGCATGAGCAAAGCCTTTGTGGAGTCATTGGCGCATGAACGCAGCACCACGGAAAGGATGGCAACCTCCGTGGAAAGGATGGCTACAGTCAACGAGAGGATGGCTATGGCCATGGAGGAGCTAAGTCGCCAGAGTGTAGAAAACATGGTGAGTGTTCAGAATAGACTGACATCTCTGGAGGAGCGATGGTCAGCTATTGAAGAGAGAAACCAGACCTTCATGGAAGTCCTTCTGAGTAGGACTGCCAGTGCAGTATCGGGTCCCCATGGCCCCCCTGATGTGCAGCAAGGTGCTCTCAAGCCACTTGGACCTGACCCATGAGAGGGATGTTGGTGGCAGACAACAAGGAAGTGGGGGCTCCTCTCCAAGGGCTCACACTTCCATGCTACTGCAGAGCCCTCGGTCAGAGCCCCACCAGAGTCCCCACCCAACTGAGATCGGCGTCTCAACCCCTGCACAGCCGCAGGAGCAGCAGATTGTTGCTGAGCCCTCACAGGTTCGCCACCCAAGAGGATGCCCGCCAAAGGTGTTGAGACAGGAGCAGCAAGAAAGTGAGCAAGGGGCTTCCACATCTGCTGAAGCCACAGGGGAAGCACCATGTAGGAGCACGCGTAAGAGAAAGATACTGCACAAATAGTCACAAGGGTAGTCACTTGGGTGAAATGTGTTTATTTTTAAAATGCCATCAGTTGGTTATTGTAAATAAAAATTCTGATGGCAACTGTTGCAGTTGTGGCATGTGCCATTTCGCAAATGGGACTTCCACATTGAGGGCTTAGGATTATTTGCAATTGTCAGTATGGTGGTCAGAGTGCTAGGAATCTGCTGGTTCTTGGCCATTGTCGATGCTCTGGTAAGAAGCTGCGAGGTAAAAGTGCTTGATTGGCTAGGCTAAGCAAATCTGGCAAAGATGAGTGCGTTCCTTACATCCCGCGCAGCAATATTCTCGTGTACTGCTGCCGCTGGTTGATGGGCCTCTGCAAGATGTTCGTTTTCACTCTCCTCCTCCTCATCTGAGGAGGATATGTGAGGAGCCACTTGGTCCTCAGGAATCTGCAAGCCACGACGCTGTGCCATGTTGTGAAGTGCATAGCAATCCACGACGATTCTGGAGACCCTGGCTGCTGAGTACTGCAGGGCTCCACCTGATCTATCCAGGCATCTGAAGCGCATCTTCAGCATGCTGATGGTTTGCTCAATTATGGATCTGGTGGAAATGTGGCTGTAGTTGTAGCTCTCCTCAGCTTCGTTGGATGGGCTCCTCAACAGCGTCATTAGCCATGTCTTCAGGGGATAGCCCTTGTCTCCAAGTAGCCATCCGTTAAGTTGGTCTGGCGGACTGAAGAGCGGAGGCTGATGCGCTATCAATTACTCATAAAAGACTGAGAGTTAGAAGAGTAACTAAAGGCTTTTATTAACAACAGAATGGAGGTCTGCCTCGCGTGGTCGACCGGTCCATGATACTAAGGGCTGGGGAGCAGTCACCTTTATACTAGGACCTGTGGGAGGAGTCAGCCGAGGCATGTCCAGGCATGTACACAGTGGAATACAAACAGGACAAACAGGAATACAAACAGTGGTTTACCACATTCACCCCTTGTTTAAAATTGAGTCCGGCGGGGTGAAGTGTATTAAAAGTTAGTGTATTGGAGTCTCTCCGGAGGTCTTGTCTGCCGCTGTGATCTGCGTGGCGACGGCAGGGGTAGTGAAGTTTCCGGCGTCGAGTCCAGCGTAGGCTGTGGCACAGGCGTGTCGTCCTCGTAGATGTCGAGCGGGTCGCGGGGCCCAGGCCTGCCGTCTGCTGGGGCTGGATATCGGATCGTGGGGGGGGGATGGTAGTGGGTAGTGGGTTACTGCGGCCCCCGAGGGTGCAAGGTCTCTTATGGAGACTGTGTCCTCCCGCCCGTCCGGGTATGCGATGTAAGCATACTGGGGGTTGGCGTGGAAGAGGTCGACCCTCTCGACCAGGGGGTCCGTTTTATGGGTCCTCACGTGTCTTCTCAGTAGGACCGGCCCTGGGGACGTCAGCCATGGCGGTAGCGATGTCCCCGATGTGGACTTCCTTGGGAAGACAAACATTTTCTCATGAGGGGTGGCGTTAGTGGCAGTGCAGAGCAGTGACCGAATAGAGTGGAGCGCATCGGGGAGCACATCCTGCCAGCGGGAGGTTGGAAGGCCCCTAGACTTTAAGGCTAGCAGGACGGCCTTCCAAACTGTCGCATTTTCTCTTTCCACCTGTCCGTTCCCCCGGGGGTTGTAACTGGTGGTCCTGCTTGTGGCAATACCCCTAGTTAGCAGGTACTGACGGAGTTCGTCGCTCATAAACGATGAGCCCCGGTCGCTATGGATATAGCTGGGGAAGCCGAACAGGGTGAAGAGGTTGTTCAGACATTTAATGACCGTGGCACTGGTCATGTCCGGGCAGGGGAAGGCGAACGGGAAACGGGAGTACTCATCAATAATATTGAGGAAGTACACATTGCGGTCGGAGGAGGGGAGAGGCCCTTTAAAATCGACGCTCAGGCGCTCGAAGGGGCGAGTGGCTTTTATCAGGTGGGCCCTGTCTGGTCTATAAAAGTGCGGTTTGCACTCAGCGCAGACTTGGCAGTTCCTGGTCATGGCCCTGACCTCCTCAATAGAGTAAGGCAGGTTGCGGGCCTTGATGAAGTGGAAGAACCTGGTGACCCCCGGGTGGCAGAGGTCATTGTGGAGGGCCCGCAGTCTATTGATCTGCGCGCTGGCGCAGGTGCCACGCGATAGCGCATCCGGGGGTTCATTTAGCTTCCCGGGCCGGTACAAGATCTCGTAGTTGTAGGTGGAAAGTTCGATTCTCCACCTCAAGATCTTGTCATTTTTGATTTTGCCCCTCTGCTTGTTGTTAAACATAAAAGCAACTGAACGCTGGTCAGTGAGCAGGGTAAATCGTTTTCCGGCCAGGTAGTGCCTCCAATGACGCACAGCCTCCACAATCGCCTGGGCCTCCTTCTCAACAGCGGAGTGTCTGGTCTCCGGGCCTTGGAGGGTTCGTGAAAAGAAGGCCACGGGTCTCCCCGCCTGATTGAGGGTAGCGGCCAGGGCAAAGTCAGACGCGTCGCTTTCCACCTGGAAGGGGATGGATTCGTCCACTGCGTGCATGGTGGCTTTGGCAATGTCCTCCTTGATACGGTGGAAGGCTAAGCGGGCCTCTGCCGTCAAGGGAAAAGAGGTGGACTTGATCAGCGGACGGGCCTTGTCCGCATAGTAGGGGACCCACTGGGCGTAATAGGAGAAAAACCCTAGGCACCTCTTCAGGGCCTTGAGGCAGTGGGGCAGTGGAAGTTCCATAAGGGGACGCATCCGGTCGGGGTCGGGGCCGATGACTCCGTGTTCCACAACACAGCCAAGGATGGCGAGGCGGTTTGTGCGGAATATGCACTTCTCCTTGTTATATGTCAGGTTTAGGAGTTGGGCGGTGTGGAGGAATTTTTCGAGGTTTGCGTCATGGTCCTGCAAGTCACGGCCGCAGATGGTCACATTGTCCAGATATGGGAAAGTGGCCTGCAGCGCATTTTGATCTACCATCCGGTCCATCTCCCTTTGGAAGACGGAGACCCCGTTGGTGACGCCAAAGGGAACCCTCAGGAAGTGATAGAGGCGGCCGTTTGCCTCAAAGGCAGTGTACTGGCGGTCCTCAGGGCGGATGGGGAGCTGGTGGTACGCTGATTTCAGGTCAATGGTCGAGAAGACGCGGTACTGCGCGATCTGGTTGACCATATCAGCTATACGGGGGAGTGGGTAGGCGTCCAGCAGGGTGTAGCGATTTATTGTCTGGCTGTAGTCGATGACCAGGCGCTGCTTCTCGCCGGTCTTAACGACCACAACCTGGGCTCGCCAGGGGCTGGTGCTGCCCTCAATAATCCCTTCTTTCAGGAGCCGCTCCACTTCGGTTTTAATGAAAACCCTGTCCCCGGCACTGTATCGCCTGCTCTTTGTGGCGATGGGCTTACAGTCGGGGGTGAGGTTAGCAAACAGTTGGGGGGGGGTGACTCTGAGTGTGGAGAGGTTGCACCTGGTGCACGGCGGGCAGTTTGGAAGCTGCTGGCTGCGGACTGTGAGTGGGGGTAGGGGTCCACCGTACGCCATCGTAACACTTTTAAGGTGGCACTGAAAATCTAACCCCAGCAGGACGGCAGCGCAGAGGTCAGGCAGGACCAGAAGTTTAAAATGATCGTACACGGTCCCGTCTACTACGAGTGTCACCACGCAGTAGCCGCCGATGTCCGCCGACTGGGACTCGGAGGCCATAGAAATCCGCTGTTGCGCAGGCAGGACTGGGAGAGAGCAACGCCGCACCGTGTCGGGGTGGATGAAGCTCTCCGTGCTCCCAGAGTCAAAAAGGCAGATTGTATCGTGACCATTTACCTTAATGTCCATTGTGGAACTGGCCAGTTGGTGCGGTCTCGCTTGGTCCAGTGTAACGGATGCCAGCGTAGGGGTCGGTGTGTCGCTGCGGGTATCAGATGAGGCGGTGTCGGGGGCCTGCTGCGTCCCGGCTGTCGTCCAAGATGGCGGCGTCCATGATCCCCATGTGGCTGGAGGCGTCCAAAATGGCTGCTGTACCGGTGATTCGCACATGGCCGGGGAGGTCCAAGATGGCGGCCCGCATGGCCCACACGCGGCGCTGCTGGGGTTCGGGGTGGCTTTGGCCCTGCAGACGCTAGCGTAGTGTCCCTTCTTCCCGCAGCCCGAGCAGATCACGTTTTTTGCCGGGCAGCGCGCTCTGGGGTGTTTTGCCTGGCCACAGAAGTAGCATTTCTGGCCTTGGGGCACTGCTGTCTGGCCTTGGGACACTGCTGCGGTAGTTGGGCCGTTGTTGGGGTGTGGCTGGGGTGGCATGGCGCTATGAGGCGGTCCTACCGTGTCCCAGGCTGTCATTCCCCGCGGCGTCCACGGTGCAGAGGAGTAGGCATCCATGCCCTGGTAGGCTGCATCCAACGATAGTGCAAGTTCAGAGGCCTTGTTGAGGTCGAGGTTACTCTGCTCCAACAGTCGCTGTCGGGTGTAATTGGATCTGTGGCCCGCTACAAAAGCGTCCCGGATAAGTTCCTCTGTGTACACGGCGGCCTTTACATCCTTACAACCACAGGCCCGGCCAAGCACAGACAGTGCCTGAAGGTATTCCGCGGTCGATTCCCCAGGTTGTTGTTTACGACTCCCCAGGAGGTGCCTGGCGTACACTTCGTTCACTGGGCGCGTGTACTGGTCCTTGAGGAGCTTGATAGCGTCCGCGTACGAGGTCGCGTCTTGGATGACCGAGTACACTCGGTGGTTCACTTTGGAGGTCAGGACATCCAGTTTGTCCTCGTCCGATTTGATTGCTTCGGAGGCGGTCAGGAATTTTTCGAAACACTTAAGCCAGTGAGTAAACTTGGTGGATGAGTCCGCCTCCCGATGATCTAAGTCCAGGCATGCTGGTGTGAGGATCTTCTCCATTATAAAAATGTTGTTAATAAAATTGATGCGCTATCAATTACTCATAAAAGACTGAGAGTTAGAAGAGTAACTAAAGGCTTTTATTAACAACAGAATGGAGGTCTGCCTCGCGTGGTCGACCGGTCCATGATACTAAGGGCTGGGGAGCAGTCACCTTTATACTAGGACCTGTGGGAGGAGTCAGCCGAGGCATGTCCAGGCATGTACACAGTGGAATACAAACAGGACAAACAGGAATACAAACAGTGGTTTACCACAGAGGCACACTAGACTGGCGCAGTATGAAGGAGTCATGGCAACTGCCAGGGTACTTGGCACAAACATGCAAAATTTCCTTCTTGTGGTTACACACCAGCTGCACCTTGAGGGAGTGGAAGCCCTTGTGGTTGACAAAAATACCTGGCTTATGATGGGGTGCCTTAAGGGCCACATGTGTGCAGTCAACAATGCCCTGCACCCTTGGAAAGCCTGCCAGATTAGGTAATCCAACCGGATGCGCCGTGACACTTACTTGATCCTTGGAGAAATGGATGTGATTGTGCGCGAGGGCAAAGAGGGCATCGGTTACCTGCGTGATGCAAGTGTGTGCGGCCGCCTCGGAGATGCCGCTGATGTCTGCTGCTGATCCATGGAATGAGCCTGAAGCAAAAAAGTTGAGTGCGGTGGTGACTTTGACGGCCACTGGTAAGGGGTGTCCACCTGCTCCTCTGGGCTTCAGGTCTTGCTGCACCATTGCGCAGATGTCACCCACTACCTCTCGCGAAAGTCGGTGCCACCTTTGGCACTGCTGCTCAGTCATGTTGAGGTAGCTGATCCTCTGTCTGTAAACCCTGTTTGGGGGGTATCTCCTGCGCCGACGGGCTTCCATGCACTGGCCCCTTCTGGCCTGTGCAGCTTCAGGTGGGTGAGCAGTAGCTTGGCGCTCCTGTTGGTGCTGCTGCTGTTGGTGCTGCTGTTGTTCATGGTACTGCTGGTGCCGCGGCTGGTCTTCGTCCTCATCTGATGTCCAGGAGGAAAGGAAATAAATGGTTCCTATGCTTCTGGTAGATGCCTCAGTTGAGGAAGTGTTCAGTCAAGGTGGTGAGAGGGGTATCCCAGGAGGTCACACTGGAGATGGGTGTCAGGCTCCAAACTTCCACAGCTATGGTTATGCCTTCTAAAAGTTCCCCCAGACCTGAAACAACAAAGTCCTGCCACCTGCAAATGATGACTGATCAAATCTCCTAATTAATGGTGGAGCTGCAGCTGATAGTCAGCAATCCAATTGTGCTCCCGCCTGTTGTGTATGTGCCTTTAAGAGAAGAACTGATTCGTATTATTTATACTCGGACATTACACTGGTGACGGGCAGGTTCGAACTCACCTGCAGTACTACATCACCTCACGGGGATCTTTTCCCTGAAAAGAAGCTTCTTGGAGGTCGAATTCAGAACGGCGGGCGTCGGCCGCGGGCAACCGGCCAGGGATCCATCGGAGAGTTGCAGGGGAGGCTGTAGAGAGCTGGGCCTGGCTCCCCAGTCGAGGTGTTCCAGCAAGTCGTGCTGGTAGCAGGTAGTGTGCTGAACCTTCCGGACTGTGGCGGGCTCGGGCTCGATCGAGCGGCTCTGCAAAGGGGCCGTGCAGCATTGTCGGGAGGAAGAGAGAGAGAGAGGGTGGAGCGCACAGGGCGCGGTTGGTGCTCAAGAACCGGGCAGCGTGGAGAGGATAGAACGCGGGGAAGGAAAAGTGATACGCGCCAAAGCCGCGGATCACCGCCATTACCCTGTAGAACGCTAGGAGCAGCGTGGCAGCAAGTGGAAGAAGGAAAAGCACGGGAGGCGCCATTTTATTACATTGGGGAAGAAGGAAAAGCGTGGGAGGCGCCATTTTATTCCATTGGGGAAGAAGAAAAAGCGCGGGAGGCGCCATTTTAAATCACTGAAGATGCCGAAGAGTGGCAGTATCACTGCTTTCAACAACGAGGTAGAAGACTGGACCACGTATGTGGAAAGAATTGAAGTGTACTGCAAGGCAAATGAGGTGGCCGATGGAAAGAAGGCGTCGGTATTATTAAATTTGATGGGCGTGAGAACGTACGGCCTATTGCGGAATTTAATTACCCCAGCTAAACCAATGGAGAAAAGTTTTGAAGAGATTGTTAATATCTTACAGGAACACCTAAACCCTACACCGCTGCTGATAGCAGAAAGATTCAAGTTCCATAAAAGAAACCAGCACAAAGATGAGAGCAATGCTGACTATCTTACGGAACTACGCAAGTTATCGAAGCACTGCCAGTTCGGAGCAGGACTGGCAGACACCTTGCAGGATGAGTTTGTCTGCGGGCTCCAGAGTGAAGGAACCCAGAAACGACTACTTTCGGAAAAGGACCTGACGCTAGAACAGGCTTTCAGCGTGGCAGTATCCTACGAAGCAGCAGCACGGGGAGCTGCAGAAATACAACAGAAACCACAGGAATACAGCGCTAACGAAATGGCGTATGGAGCAGAAAAGTGCTATCGCTGCAGCAGAACAACCCATGATCAGAAGGACTGCTGGGTTAAGGACAAAGTATGCAGGCAATGTGGGAAAATGGGACACATAGCAAGAGTCTGCAGGTCGGGAAAGAAAACCAACACTACAAGAACTACTAAGGAAAAGTACAAGAAAGTAAAGAAATTGACAGACAGTAGTTCGGAAGATCAGGAGTGTGATAAGGACTCCGGGAGCAGGAGACTAAGTTGTCTAAAGTTACACAACGTGATCGCAAAGGAGGATCACCGAACCATTTGGGTCACCCTCATGATAGCAGGGTTCCCAGTAAAGATGGAATTGGACACAGGATCAGCCCTAACTGTCATGAATCGACAAGACTATGAGCGGCTATTCTCACACATACCCTTGAAGGACACGTCCATTGTATTGAAGACATACACGGGGCAAAAAGTCTACCCCAGAGGAAAAATAAGGGTGCCAGTTGAATACAACGGCAAGGAAACACAGAAACTGTATCTATATATACTACCAGATGGAGGACCACCATTATTGGGACGTGAATGGATCCGAAAAATACAATTGGATTGGCATTCCATTCAGGTGCTAACTGATAAAAAGGATGATGACGTCACACCTGGACGACTGTCAAAAATTCTAACTGACGCGAAAGAGGTGTTCCAACAAGGACTTGGGACTCTAAAAGGAGTAACGGCAACGATAAAAATCGAAGATAACGCAAACCCAATATTTTTTAAGGCCAGACCGGTACCTTACGCGATCCGCCCAGCCGTTGAAGCAGAGCTGGAGAGTCTGGAGCGTTCGGGTGTGCTGTCCAAGGTGGACTGGAGCGAGTGGGCCACACCCATCGTTCCTGTAATGAAGAAATCATTGAGCAGCACGCCTGGGGAGCCGAAGAAGGTTCGCATCTGTGGGGACTTCAAGGTAACTGTGAACCCAGTCCTGCACACAGTACAATATCCACTTCCACGGATAGAAGATATTTTCGCCTCACTATCTGGAGGGAAACACTTTACAAAGATTGATCTGGCCCAAGCGTATCTACAAATGGAGGTGGAAGAAGCGTCTAGGAAATACCTCACGATAAACACTCACAAAGGCCTTTACCAGTACAATCGATTGGTATTCGGGGTAGCATCAGCCCCGGCTATTTGGCAGAGGGCAATGGAACAAGTCCTGCAAGGGATCCCGGGGACCCAGTGTTATTTGGACGACATCCTGGTTACGGGTGAAAATGACAGTGAACACCTTGCCAACCTGGAGCAGGTGCTCACGAGATTACAGGAATATGGGCTACGAGCCAACCGCCCCAGATGCAAGTTCTTCAGGAGACAAATCTCGTATTGTGGCCACATGATTGATGAGGAAGGGTTGCATAAGTCGCCGGACAAGATTGAGGCTGTAGTCAAGGCTCCAGCACCGGAAAATGTGTCGCAACTGAGGTCGTTCCTTGGGTTGGTGAACTACTACCATAAGTTCTTGCCGAATTTATCCACAATTCTGCACCCACTGAACGCCCTACTGCAAACTGGAGTAACATGGAAATGGAGTGATGAGTGTAAGCGTGCCTTTCAGAAATGTAAATGCCTAATCACTTCAAAAGAAGTATTGGCCCACTACAATCCAACACTACCGATTCGGTTAGCATGTGATGCGTCTCCCTACGGCATCGGAGCGGTGCTGTCACACAAATTCCCTGACGGTTCAGAGAGGCCAATAGCCTTTGCGTCGCGCTCATTAACCTCAGCCGAGCGTAACTATGCCCAGATTGACAGGGAGACCCTCAGCCTGGTGTGGGGGGTGAAGAAGTTCAATCACTATCTGCACGGGCAGAAATTCACCCTACTGACTGATCATCAGCCCCTGGTCTCCATTTTTAACCCAAAGAAGGGCGTTCCGGTGATGACGGCGCAACGGCTGCAAAGATGGTCACTTTTTCTAGGAGCACATCAGTACGACATAAAGTACAAGGGTACGAAACAGCATGGAAACGCTGATGGGCTTTCGCGCCTACCGTTGCCTACGGTAGAGGAAGCACATGCAGTGGACCCTGTTGAGATATTCCATGCGACCATAGTCGAATGTCTACCTGTTACAAACTCAAGTATAGAGAAGGAAACCCGAAATGACCCGACACTCTCTCGGGTCTATGATTTGACGGTGAAGGGATGGCCAGCACATGGCGACTCACTGTTGCCAGCATTCTCGCCAAGGAGAGAACAGCTGTCAGTGTGCCGGGGGACCTTGATGTGTGGATCCTGAGTGGTAATTCCACCCAAGTTGAGAGATAGAGTGCTCAATGAGCTTCATGAGGGTCATCTGGGAAGGGTAAAAATGAAGAGCCTAGCCAGGGCGTTTGTGTGGTGGCCGGGAATCGATAAAGAAATCGAGGATATGACCAAGAGATGCACAGGATGCCAGAAGGTCCAAAACGCTCCACCACAGGCCCCGCTACATCCATGGGAGTGGCCCTCATCTCCATGGCAACGGGTACACATTGATTTTGCTGGTCCATTTATGGACTCAATGTTCCTAATCGCTGTGGACGCCCATTCGAAATGGCCAGAGGTCATCAAAATGTCCTCCACCACCATGGAGAAAACTATTGCAGTCCTACGGACCATCTTCGCCAGGAATGGCTTGCCAGAACAGATTTGCTCCGACAATGGGCCACAGTTTGTGTCAGAGGATTTCCGGAGGTTTCTGAGGAATAATGGGGTGAAGCATTACACATCTGCCCCATATCATCCAGCCACAAATGGATTGGCTGAGAGGTTTGTTCAGACCTTTAAAAAGGCCATAAAGGCAATGCATAATGACGACATACCACTACAACACAAGGTGGACAATTTCTTGTTTGCTTACCGGAATGCGACACATGCAGTCACCAACCAAGCTCCAGCCATAATGTTCTTCAACCGAAGGCTAAGATGTCACCTGGATTTGCTCAAACCAAACATAAGACGAGATGCTGAGGATAAGCAATTCCAGCACATAAATGAGAAGCCAACCAGGAGCTTCAAGATAGGGCAACCAGTCTTGGCCCGCGACTACCGAACAGAAAAATGGCAGCCAGGAACGATATGCACACAGCAGCGACCACTAATGTACACAGTGGACGTTGGAGAGAGCATCGTGAGACGCCATGCTGACCAGATTCTAGAGTCACAGGAACAAGCCAAACCCACACCACGAGCAGGTGCACCTGGTAATCAACCCGAAGTACAGATTGCGTCTACCTCAGAATCAGTGGTATTGGAAGCTGACGAACCAACCAATGACAATGAGCCAGAATCAACTCCGCCGCAAGAAAGGCGCTATCCAGTCAGGATCAGGAAGCCTCCTCAAAGACTGAACTTATAAATGATTATTTCAGTTGATGTATATAGTATATATAGAGAAAATTGTAATTGTAATTAGTTATTATTTAGTTGTTAAATGAATGTTATGTACTGTTTACCTAAAAGGGGAGGAATTGTTTTGTATGTGCCTTTAAGAGAAGAACTGATTCTATACTGCAGTACCGGCAGTGACCACCCCTGTATATAAAGCCATAGCAGGCTTCTGTATTTCAGTCTTAAGTTACCCTCTGTTCAGTTGCAAGCACGAGCAGAGGGAGCAGCCAGACTTTGGAGAGTGGATTAAAGTGGTGGTCCCCTGACCAGGAAGAGGAGGAGAACGTTGGACCACCACCACCAACTCCACCATCATTACATCAACTGAGGTGCCTGGAGAGAGAGGACAGAGGAGGAGAAGGAGAAAGGAGGCCTACATCAACATCAACCAGGGGAGAGGCCTTTCTATCACTGCCTCCCCAAATTGGCCTCCACTTCAGGAGAGGGAGAGAGGGGAGAGAAACCAATTGCTTGAAAGGAGGGAAGAAAACTTCATCCGGAACATCTACAGGTGGGTGTTATTTGGGGCACTCTCCCAAGACTTTGTATTTTAGGTGGGGGGAGAAAAGAAGAAGCAAGGCCGGATCATCAAGGGGTGTAGTGTGTGTGCTCTTGTTAAAAGCTAGGCCACACACACCACTAATTAGCATCCCTTCTATTGCCTGCCCTGGGAGAGCTTGGAGCTGCCCAAGGTGAAGTCCTTAATTTAATTTAATTACATCGTTAAGACCTGTTGCAGGACTAAGCCTGGGCTTCTCCAGCTTTTCCAGGTGAAGACGTCTTCTCCCCCTGCCAGAAGACCACCATCACCAAAGACTTTTTCCATCGGAGAGTGCAACCCTGCCTACACCCACCCACCATCCTGAGTGGCAACACTGCCCTTTGCGGCCTCCCTCCTTCCCACCCCCCCACCTCTCTCTCTCTCTTTGTCTCTCTCTGCCTGTCTTTCTAAGGCACCTTAGTTTCATCTATTTTATTAATTGCCAATTGAGCAGAGGGGCGAGGGCTCCTCTCCCAATTTAAATCAATAAGGAGAGAGGTGTGTCCTCATTCTAATCCGCTCCCTCTGCTCAATAGAGGACAAAAAAATATATATATACACCGAGGCCATTAACACCTTCAGGCCTGTGACTTGGGGTGAGTGTAGCCCTTAAAAAAAGCACCCCAGAATGGCGACTGCATCTTCGCCGGTGGCGGGGCCAGCCGGGACCTATGCGAGAGTGGTAGCCACAGCCACAGCTGCTCCCGCTGTTCCTGCTGCCCCGTCACCTTTTCGATTAATAACAAAAAAGCTTGGGGTGAAGAGCTACACTCACCCCACTATGACGATCGAGGCCTGCGTCAAGGCCATGGCTGGGGTTGTCGGCCCCTCAGCCATCGTCGCGGCCTCGAAAATGTATGGGAAGGCTGTGTTCTTCCTGGGGTCGGAGCGGGCGGTGTCCCTGGCTGTCGCCAAGGGGCTCACCGTGGGCGGGACCTTCCTGCCGGTGGATCCTCTCGAGGCCACCGCGCAGAGGATCATTATTTCCAACGTCCCGCCCTATGTTCCTGGTGAGCTCCTCCTTCCCCATTTGCGACAACTTGGGGAGGTGAGGTCGGGGATCACGCCCATCCCGCTCGGCTTCCGGGAGGCCAGCCTTCGCCACGTCTTCTCCTTCCGGCGCCAGCTGTTTATCCAGCTGGCGCGGGAGGAGGACACTGAAGGGGCGTTCGTCGTCCTCCACGAGGGGACCGCCTACCGCGCCTTTTGGACGTCGGACGGTGTGAGGTGCCATGCCTGCAGGGAGGTGGGGCACATCAGGAGGAACTGCCCTGCCTCCAAGGCCGCCGGATCATCTCGTGCGGCCGAGGCTGGCGCCGCCGCCGCCGCCCTTCCCCCCGGATCTGCCCGCGCGTCAAGTACGTCTGATGCGCGGTTGACGTCGGGGGCCGATGCCACCAAGGCCTCCGGCGGGGGGGAGGGAGCGTGTCCGGCCGGAAAGAAGGCGCGGGGAAAAAAGAAGCACCTTAGGGCAGGCCCCCCCGTGGATGGTGAGCCCTTGCCCCTTGAGCCCCTTACACCCGCGCTCCTCGCGGAGTTGATCAGGGCAGATGTGAGCGGGAGGGGCCCCGTGCCCGAGCCTGTGGCCGCAACCGCCGCAGCGGTAATGCCAATACCTGCGGCCGGGCTCGGGCCCGAGGAACCCGACAAACCTGCTCCGCCGGAGGGAGTCGAGGAGGAGGCCTTTGCAGACATGGAGGTCTCCCTCGCTCCCTCCGTGCTAAAAAGAAGGCGCGACCCCCTGGATGAGGAGGAGGACCGGGAGGAGGAAGGTCCCTCCGAGCAGGGGGAGTCGTCGCCCGCCGCGGGTACTGCGGCCCCCCGCCCCCCCAGCGCTGTCGTCATCACCAGCGATCGGCAGGGGTCGCCTGTCCCTCGGGAGGCTGAGGCAGATGTGTCTGTCCAGCACGTGCCTCCCGGGGATGGGGATGAGACCCTGCCCGTGGGGGGGGTTGCGGAACAACCCGCGGCAGTAATTGAAGTTGACCTTTTATCGGTGTCATTACCCCTCGCCGGGTCGGGCAGCCTGGGGGCTGGGTCGGGCGAGCTCGAGGATAATGAGCTCGCCCAATGCGACCCGGACGTCTCCCAGGGGATGCTCGTCCTGGTAGAGCTTTTAATTCAAAACCCCCCGTCCGCTGGGTCGGAGGTTGGTGGCGGGGAGGAGGATGGCCCCCTGGCTGCGTCTCTGGTGCCGGACGTACTGGAGGAGCTGGAAATTGTTCTCTCCCCGGTTTCTCCGGTCGTTCCGGCGTCTGAGGCGGAGGGGAGCTCTGAACCGCCGCCGTCTTCTGGCCCGGCACCCCTAGAGGAGCCCAGGGAGAAATCCTCTGCCATCGATCCTGGGGGTGGGATCCGGGCGGAGGCGGGGCTGGCTGGCGCGGCCGAGTCGTTCGCTTCGCACTGCGCGGCGGACGGGTCGGCCGCTGGTGACGACCCCCTGGAGGAGGATGGGGACTCGGTGATGGGCACGGAGGACGATTCGGACTCCAGCGCCGACGTGGCGATGGATGACCTCGTGCCCCTTGCCGAGTCTCCCCTCATTTCCGTAAGGGAACTCCGGGATTTTATGGCCACGTGCCTGGGTCAGCGCAATAAGGTCCGGCTGGCCCTCGACAGGTGGTCGGAGCTGGCGCTGCTCATCGATTCCGTCCGCGCCGCCGTTAAGATCTTGGGCGCGGACGAGGGTGTGAACCCGCTCGAGCTGCGTCGGCTCACAACGTTTCTCACTGGGCTGCTGAGGAAGTGGCGGCGGACCAGCGGCTGCGCTTCCTCGCCCCGGTAGGTGTAGGTAGAGGTTGCACTATGCTTCTGACATGAAGATAACCATAGCCAGCCTCAACATCAACGGCAGCAGGGAGGCGCGCCGCAGATTCAATAACTTCTCGGTCCTTCGGGACGGGAAGTATGCGGTGTGCTTCCTGCAAGAAACCCACACCGTTCCGGGAGACGAAGCCACGTGGCTCCTGGAGTGGCAAGGAGGGGTCAGCATGAGTCACCTCTCCAACAATTCCAGCGGGGTGGCTATCTTGCTGGCCCCGCATTTTCAGCCGGAGATCTTGGGGGTCAAGGAGCACGTGCCGGGCCGCTTGCTCCATGTCACTGTTCGCCTGGGGGGCGTGCCGCTCCATCTAGTGAACGTGTACGCCCCTCAGACCAGTGCGCAGCAAGTGCGCTTCTTCGAAGAAGTGTCCGCTCTCTTGGGCTCCATCGACGTGGGCGAGTGCGTCATCCTCGGGGGGGATTTTAACTGCACCCTCGAGGCGAGGGACCGTTCGGGTCCCCCGCGAAGCCCGGCGGCGATGGAGAAGTTGAGGGACCTGGTTGGGTCCTTCGACTTGGTGGACGTCTGGCGAAATCTCCACCCCGACTCCAGCGCCTTCACTAGCGTGAGGTCTGGGGGAGGAAGGTCCAGAATCGACCGCCTCTACATTTCCCGGGCGTTCGTCTCCTGCGTTCCGGCAGCTTCCATGCGGCCGGTGCCGTGCACGGACCACCACCTGGTGTGGGCGGAGCTCGCTCCGCTGCGCGCGCGGGGGGGGTCCGTGTACTGGCATTTTAACAACCTGCTGCTGGAGGACGCACGGTTCCGGGATTCGTTTCGTCGATTCTGGGCCGACTGGAGAAGGAAGCAGGGGGGCTTCCCCTCCTTGAGGCTATGGTGGGATGTGGGCAAGGCTCACATCCGTCTCTTCTGTCAGGAGTACGCGAAGGGGTCGACCAAGAGGCGGGAGGCCCGGGTCGGGCGGTTGGAGAAGGAGGTGCTCGACCTGGAGTCCCGTCTCGGTCAGGTCGTCGAGGACCCGGCCCTGCGGAAGGTGTACGAAGAGAAGAAGGGCGCGCTGAAGGACCTGCAGCTCGTCGGGTCCCGAGGCGCGTACGTGAGGTCGCGGATCCAGCTCCTGCGGGACCTGGACCGCGGCTCCCCCTTCTTCTACTCGCTGGAAAAAAGACGGGGGGTCCGTAAGCAGCTCTTGGGGCTGCTGGCCGACGACGGATCTCTGGTCTCGGATCCGGAGGGAATCAGCGCGGAGACCCGCGCCTATTACGGGGCTTTGTTCTCTCCGGATCCGTCCAGCGAGGATGCGCGCAGAGTTTTGTGGGAGGACCTGACGAAGGTTGGCCCGGAGGGCGCCGAAAAATTGGACGCTCCGCTATGTCTGGCGGAGCTGACCGGCGCCCTCCGCCAGCTCTCTAGGGGAAAGTCCCCAGGGCTGGACGGGCTGACCGTGGAGTTCCACAGGGCGTTCTGGGACGTCTTGGGGGGCGACTACGCGCGGGTCCTGGGGGAAAGTTTGGCGACCGGGGAGATGCCCCTCTCTTGGCGCAGGGCGGTCATTGTCCTGCTGCCTAAGAAGGGCGATCTCCGCCTCCTTAAGAACTGGCGCCCGGTCTCCCTCCTCAGCACGGACTATAAAATCTTTGCCAGGGCCATGTCTGCTCGCCTTGGCACCGTGCTGGCCCACATGATCCACCCCGACCAGTCCTACACGGTCCCGGGCCGGACCATCCACGATAACATCCATCTGGTCCGGGACCTGGTCCACCACTCCCAGAGGGCTGGTCTGTCGGTCGCCTTCCTTTCCCTGGATCAGGAGAAGGCGTTCGACAGGGTGGATCACGAGTATCTCTTCGGGACTCTGCGCGCATTCGGGTTCGGGACGCATTTCGTCGCCCGGATCCGACTTCTGTACGCCGCCGCGGAGTGTCTGATTAAAGTTAACGGGTCCTTGACGGCGCCCCTTCGCTTCGGGAGGGGGGTGCGTCAGGGATGTCCCATGTCCGGTCAGTTATATGCCATTTGCGTGGAGCCTTTCCTGCGCCTCTTGCGGAAGAGGTTGACGGGACTGGCTCTGCAAGGGCCGGGCGTGGAGGTGGTCCTCTCGGCTTACGCCGATGACGTGCTCCTCACGGTCACGGATCCCGCTGACTTGCGGAGGATGCGGGAATGCCAGCAGATTTACTCGGACGCAGCCTCCGCCAAGATCAACTGGGAGAAATGTTCCGGACTCCTGGTGGGTCAGTGGCGGGTGGACTCCCTGCCGGAGGAGTTCAGGCCTTTCGCCTGGAGCACCACGCACCTCCTCTATTTGGGAGTCTACCTTAGCCCTGCCGAGGACGCTTGGCCGGCGAACTGGCAAGAGCTGGAGGCCAAAGTCACCGCTCGCCTAGGACGCTGGACAGGACTGCTCCGAGTGTTGTCCTACAGGGGTCGAGCGCTGGTCATAAACCAGCTGGTGGCCGCCATGTTGTGGTACCGGTTGGTCACTTTGATCCCTCCCCCTGCGTTTGTCGCCAAGATTCAGAAGAAGCTCATCGACTTCTTCTGGGACAAAAGGAAGCACTGGGTCTCTGCCGCGGTTCTGTGTCTCCCGCTTAGGGAGGGCGGTCAGGCGCTGGTGTGCCTTCGCACCCAGGCTGCGACTTTCCGTCTTCAGACGCTGCAGAGATACCTGTACGTCGAGAATCCTCCGAGATGGTGTGCGCTGGCGACGTTTTTCTTCCGCCAGCTGCATGGCCTCAATTACGACACGCAGCTCCTGTTTGCGAAAGTGGGCAGCAGGCGTGCCGGCCTGCGGGAGCTGCCTGTCTTCTACCAGGAACTACTATGGGTTTGGAACTACGTCGCTTCCAGGCGGAGCTCTCCCCCGTCAGGAGCGGCGGCTCTCCTTCGGGAGCCGCTGCTCAGGAATCCGCACCTCCACGAACACGGGTTCGGGCGGCTGGCGGAGGGTAGGGCTGTGGCTGGCAAGGTGACCAGAGTCGGGGACCTGCTCGATGGCGGAGGAGCGGGCTGGATGGCGCCAGAGGAGCTGGCGTGGCGCCTGTCCTGGGCCAACGTCCAGCTCGCGGTCGAAACCATCGAATCGGTAAAAGCGGCACTGGGCCCCGACTCCACTAGGTGTATCGAGGCGGCTCAAGCACGTGGGGCGATCCCATCCGAGCTTACCCCCGTTCGGACGGAATTCCTCATCGGCGCCCGGCCCCGAAACTCCCCTCGGGAACCGGCGCCTCACAACTTGAGCCGTCTCGAGGAAATACCCTCCGTGCCTTTTCATTCCGCGCGGAGGGGTTTCCTGTACGGGCTGCTCCTGCACACTCTCCACTTTGCCATCTTCGTCTACCGTCCGGACACGCCTTGGCGTGGCGTTTTGCCGACCGGCGGTAGCGGAGGTCCCCAATGGAGGGCTCTCTATGCGGGAGTCCTCCCTTGTTCCATCGGGGACTTGGCCTGGAGGGTGTTGCATGGAGCGGTCCCGTGCAATAAGGTTTTAAGTAGGTTCACGGACTCCCAGGCCGCCTGCATTTTTTGCGGCCTGGAGGAGTCCGTGTTTCACGTTTATATGGATTGTGAGAGGTTGCAGCCCCTCTTTCACTACTTGAAGGGGCTGCTCCTCAATTTTTGGTTGCACTTCAGTCCCACGCTCTTGATCTACGGTCACCCGGTGCGGAGGGGAGCGGACAGGTTGGAGGACCTCCTTGTGGGCCTGCTCCTGGGCCTGGCTAAAAGAGCCATCAATTGGTCCAGGCAGCGGGCGGTCGAGGGGGTCGTCCAGCCGGATTGCCTGCATCTCTTCCGCGGCCATGTTCGCGCCCGGATGGCCCTGGAGATGGAGCACGCGGTGTCCGCCGGTGCGCTTGAGTATTTCCGCAACCGGTGGGCGCCGCGGGGACTGGAGTGCATCATCAACACGGAAAACCAAATTTTAATTTGATTTGTTAAGCTTTAGTTGAACTTTTGTTTATTTACAGTCGAATTGGGTTTTTTTTGGGTCCAAATAAAAGAGTACCCTCTGTTCAAGTAAATACCTGTTTTATTGTTCTCCTGCAGTCCGTGTATTATTTATACTCGGACATTACACTGCCAGGTTTCACTGTCGTGTTTCAGAGGAGACGTGAATCACGTGGGAAATGTGTTAAAATCGGACAGGCCTCTCAAAATGGGATTATAGAGGCAATTTAATGGTTCTTAAGGGCCTTTAGGGCCTATCCCGCCTCTTGGAGGCGGGACGGAAATGGGATCAGAAACCACGCATTTGGGAAAATTGCTTGGAGCCCGCCCGCCACTTTTTGCAATTTTAACACCCCACACTCCTCCAAACCCCCCTCCTTGGGCCTGGCAAAATCCAGCCCAGCTCTCTTCTACTGTTCTACAGAAGTTTTTTTTGTTTCAATGTAATTGTTACAAAGCTCGTGTGACTGTTACTGTGGCTGTGGCTCCGCCCTCTTTCAAGTGGTACTGGTTAGTTTAAGATTTTGCTCTGAATTAAATTGGAGTTATTGAGGTTAACTTACCTATTATTGTGAAAACCAGATTTTTATTATGGTCATGGTGTAAATTGTGTGAAAGCCTCTAGTTCTGGACATGGAACATTCACATCAATAATTGGCATTTTTAAACAATTTCTGATCAATTTCAAGTACTCAATGCTTTGAGGTGATTGTTTATTCGTCTTAATGGTACTTGAATGTATGACCAAGGGGGGAAAAAAAGGGGAATGCTACTGCTATGTGTATGAAAAAGATGTTTGATGTTTTTACCTGCTGAATTGGATTGATCAGGATCTTTGTAAATTTTAAAGGCACAAAGGGCTAGAAATTCATTATAGCCAAGAAATGGGCAGTATTTAGACTAAATATAATTAAGTCGCGCCATGTGAAAATCGTTTAGGATGCACGCAAGATTCATGCTCACTCCTCATTAAAATAATTGCAGTCATGAGTCTCCTCTAAAAACGCAAACTCATTGGCATTACACTGAAAAGCTGGACCAATATCGGGGGGCAGTCTAATTGCAAGTAATGATTGCCACAGGCTTTTTTTCACTAAAAGGGGAGGTTCATTGATGCAGCAGCACCTCATTCTCAGCATTGTTGGGTGTGCAGCTTATCCAACAAGCATAAGAAGGAGAAGGCACACTTACTTACAAATCCTGATGGCAGATCGCCGCCCCAGGGAGAGAGCCCTGAGGTTCTCAGATGAAGCTTTGGAGGCATTGGTTTTTGCGGTGGAGAGATGGCGGGCGGTCCTGTACCCATCAACTGATAGGAGGCCATCGCCACAAGTCTACCGAACTTTGTGGAAGGAACACGTCATGGGCAGCACTGTGCTCCCCAGGTCCCACACACAGTGCAGGAAGAAGTTTAATGACCTCACACAGGTGGTCCGGGTGAGTGAAGGCTTCATCAAATGCTACATACCACCATCTGTACCACAAGCTTCACACACTGCACCAGACCCCTAGCACGCACCCACTAACAATCTCTACCTATCAGCACTCACACCCATATCTCACACATTGCACACAATGACAGCTATTCGACTATGGCAGGCATATCACCTAAACACATTGCACTACACTCACTCGCACACTTTCCTTTCTCTTGCAGGCCAAGGTGGCTCACAGCCAGCAAGAGCAGGAGTGGACAGGTGGGGGCCAAGCCCAGATTGAAGAGCTGAGACAGTTAGAGATGAAAGTGCTGGAGATCATTGGGCTCCAGGTTGTCGGCACCGTGGCCACTGGCGACATTGACTCCCTTGGTGACAACAATGGTATGTTCATTCCTAATCCTCCTTCTTACATCCGCTTCCCCCTCAGCCCACAGTCTTTTCACTTTCAAGCTACTCATGCCGTATGCATGCATTTCTGCCTTCCTGCCCCCCTCCCCTCACCAGAATCCAACTCTTGTGCCTTTCTGCTTTCAGATAATCAGGAAGCACCCGAGGGCCTGAGGGCACCGATGGGGTAGAAGAGGAGGGAGAAAAAGACACCGCGTCACTGCATCTGTCACTCGCACACACCAGCTCAGATTCTGGCACTATGCATTCTTTAGAGGCTAGTGTAGTAGCAGGATAAGCACAGGGTGAGGCACCGGGCACGAGTAGGCTGCAGCAAGGCCAGGGGGAAAGGGTAGCTCAGGGGCCCGCTCCCCGGAGGGCGAGTTTGCGTGTGAGTTCTGCTGCACAGGACTCAGATGAGGACCTCGATGGGGAGGCCTTCAGAAGAAGGGTGATGGGCATGCACACGGAAATGATCGGTGCAATGGCAAGGCTGCCAGAGAGCCTCTTGGCAATGGCAAGGAGTGTGAAGGAATCCACCTCCAACATTGCATGTGGCTCTGTACAGAGCTTGGAGCCCATCATTTCCAGTCTGGAAATGATGGTAGACTCCCAGAGAGACTGTGGCGACCCAGATGTGATGGCGCACATAATGAGTGATGTCGCAGCTTCCATTGCAGCACCAGCAGAAGCGACCCAACGTCTTAGTGCAGCATTGGAAGCTCAGACTGCTCTCAGCTTGATGCCACCCAAGCTCTGATTGCTGCCATCGTGGCTGGGTCTACCACTGTCGACCGGGGCTTTCACAGTTTCGCAGCAGGCCAGCAATCTGTGCTCCAATAGATTTTAGGAATGCTGAGGTGCCGCCCCGGGGGAGTGGCAGTGGGTCAGTGGAGCAGGAACCTGCTGTCCTCTCTCAGGATGACAGCATTCCTACTCCCATCACTGCCACTCCGCCATTGCCCTTGCAGCTGCCTGTCAGCCAGCCAGCCCAGACTGCTAGCTACCGCACATGCTGCGGTGGTGCAGTCTACAGGTGGGCCTTCTAGGTCCACAGCTGGTCGAGGTCGTCCTGCAAGGCCATCTGAAGTCTCCCGCACGGACACTCTGCAGCCTTCCACTAGCCGTGCTGCAGCCACTGGGGGAGCACTGTGGAGGAGCATTAGCATAGGAAAAGGCACATGATCGACGGGCACTAAGGGATTGCACGAGGGTGACTAGTTATTAGTATGCTTGTAATATGTGTGATATGTTTATAGATAAATTTATTAATTGTGTTTGGAATCTTTTATGGTGTCTCTCACTTCAGCTATGCGCCCAGGAGGACGCTGTGATATGGCGTGAGATGGGGATGTGGTGTGCAATGGGGATCTAGGGCTTCATTCACGTGAATCAGAGTCTGATGAGCTGCTCATAGACAGCCCGTCTGAAAGGCCGATTGTCTCGATGCCTCTGCCCTCCCTCCTGTTCCTCTTCCTCCTCGTCCTCCTCCTCCTCATCATTCTCCTTTCCCTCGTCCTCCTCCTGAGGTAGTCCCGCAATCCCTGGTGGCAAGGGCTACGCCCTCATGATGGCCACGTTGTGGAGCATGCAGCAGACCACCACGAAATGGGATACCTGCTTAGCCGAATATTGGAGGGCTCCTCCCGAGCGGTCAAGGCAGCGGAACAGCCGATGGTCTGCTGGATGATGTTCCCGGTGGCAGCGTGGTTCTCATTATATGAGTGCTGAACACGAGTGTTCGGGTTGTGGAGGGGAGTCACGAATCAGGTGGAGAGTGGATAGCCCTTGCCTCTGAGTGATCGGGAAGCCAATGCAGTCCCTTCTCCTGGTGTAGAGAGCCTCTGTGACCTCCCGGATGCAGCGATGGACAGGGAACTTTGAGATGTTAGCTATGTCTCCTGCTGCAGACTGGAAGGATCAGCTGGTGAAAAAATTGAGGGCGATGGTGACCTTGGTGCCACTGGGAGAGCTGTGGTCGCCCTGGTCTGAGGCTGGAGGTCTGGTTGCAGGAGGTGACAGAGTTCTGTGACCATCTCCTTGGTGAAGTGAAACCATCTAATACACTGCTCCTTGCTTAATTGAAGGTAGAAGAAGTGATGTCGGAATACCCTCGGAGGGTAAGGCCTCCTTTTGAGAGCCCTGATGGCACTCCTCCTCCCTCTGCGCACATGTTCCCATCTTTCTCGTTGCCTTCGCTCCCTCCACCATAGATCCCGGCGGGTGAGGTCGATTGCCAGCACAGCCCCATTACTTTTAGCAAGTGTTGTAGGTTGAAGCGTTTCAAAAATAATTATGGAGTATTGTACTTGCCACAGAAAACTCCCTGATACCAAATAACCTTGAAATGACTAAAGAAAACTCTTGCAGTTGCAGGAAGTAGCTCACAGCCACTCAAACTGCAAAACCCTGGCAGGTGCGAGTGATTGGTGATGATCCCTTTAAATAGCATCACTGGAGCCGGCTTCCTGCTGTTGCCGCCACCTCAACCTGCCGTTGCTTTCTCCAACTGGTAAGTTCAATGGCCAAAACGAAATTGGGAGATCGGGCGTCAAGTGAACATTGCACACTCACTGCCGTCATGATCACTGTGATTGCAATGTCCCCAGCGATTGAGTTTAGCTGCAGCGCTATCAGCAAGGCGGAAATGGCGTGCGGTGCTGGAACTGCCATCAGCTAGCGGTAGAACGTCCACTGACGATTTAGCACTAAACACACAAATTTCTCCCCCCAAAGACTTTGCAAAAGTAACAGTTTTTTTTTATTTGGTGAACGTTTTTAAATTTACTTGAAAGCTGCAAGAAACTGTGTGACACAAGCTGACATTGATTGGTGATGTTTGGATTTGTCTTCTTTTGAAATGCAAAAAAACCTCTTCACAAGCAGTTGTGAACTCTTTTTAATTCACTCAGCAACACCTTTTACATTGCTGAATGCAAACATTTTGGACATTATTACATTTTAAGTTTTTAATTTGAGTGGATATTTCCCCACAGTGATGGAAGGGAATCAGGAATTGACGAATTAACCCATCGGGATCGCAGGAAAGCCACAATGGATTTTTTGTTTTTTGTTTTAAACAGAGGACCATATGTGTGGTGTTGGTGCAATATTACCAAGAGTGGTTCTTTGTAGACTTTATGCTCTTATCTGCAGACAGTGATGGATCTCGGATGCCGCAGCGTGGTGACAAAATTGGACTTATGACTTTGCCTTTCCAATACTTGGGAGTCATTAGTTATTTTCCAAGACGCATTGCTTGAGGGGGGAGGTAAAAGACTTGCTTCCAAATGCAATTGCAATTACTCTTGTCTCCTTTGTAAAACCACCAAGCCTTGGCATAATTTGTATGTGAAATTAAAATTGATTAGATAAATTGATAAGAGTTGCTGTTCAAGCACTCGGGAAGGGAAATTTATCTGACGCTTAAGAGGATGATCAAATTTTGTTTTGAAAAGGTCCAGTCTACATGGTTCCGTCCAAACTGTGTATTAAGATAGCAGTTTCGTGGGGGAGACTGTAATGTTAAAGGTAACTAACATCCCTCAACTTGCAGACTGAATTGTTCTCTGAAATATTTGGAGGAATAAAAGGCCCAATAAGAGGTTAAGTGGTAATGATCATATTGTATTGGATGGTAAAGTTTCTCCAGGGCTCATGAATGAGATGAAATGGGAATATAATGGGAATTTTTCAAAAATCATTTCCCTAGGTGATTATGGGTGAATTTCAGGAACTCAAACAAGGGTTAGGGAAAGATGTGTGAGTGTATCCCTGAGTAACATAAATCACATTCTATTGAAAGCGTAGGTGAGAATCATTAATTGATAGGTTTCTCTTGGAGATGTTTGTGTCTTTGCCTCTACTGAACAATGAGGAAAATATATTTGATAGCCTGGTCACTACTCTCGACATTGGGACCATGCAGGTGGAGATGAGAAAAGATCTCCGATCTTTTGGTAAGATAACTTAAAAGCCCAGGAATGGCTTGAATCTGATGTCAAGTGTGGTATGATATTGGGATACCGGTGTGTGCGCAAATGTGATATGTTGTGCGTGAGGCAACTAGCATGTGGAAATGCATGGTGAAGATGCACTGAAGAACGGGCCTCAGACATGCTCAGTTATTTGACACCAGCACGACATGAAATGGTTAATGTGGCTCAGGGGAGCGTGACAACTTTTAATCAAGGCACTAACATATGCCCCAATGTGAAACTGACTTTTAATGAAATAATATAGATTTAAATGTACTGGTACCTATCAGAGGGATTAAAATTAAAAAAGAGGGACATAGAATTTGGATTTCTAAATTCAGGTTTGAATTCCTTTGAGTTAACAATGAAATTAGGATGAATGAAATCTAGTGGGAAATGTTACTTAGTAAAAATATCCACAAGATGCATAATGGAAAGGAAAACTAGAGAATCTTTTAAGCTCATGATTACTTGATGTTATGGTACGTTGTATCATTACCCAGATAACACCTGGCAGAAAGAACAGAGAGAAGAATTGGGGGAGTGTGGGAATGAGGGTTCACACTAACTGGGTACCTTGCTATTCTTTCTGGGCTTTCTGTGAGACCAGCACACGATGAGTTAAAAGTTAAAACAGCTTTCTGCTGAGCATGGGTTGTAAATTGTGTAAGGAAATGTTAAAGCAAGGATATCCTCACAGGTAAGTGAAATAGTAGAATGCGAAAGGGCCATTCAGCTATATCTGTAATGATCTGGAATATGTCAGCTTGGTCACTTGTGTTTAGATGTAAGAAATCACACAACACCAGGTTATAGTCCAACAGCTTTATTTGAAATCACAAGCTTTCGGAGCGCTGCTCCTTCTTCAGGTGAAGTGGAGAAATGCATTGTGTTTAGGGGATGGGAAGAGTTTTATGACAGCAATAAAATAATTAGAGCAGTCAAATGCATGTTTATTGGGTTTATGTTGTTATTCTGTTGTCATTTGTATGTATCTTTGATGTACTATAATTTATTGGTAGTATGCATGGAATGTAGTGATCAAAGGTGAAAATTGGTATAAGAAATGTAAGGGAACGGCTGTTTAGTAGCTCACACTGGGCTCTGGGCTGGATTTTGTCAATGGGGAGTTTTTGGAGGCGGGACTCCCACTTGTTGGGTTTTAGTCTCGCCTCCATCAACTTGTGGCCAACCCATGCTATTTTCCCTTGATTGACCTTGTTAAGCCCACCCAGCGGGCTCAGCAGGCCAATTAAGGGAAAGCCGGTTACTGGTGACGTCAGCGAGTGACGTTTCATCTGTCAAGAGCTTTTGACAGATGAAATGTCAACATTTGACGGCTCTGTGAAGCTCTGTGAGCACTGACAATCTGTCCTCTAAGTTCAGTCCTGTCACTCAGGCTCAGTTAGAGAGCTCTCCTGAGCAGAAAGCAGAGGCTGCAGCTTTTGACAGTTCAGCGGCCATTCTGCTTTCTGTGCCGGTGAGCTGAGGGACTCCCGAGACCTGAAGGGAGGAAGCCTGCAGGAAGAAGTAAAGTTAAGTAAAACTTACTAAAACACTTTACACACCTCACACACTTACCTCTGCACACATGCACCCATTACTCACCTGCACACCGGACATCTCGGCCCCTCCGACCCCCGCAGACCGATGGCCCGCCTCGCTGACCCTGGCGAGGTTCGGAGCCCTCAGGAAGCCTACAACTCAGGGCTCAAAATAGGGATTAGCCAAAAAACTGCCTGTTAACTACCTGTTAACAGGCAGTTAATTGGCATAAATCCCCTTCCCGCCTCAGGGAGGCGGGACCCGGCGAGGGTCGGCTACCCGCCTCCTGGCAAGATGGCATGGAGGCGGGTTGGGCACCCGCCCCCAAATTCTGCCATTTTCCCAGCAGTCCCGCCTCCAAACCAGCCTCCCCAGGGCTGGCAAAATCTAACCCATAAAATGTGGTGTCACAGCAGCTCGCTCTCATACCGGAATGGATGGAAAGACCTGAGCGATCATACTGATTCTGTGAAGTATGAAAAGACCTGTAAGCTCATACTGGCATCGCAAAGTGTGTCTCACAAAGCCCATACTGCTTGTGGATAGTATGAGGTTTCAGCAAGGTCCTGATCCAGCATTGCTACAATTGAGTGTGTGTGTGTGTGTGTGTAATCTGGCATTTAAAGTAACGAGACGAAAAAGAACAAGAAAGCCATCCAACATGGGGCTTTCATCTGCCTACCGCCCTGTTTTCGACATGAATGAAGTGGTAGTGGATCAAATGAACAAAAAAACTGTGTGTAAATGTCACAGGTTGGGGAAGCTCCTGCGCCTGCACAATGCCGCCAGTGTCCACCAAACGCTAGCTGTGATGATACGGCATAGGATTGTCTCTGCTATCCAGCACCAGCCTTGTTACGTCCATGTATAATAAGATACAGACTGCAGCAGAAACGGTACAACAGGTGTTTACTCAACGTGGCTCACAGTTGAACTGACTGTACAGATTACTACTCAGTGCTATATACAGGTGTGGTCACTGCCGGTACTACAGTATACATGAGCTGTAAAAAGTAGTTCCCCCCCTTAAAGGTATATACATTACAATTCCTCCCCTTTTAGATTAACAGTACCATAACACTCATTTAACAATTAAATATCAAACTAATTACAATGAACACTTTTAACATGCAACATTAGCTGAAAATAGTCTATTTATATATTCAGTCTTTGGGGAGGCCTCCTGATCCTTTCTGGATAGCGCCTTTCCCGAGTGTCTTGCTCTTGGTGCGGAGGCGATTCTGGCCCCCTGTCGTCGGTTGGTTCATCAGCTTCCGATGCTACTGTTTCTGGGGTAGATGCGACCTGTACGTCGGGTTCATCACTAGGTACGTATGGGCGAGGCATGGGGTTGACTTGTTCCTGTGACTCTAGGATCTGGTCAGCATGGCATCTCACGATGCTCTCCCCAACGTCCACTGTGTACATTAGTGGGCCCTGCCGTGTGCATATCGTTCCTGGCTGCCATTTTTCTGTTCGGTAGTTGCGGGCCAAGACTGGTTGCCCTACATTGAAGCTCCTTGTTGGCTTCTCATGGATGTGCTGGAATTGCTTACTCTCAACATCTCTTCGTACGTTTGGTCTGAGCAAATCCAGGTGAGATCTTAACCTTCGGTTAAAGAACATCATGGCCAGGGCCTGGTTGGTGACTGCATGTGTCGCATTCCGGTAGGCGAACAGGAAATTGTCCACCTTGTGCTGCAGCGGAATGTTGTCATTGTACATAGCCTTTATTGCCTTCTTAAAGGTTTGTACGAACCTCTCAGCCAATCCATTTGTGGCTGGATGATACGAGGCGGATGTGTAATGCCTTACCCCATTCTTTTTCAAGAACCTCCGGAACTCTTCGGACACAAACTGTGGTCCGTTGTTGGAGCAAATCTGTTCTGGCAAGCCATTCCTGGCAAAAATGGTCCGTAGGACTGCAATAGTTTTCTCCGTGGTGGTGGAGGACATTTTGATGACCTCAGGCCATTTCAAGCGCGCATCCACGGCTATTAAAAACATTGAGTCCATGAATGGACCAGCAAGATCAATATGCACCCGTTGCCATGGAGATGAGGGCCACTCCCATGGGTGTAGAGGGGCATGTGGTGGTGCATTTTGGACTTTCTGGCATCCTGAGCAGCTCTTGGTCAGGTCCTCGATTTGTTTATCGATTCCCGGCCACCACACATAAGCCCTGGCTAGGCTTTTCATTTTTACCCCTCCCAGATGACCCTCATGAAGCTCATTGAGCACTCTATCCCTTAACTTGGGTGGAATTACCACTCAGGATCCACACATCAAGGTCCCCCGGCACACTGACAGCTGTTCTCTCCTTGTCGAGAATGCTGGCAACAGTGAGTCACCATGTGCTGGCCATCCCTTCACCGTCAAATCATATACCCGAGACAGTGTCGGGTCATTTCGGGTTTCCTTTTCGATACAAGCGTTAGTTATCGGTAGGTATTCAACTATAGTCGAATGGAATATTTCGACAGGATCCACTGCTGGTGCTTCCTCCGCAGTAGGCAGTGGCAGGCGTGATAGCCCATCAGCATTTCCATGTTGTTTCGTGCCTTTATATTCAATCTCATAGTGGTGCGCCCCTAGAAAAAGTGACCATCTTTGTAGTCGTTGCGCAGTCATCACCGGAACACCCTTCTTCGGATTAAAAATGGAGACAAGAGGTTGGTGATCAGTCAGCAAGGTGAATTTCTGCCCGTGCAGATAGTGATTGAACTTTTTCACTCCCCACACTAGGCTGAGGGCCTCCCTGTCAATCTGGGCATAGTTACGCTCGGCTGAGGTTAGTGATCGTGACGCAAAGGCTCTTGGCCTCTCTGAGCCGTCCGAGAATTTGTGCGACAGCACCGCTCCAATGCCATAGGGTGACGCATCACATGCCAACCGAATAGTAATGCTGGGTTGTAATGGGCCAATACCTCTTTCGATGTGATTAGTGTTTTGCTCTTCTGGAAAGCTCGTCTACATTCGTCACTCCACTTCCATGGCACCCCAGTTTGCAGTAGGGTGTTCAGTGGGTGTAGTATTGTAGACAAATTTGGCAAGAACTTATGGTAGTAGTTTACCAGCCCAAGGAACGACCTCAGTTGTGACACATTTCCGGTGCTGGAGCCTTGACTACTGCCTCAATCTTCTCTGGGGACTTATGTAACCCCTCTTTATCGATAACGTGGCCACAATACGAGATCTGTTTTCTAAAAAACTCGCATTTGGGGCGGTTAGCTCGGAGCCCATATTGCTGCAATCTAGTGAGCACCTGCTCCAGGTTGGCAAGGTGATCACTGTCATTTTCGCCCGTGACCAGGATGTCGTCCAAATAACACTGGGTCCCTGGGATCCCTTGCAGGACTTGTTCCATTGCCCTCTGCCAAATAGCCGGAGCTGATGCTACCCCGAATACCAGCCAGTTGTATTGGTAGAGGCCTTTATGGGTGTTGATTGTGAGGTATTTTTTTTGATGCTTCTTCTACCTCCATTTGCAGATACGCCTGGGCCAGATCAATCTTAGTGAAGCGTTTCCCTCCAGATAGCGAGGCGAAAATATCTTCAATCCGCGGAAGTGGATATTGTACGGTGTGAAGGACCGGGTTCACTGTTACCTTAAAGTCCCCACAGATGCGAACCTTCCTTGGTTCCCCAGGCGTGCTGTTCAACGACTTTTTCATCACAGGGACGATGGGTGTAGCCCACTCGCTCCAGTCTACCTTGGACAGTACACCTGAACGTTCCAGACTCTCCAGCTCTGCTTCGACGGCTGGGCGGATTGCATAAGGTACCGGTCTGGCCTTAAAAAATTTTGGGCTTGCGTTTTCTTCGATTTTAATTGTCGCTGTCATGCCTTTTAGTGTTCCGAGTCCTTGCTGGAACACTTCTTTCGCATCAGTTAGGATCTTTGACAGTCGCCCAGGTGTGACATCGTCATCCTTTTTGTCAGCCACAGTCAGTGCCTGTATGGAATGCCAATCCAGTTGTATTTTCCGGATCCATTCACGTCCCAGTAATGGTGGTCCTCCTTCTTGCAATACATACAGGTCTAGTTTTGGTGTTTCCTTACCGTTATATATAACGGTCACCCTTATTTTTCCTTTCGGGTAGACTTTTTGCCCCGTGTACGTCTTCAAAATAATTTTTGTGTCTCTCAAGTGTATGTGTGAGAATAGCCGCTCGTAGTCCCATCGGTTTATGACTGTTAGGGCTGATCCTGTGTCCAATTCCATCTTTACCTGGACTCCTGCTATCTTGAGAGTGACCCAAATGGTTCGGTGATCCTCCGTTGTGATCACATTATGTAGTTTCAGACAACTCAGTTCCCTGCTTTCGGAGCCGATATCACTCTTTTGTTCGTCTGAACTATTCTCCGTCATCTTATGTACCTTCTTGTACTTTCCTTTGGTAGGTTTCTTATTGCTGGTTTTCTTTCCTGACCTGCAGACTCGTGCTATGTGTCCTACTTTTCCACACTGTCTGCACACTTTGTCTTTGATCCAGCAATCATTCTGGTCGTGTGTTGTTCTGCCGCAGCGATAGCACTTCTCTGTTCCATATGACATTTCGTTTGTGCCATATTCTTGCGGTCTCTGTTGTATCTCTGCAGCGCCCCGTGCTGCTGCTTCATATGATACCGCAATGCTGAAAGCCTTTTCCAGCATAAGGTCCTTTTCAGATAAAAGCCGTTTCTGGGTTCCTTCACTTTGAAGCCCACACACACAAACTTGTTCCTTAAGGTATCTGCCAGTCCCGCTCCAAACTGGCAGTGTTTCGATAGTTTGCGCAGTTCTGTTAAATAATCAGCATTGCTTTCATCCTTATGCTGGTTCCGTTTGTGAAACTTGAATATTTCTGCTATCAGCAGCGGTGTGGGGTTTAAATGTTCCTTTAGTATCGTTACTATGTCTTCAAAACTCTTTTCCATTGGCTTTGTTGGGGTTACTAGATTTCGTAATAAACCATACGTCTTTGCACCCATTAAATTTAACAATACCGACGCTTTCTTGTCATCTGACGCCTCATTTGCCTTGCAGTACACCTCTATTCGTTCGACATATGTAGTCCAATCTTCGACTTCATTGTCAAATGCGGTGATACTGCCACTCTTTGGCATTTTGGGTGTGGTTTAAAATGGCATCTGCCAATGGCTTAAAATGGCGTCTCCCGCGCTTTCCTTCCTCCCCCGCTCCCGGCGGTTCTCGTGGCAATGGCGGCACCCTGTAGGTTTCATGCGCTTCTCCTGCGCTGCTGCCAACGCCGCTCTCGGCGGTCCTCGTGGCAATGGCGGTGCCTCGCGGGTTTCTGCGCGTCTCTCTCTCCCTCTCTCCGACGCTGCTCGGCCCCTGAACACCGGCTGCGCCCTGTGCGCTCTGCCCTCTCTCTCTCTCCCCCCCCGTCGACGCTGCTCAGCCCTTTGCTGTGCCGCTCGGTCGGGCTCTAGCCCGCCGCTGTCCGGGAAGGGTCTGCGCACCACCTGTTTCCAGCCCGTTTCGCTGGACCACCTCGACTGGAAAGCCAAGCCTGACTCTCGACAGCCTCCCCCGCAATTCTCGAGTCTCTGCTGGATGACTGGGCGGTTGCCCGTGGTCGACGCCCGAGTCTCTGGCCTTGACCTCCAATCCACTGATCTCCAGGAACGAATCCCCGGGAGGTGATGCAGAGTTGCAGGTAGGTTCGAACCTGCCTCGTCGCCAATGTTACATCCGTGTATAATAAGATACAGACTGCAGCAGAAACGGTACAACAGGTGTTTACTCAACGTGGCTCATAGTTGAACTGACTGTACAGATTACTACTCAGTGCTATATACAGGTGTGGTCACTGCCGGTACTACAGTATACATGAGCTGTAAAAAGTAGTTCCCCCCCCCTTAAAGGTATATACATTACAAGCCTGATCATTCTTTTGTGCTCCACAGGTCAGAGCTATTTCAATATTGAAATCATTCCAAAGCAGCACACTATACTGCAACCTCATATTTCTTTTTCACATGTCCAAAGTGGACACTTTATCCAAAGGCACAGCTTTCATCCCCAAACTACTGTAAATGCTGGCCTCCTTGGCCTCTAGAAACTGAATCGCACCCGTACCAGCTGCTGGTGTATCAGCAACTAGGTATACCCTGTGTTTTTTTTTGCAAACCTTCTGCTGGCCACTGTTCACTTGTTGACATCAATGGAAATAAAGATCGGGAGAGATGTAAATTGGGCTGCCGATTCACTATCGCCCGTTTTACATTATCGCGCAAAGTCAAAATTGAGCCCATTGAGTGTACATACTGTGTGAAATTCCTTAAAGTTGGAACCATCACACATTCATTGGTAATCTCATATCTCCTGGCAGCTGTTGACTCCTCTCTTTTTTGCATCAACAATATTTGATTTCCATCGAATCGCCCCACTATGATCTGCCGGGCTGCACCAACACTGGTTCGCAGGCTACCAGCCAATGATCTGGTTTGGTGAGTTGCCTCCCTCCCGGTTGATCGGTGTGGGACTTTTGTTTTGACATTTATCCATTGGCTCCCTGAGTCACCAAAATGGTCAGCTCATTTGGCCATCTGACTTTGGTCTTTAATCAAACATCCATGCCCTTTAATCATGTAGAACCACTTCCTAAAATTATCTCAATACTAATTGATGTATTTCATCATAAGACATAACATTTCCCTTTATCTAACCAGCATCTATTTTTATTGCCAGCTTGCAGCAACTGCTGTACTGAGCTTTCAGGAACATTTTAAATGTATGCCTTTATGCTTCTGACATTGAGTCACAATAGCAAAATTTACTCAATTCACATCATACTCTTAACCGTACGTCAGATTTACTCAAAAAAATGCTTTTTCTGCTCAGTGACAACGCTAGCCTTTATGCCCATATTTCTCTATGCTGCCTATGTGGTTTGCTAACAGTTCAGAAGCCCTTATAAAAACTATCAAATGTCCTCACCTTCATCACAGTTTGGAATAAGGTTAGATTTGATAAAATAGTTCCACACAGCGGTAGCGACTAGAACCATAAACAGTTACTGCACAAAAAGAGTCCATTCAGTGCAATACGCCTGTGTTGGCTGTTTGCTGTAGCAATTCAAAATGAATCCCACTACCCTGTTCTCTCCCCATAGTCTTGTCTTCCTTTGCTTCAACTGTTTATAGAAACATAGAAACATAGAAGATAGGAGCAGGAGTAGGCCATTCGGCCCCTCGAGCCTGCTCCGCCATTCAATGCGATCATGGCTGATCATCTAAATTCAGTACCCTGTCCCTGCTTTCTCCACATATCCCTTTAGCCTTAAGAAATATATCCAACTCCTTGAATTCCACAGGTTCACCACTCTCTGGGTGAAGAAATTCCTCCTCATCTCTGTCCTGAATGGCTTACCCCTTATCCTTAGACTGTGACCCCTGGTTCTGGACTCCCCGACCATCGGGAACATCCTTCCTGCATCTAGTCTGCCCAGTCCTGTCAGAATTTTATAAGTTTCAATGAGATCCCCTCTCATTCTTCTAAACTCCAGCGAGTATAAGCCCAATCGACCCAATCTCTCCTCATACGTCATTCCTGCCATCCCAGGTATCAGCTTGGTGAATCTTCGCTGCACTCCCTCCATGGCAAGAACATCCTTCCTCAGATAAGGCGACCAAAACTGCACACAATACTCAAGATGTGGTCTCACCAAGGCCCTGTACAACTGCAGCAAGACATCCTTGTTCCTGTACTCAAACCCTCTCGCTACGAAGGCCAACATACCATTTGCCTTCTTAACCGCCTGCTGCACCTGCATGTTTACCTTCAGTGACTGGCGCACAAGGACACCCAGGTCTCGTTGCACTTCCCCTTCTCCCAATCTATTGCCATTCAGATAATAATCTGCCTTCCTGTTTTTGACACCAAAGTGGATAACCTCGCATTTATCCACGTTATATTGCATCTGCCATGCTTCTGCCCAATCACCCAACCTGTCCAAATCATACTGGAGTTTCTTGGCATCCTCCTCACAGCACACACGCCCACCCAGCTTTGTGTCGTCTGCAAACTTGGAGATATTACATCTACTTCCCTCATCTAGATCATTAATATATATTGTGAATAGCTGGGGTCCAAGGACCGATCCCTGCGGTACCCCACTAGTCACTGCCTGCCACTCGGAAAAAGACCCGTTTATTCCAACTCTTTGCTTTCTGTCTGCCAACTAGTTCTCTATCCAAGTCAATACCTTGCCCCCAATCCCATGTGCCTTAACTTTACACGCTAATCTCTTATGCGGGACCTTATCGAATGCCTTCTGAAAGTCCAAATACACCACATCCACTGGTTCTCCCTTATCTATTCTACCAGTTACATCCTCAAAAGATTCCAGTAGATTAGTCAAGCACGATTTACCTTTTGTAAATCCATGTTGACTTTGTCCGATCCTGTCACTGTTTTCCAAGTGCTCTGCTATTACATCTTTTATAATGGACTCTAGCATTTTCCCCACTACCGATGTCAGGCTTACTGGTCTGTAATTCCCTGTTTTCTCTCTACCACCTTTTTTGAATAGTGGGGTAACATTAGCTACCCTCCAATCCATGGGTACTATTCCAGATTCTATCGAATGTTGGAAGATGATCAGCAATGCATCTACTATTTCTAGGGCCACTTCCTTAAGTATCCTAGGATGTAGATTATCAGGCCCTGGGGATTTATCGGCCTTCAATCCCATCAATTTCCCTAACACCATTTCCCTACAAATACTGATTTCTTTCAGTTCCTCCCTTTCATCAGACCCTATGTTCCCCGACATCTCTGGGAGGTTATTTGTGTCCTCCTTTGTGAAGACAGAAACAATCCAATCCAATTTTCTCTGAACAGAGATGACTGTCCCTGCCTCAACCATTTCTCATGGTAAAGCATTCCATGCTCCCCACAACCCGCTGTGTAAACAAATTACATCGAACCTCTTTCCTCACTATCTTAGGGCTGGATTTTGCCAATGGGGAGCTTTTGGAGGCGGGGCTCCCACTTGCCGGGTTTCAGTCCCGCCTCCATCAACTTCTGGCCAACCCACGCTATTTTCCCTTGATTGACTTTGTTAAGCCCGCCCAGCGGGCTTAGCAGGCCAATTAAGAGAAGGCCGGTTACAGAGAACGTCAATGTATGATGTTTCATCTGTCAAAAATTTTTGACAGATGAATTGTCATCGTTTGACAGCTCTGTGAAGCAGTCAAACACTGCCATTCTCTGTAGTTTGATGAGTTCTTGAATACAAGACCTCATCAAACCTCTTTCTTTTGCAGAAATTAGATGGTTATTGCATTGGAGAATGCAACGGCCATTTGTCATCTCTGCCGTGGAGGTGCGAGACTCTCCGCATACCCACCGACTGAAGCCTGCAGGAAGAAACAAAGGTACGTACACTTTTTCTAACACTTTCCACTTACCCCAGATACTCACCTCTCCACACTTGCACCCATCACTTACCTTCACAGCACACTTTTGGACCCCCGCAGACCCACTACTCGCCTCGGTGACCCCTGCGGATTTTGGAGTCTTCGGGAAGCCCGCACTTGTGTGGGCAAAATGGGGATAACCCTCTTATGTGACTGTAATCCCTTCCCACCTCCAAGGAGACGAGACCCGGCGCGGGACAGCTACTCGCCTCCTGGCAAGATGGCACAGGGGTGGGCTAGGGGCGCGTTGGCCACCCACCCCCAGATTCTGCCATTTTCCCGGCAGACCCGCCTCCCCAGGGCTGGCAAAATCCAGCCCTTAGTGACAGTTATAAATTGATTACCCATAGCACTGGCTTCCCCAACCAGAGGAATTAGTCTTCCCTATTTACTATCAAAATCATTATAATTCTAATGGCATCTATTAAATCTCTTCTCAGTCGTCTCTGTTCTAGTGGAAATAGTTTAATTCCCCATAACTATAGTTTATCATCCTCGGCATCATCCATGCTGTATGCTCTCTGCGGTTTTAGTATCTTTTCTATATTGGGATGCCCAAAAACTACACATAATACTCTAAGTGTGGCCTAAGCAATATTTTGCACAATTATCATGACTTCTTTCTTCGTTTATTCTTTGCCCCTATTAAACTCAAAATGTTGTTGATGTTTTTATGGTTTTACCTGCCTGCATTTTAACTTTCAAGGAATTATAGCTGAATCAAGTGAACCCCTATTCATTAGTTACATAGTTGATAAACCTTTCTCAGTCAATTCAAGTGTATGTCCGTGTTGTTTTTCCTTTTCCTCTGTCCCATGCTGATGCTGAATCTCCTCGTGCTGGTGTTGTTCTTTTGCTGCACCGTTCCTTCTCACCTTCCAGTTTAAGTACTTTTAATCAGTGTTCACATGCTTTATTTTTTTGCTCTACTCTAGGTGAGCCAAATGTAACTCCTGGTCCACATCTTGCTGGGATCTTAGTGCTCATCATCACTACTGCTTGCATGCCCTAAATGGGCCATAACCAATTTCTACCCCTGTAAATTTAACTTGGCTTCAATTAGCTGCAGCTGAGACACAAAGGGGATAATTTTCAACTTCACTGCCTGAGTGATAATCTAGTGATGGGATTGTAGAACCTGCCCGATTTCATCCCATTGAAATCCTGGTTGTTTGCCAGTACAAGTACAAAGCTGTGTTGCAGTTGGCAATATTTGTAAAGTTTCAGTTTTCTTTTTCTTAATAGTTTCACTTGCATTTTCCTTTGTGCATTCTTGTTGCTGTATATGCCGCATTTATTGTAAGACTTTTACTTGTTAATCCCTTTTGCAGCTACAGTTTCACTTGCAGCAAAGTTCTCAAGCTTAGAATTCCTTTTGGGGACTCTATACAGTGTGCTAAAATTTGGAGAAATTCAAATTCATGGCAGAAGAAGAAAGACAGATTAAAGTACAGCTCAGGCATGATGCATGCATCCATATTTACCCCTGGACCTAGATTTACAGGCCAAGGCAAACCTACCTGGGCATCTCAGAAGAGACTTGTCGTCATTGTCTCCACTTCACGTGATAGGTTGTTTCAGAGCTATGTCATCTGCTCCAGGGCAACCTACAGACAACTTCACCAATAGGGATGGCTTTTAGGAACATATAAAGTTGACAGGCAGGAAAGGACCAGGAGGTCCAACAAGTCTGCCCCACACTCAGGATGGCTGGAGCACCATGACTAAACACTTCCTCCCTCCCTTTCTCCTTTCTCTCCTCCCCGCCCCACCCCCACCCACCATAGCCATATAATCTCTTGGAAGAGGCAAAAAAAAACAGGGCCAATAAGGGAAAAAAGACCCTGGAAAATTCCTCCCCCACCCGCTCTGTCCGAAACCAGTCCAGGAGATCACATGGACCAAGCATTATCTATAAAGTTATCATAGTTGTGATGGTTTTAAGCTTTTATGCAACCTTCCAAAACAATGCACGGGACATATGCCACAACTGGCAGTCTGCTTCCTGTAGATGAATTAAGCAAGAGAGAGGCCATGTTGGCAAAGTACAACAACTTAATCACTTTCTATATGGAAAGGAGGCATCAGCTGGACAGAGTACAGAGCTTTTACCAAGTGACATGGGTTTCCAAGCATGCAGGGCACTATAGCAATCACCCTCCTCACATCAGTCCCATGACTTACATAAAGAACAAGTGCCTCCATTCCATTGATGTACAGGCAGTGCTGGACCAGAGAAACGTGCAAGTCAATGGCCAATACCCTAGAAGTTCCCATTATAGCTTCATTTTGCACCAGTCCACTGTCTTCAGATTCACTTGAAGGCAAGGGGAGGGAGACCAGAGCTAACCTCTTTGGTCCTGGCTGATGACAACATCTCTCCCCCTCTCCTAGATATTGCAGAACGTCGGCTGAATGGACTATGCAAAAAAGAATAAACTATGCAGCAGGACTAAGAGGAGGTTCATGTAGAACTAGTGCCACAGGAGGACAAGAAGAAAGAAGAAAAAATGAAGGACGGTGACATGCAGTCTGGAAAAATGGTGCACCAGAAAACTGTTTGAATTAAATCGCTAATCTTGCCCCTGCACAGGTAATCCTGCCCAATTTGTCAACATACAACAACAACTTATATTTATATAGCGCCTTTAACGTAATAAAACGTCCTAAGGCGCTTCACAGGAGTGTTATCAAAAAAACAAAATTTGATACCGAGCTATATAAGGAGATGTTAGGACAGATGAGCAACTGCTTGGTCAAAGAGGTAGTTTTTAAGGAGCGTCTTAAAGGAGAAAAGAGAAGTGGAGAGGCAGAGAGATTTAGTTGAGGGAATTCCAGAGCTTAGGAGCTAGGCAGCTGAAGGCATGATCACCAATGGTGGAGCATTTAAAATCAGGGATGTTCAAAAGGCCAAAATAGGCAGAGCGCGGAGGTCTAGGGGGATTATAGGGCTGGAGGTTATTACAGAGATAAATTCCAATAAGCACCATGCTATCTATTCTCAACTATTCTACCGTAAGTTCCATGCTTGCCTATCCTTCCACCTACTGCTACCATAATACATAGTGGATAAACTTCAAAAGGCTATAATATTAGATAAAATTAAAACCTAGATAGCCATGGTTTAATTAAGGACAGAATGCATGGATTTGCAAAAGGCAAGCTGCGTCTGACAAATTTAATAGCATTTTTGACGAAACAGTGGTATTGATAAAGAAAACACAGGGAATGTTGTGTATGGATTTTCAAAAGGTGCTGCATAGAAGGGTTGATGATAAAATTAAGGCACATGGTATTAAAGGGAATGTGACCACATAGGTAGGAAGTTTGTTACAGGGCAGAAAGCAGAGAGTAGTAGTGAATGGATGTTTTTTGGAGTACAGGAATATAAACAGTGGTGTTCCCAGAGGCTAATCTTGGGACCATATGTATAAATGGTCTGGACTTGGTTATAGGGTGTGCAATATCAAAATTTGCAGATGATCCTAAAATAATAGAGAGCATGGTTAATTATGAAGATGACTGTAAAATACTTCAGGCGGGCATAGACAGGTTACTTGATTGGGAAGATGTCAGATAAAATTAAATGCGGAGAAATGCGAGATAATACATCTCAGCAAGAATAAGGAGGACATACACACTAAATAAAAGTGGACGGACAAGTTGGTAAACCTGTTAAAAATAGCATATGGGATCCTAGGTTTTATAAATAGGGACGTAAAGTACAAAAGCAAAGAGGCAATGAAAAACCCTATACAAATCTTTGATTAGACAGAGTTAGAGTATTATGCCCAGTTTTTGGTGCTTTACTTTAGGAAGGATGTCAAGGCCATGGAGAGGGTACAGAAAGGAATTATTAATATGATAGCAGAGATGAGAAGCTTCAGCTATAAGGAGAGACTAGAGACATCTAGGCCTTTTTTATCAGAACAAAAAATGGACTGCCAGTGTACCATGGCTGCAGTTTGTTCTATCTACAAGATGCACTGCAACTACTCGCCAAGGCTTCTTTGGCAGCATATCTCAAACCTGCGACCTCTACCACCTAGAAGCACAAGGGCAACAGGCGCATGGGAACACCATCACCTCCAAGTTACCCTCCAAGTCGCACACCATCCTAACTTGGAAATATATTGCTGTTCCTTCATCGTCGCTGGATCAAAATTCTGGAACTCCCTCCCTAACAGCACTGTTGGGAGTACCTTTGTCATGTGAGCTGCAGTGGTTCCAGAGGAAGGCCCTCCATCACCTTCTCAAGGGCAACCAGAGATGGGCAATAAATGCCAGCCTTGCCAGCAATCGCCACATGCTGGGAATGAATATCTATATATTTTTAAATAAGAAACATTTCCTATTATTTAAAAAAAAAATCATTTATGGGATGTGGGTGTTGCTGGTAAGGCCAGCATTTATTGCCCATCCCTAATTGCCCTTGAGAAGGTGGTGGTGAGCTGTCATCTTGAAACACTGCAGTGTGTGTGATGAAGATACTCTCACAGTGCTGTTAGGGAGTTCCAGGATTTTATCCAGCAATGATGAAGGATCGGCGATATACTTCTAAGTCAGGATGGTGTGCGACTTGGAGGGGAACTTGGAGGTGGTGGTGTTCCCATGCACCTGCTGCCCTTGTCTTTCTAGGTGGAAGAGGTCATGGGTTTGGGAGGTGCTGCCGAAGAAGCCTTGGCGAGTTGCTGCAGTGCATCTTGTAGATGGTACACACTGCAGCCACGGTACACCGGTGGTGGAGGAAGTGAATGCTTAAGGTGGTGGATGGGGTGCTAATCAAGCGGGCTGCTTTGTCCTGGATGGTGTCGAGCTTCTTGAGTATTGTTGGAGCTGCACTCATCCAGGCAAGTGGAGAGTATTCCATCACACTCCTTGCTTGTGCCTTGTAGATGGTGGAAAGGCTTTGGGGAGTCAAGAGGTGAGACACTCGCTGCAGAATACCTAGTCTCTGACCTGCTCTTGTTGCCACAGTATTTATGTGGCTGGTCCAGTTAGGTTTCTGGTCAATGGTGACCCCCAGGGTGTTGATGGTGGGGAATTCAGCGATGGTAATGCCGTTGAATGTCAAGTGGTGTTGTTTAGACTCTCACTTGTTGGAGATAGTCATTGCCTGGCACTTGTGTGGCACGAATGTTACCTGCCACTTATTAGCCCAAGCCTGAATGTCATCCAGGTCTTGTTGCATGCGGGCATGGACTGCTTCAGTTGAGGAGTTGGAAATGGCACTGAACACTGTGCAGTCATCAGCAAACATCCCCATTTCTGACCTTATGTTGGAGGGAAGGTCATTGAAGAAGCAGCTGAAGATGGTTGGACCTAGGACACTGCCCTGAGGAACTCCTGCAGCGATGTCCTGGGGCTGTGATGATTGGCCTCCAACAACCACAATCATCTTCCTTTGTGCTAGGTATGACTCCAGCCAGTGGAGAGTTTCCCCCCACCCCCATTCCCATTGACTTCAGTTTTACTAAGGCTCCTTGATGCCACACTCGGTCAAATGCTGCCTTGATGTCAAGGGCAGTGACTCTCACCTCACCTCTGGAATTCAGCTCCTTTGTCCATGTTTGGACCAAGGCTGTAATGAGGTCGGGAGCCGAGTGGTCTTGGTGGAACCCAAACTGGGCATCAGTGAGCAGGTTATTGGTGAGTAAGTGCCACTTGATAGCACTGTCGATGACACCTTCCATCACTTTGCTGATGATTGAGAGTAGACTGATGGAGCGGTAATTGTTTGAAGGTGCAGTGCTTGACATTCTGTGCAGGCTGATTTGGGGAGTGGCGATGGGGAGATTGTGGCAGGATACTTTTACATTGAACCATCGTACCAAAGAAAATATCAATAATGGGAATTTCTTTGAAAGATTTTTTACCACCTTTACGTTTTAAATGATCAAATATACCAACAGGTGTGAATAGGGCAACGATCCATCCTTGCAAACATACATTGTGGTTATATACTTTGCAGGTGTCATAGCAATATCAAAATACTACGGATGCTGGAAAGCTGAAATAAAAGCAGGAAATGCTGGAAATACTCAGCGGGTCTGGCAGCATCTGTGGAGAGAGAAACAGAGTTAACGTTTCAGGTTGATGACCTTTCGTCAGAACCTATAGTAATATCTAACCAATCTGTACTAAAACTGATTAAATGTT
The DNA here is from genome assembly GCF_052327205.1 of Somniosus microcephalus. Classification (NCBI taxonomy): domain Eukaryota; kingdom Metazoa; phylum Chordata; class Chondrichthyes; order Squaliformes; family Somniosidae; genus Somniosus; species Somniosus microcephalus. The sequence goes on along the minus strand of NC_140992.1, from coordinate 31,170,394 downwards.
TTCGAACATATTTATATATTTCAGAAAGCAAATGGCTAGCTAATAGATCATCATTCTAAGTTTGAATAAAATGTTCAAAAAACAATTACTGAAACTCACTCTGTCGATTCCCTTTATTCCTGCTTTGTACTAGTTCCAGTAAACTTAGAAAACTATCATGCGCCAAACCTGTCCCATGCGGCCCCCAGTCTCCATACATAAATCTCACTTTACAAAGTTGACGAGGAGTCCTACTGTACTTTGCACGATTAACAGTAAGCTTACGGTTGCGAAATGGAAAGATTGTATCTTCGAATAAAATGACTTGTCAGATTTCTAAAAGAGCAGATTTATATACAGGAAAGGCGGCGTGTAAAGGCTCACAGGGTCACATTCTATGCCCTCAGTCTTTCTATATCAGTACGCTGCTGTTTAAAGTTGTTTCCAAAAATCACATTCTCCAATGGGTTTGTTTGTATCTTCGAACCAAAATTAACCCAACGATGATGTCTCTGGTCACCATCTGTACGGAGGGGCGGGGAGGAATAAAAGCTGGTCACCATTTATCATTTTACTGCGGGCATCAGAGGGTTAAAGAATCCTCTAAATTCACGGGGATAAAGTTATATCACCAGCGTCTCGGCGCTTGTGTAACTTGCTGTGGGAGGGGTGAGTGGCAACTCGAGAGGAGTCACGGTTTAGCGAGAGTGTGTGCGTCGAGGCGCTCTGGGCTTGGCGCTGTGTGATTCCCTCGCCGAGCCGATCTCCCAGCCAGCCCAGTGAAAACCTGCCTGTGCGTGTGGAGCCAGAGGACATCAAACGGCAGGACCCGGAGTATGTGGCAGAGCTGAGGACAGATTCATCTCATGTCAAGTCGCCATCTAGCCCGACACCTGGTGACTGCACAACAATAACTTCACAATAAGAGAATAACCTCCCTTACCCACCCCGGCGTATCTCTGCATCTCAAACGCGTTTCTCTGCACCTTTTAACTTAGAAGAGAGGGAAAAAAAATAAGACATGCAACAGACTCCAGGGCAAAATCTACCCCACGCTGGTTCCCAACTATCCGGTGAGTTCGTAATTGTGTAGCTACGAATATCTCTGAATTAATTCTTTTCAAATTATGAAATGTAAGTTCTCTCTCTCTCGTCACGGCACCTATGTGTTCATTGGTTATCGAGTAATGCGAATCCGAATCGAGGGGAATGGGAAGCGGCGCTTTCAATGTGTAATAAAATTACAAAACGATACATTAAATCGTTTTGAAGAAAGACATCAATCAGAATCCATTGGAGAATGTAATCGCGCCTTGTCTTATCTGTGTGGGTGCAGTAATGCGGTGTGAGGCCGCGTCCAGTTTTACTATAGGAGTTCTCACTGCATTCGATCCAAAGTTCAGTCTATAGGGAAACCCTTTAGAAACTGAAGACAGCATCGAACCTAAACTCACCGGCCCTCGCCAGCTTTTTTACTATCATTACTCAATTGACACCCCTACCCCCACCTCCCTAAAAAATCCCAGGAAATGCTCGTTTCTCGACTAAACACTTTATACATATTTAAATTATTATTAATCCGGTTGCATTTTTTAAGGTCATTTAATTACTTTTCATTGTAATTTTACTTGTACATTTAAGACCAATTGTATTCGTTTGGAAGGACTGCATTTACCGGAAGGGTTTAAAAGTCATTCGCATTAATCTTTGCGGGGAGTATACATTTCGATTGACGATACGAAATTTTGTACAAAAACTTTGCTGATCACGTTAGTTTGCGTTTCCCCGTTACTGTGCACAACCCCCACAACGTTACACACACGCACAAGTGTCACCGCTATAATATTCGGATACTGCACCAGGATCAATTAGATTTTTGTTTACTGAAAGTGCATTACGACTTTATCCTCCAAATAAACGGTTACAAACGGCAAGTTTTTGAGAATGCGAAGAGTGAAATTTGCAAATGCTTTCAAATCGCAGGACCCGATTTATTGTGCGGTTTGTATTTCGTTTATCAAACTTTTTAGAGGCTGCTATCATTTCTGTTCAAGCCGCCAGTGTGAACTATTAAAACGTTGAAAAGGAAATTCATCTTCTCCTATCGCGTCACTCGCCGAATTTATGTATCTTTTTTGTGTTAACCTTTCTATTTTCTCTGTGCATTCCCAACACTTATGATTTTTATGCAGGTCTGATGTGCTTCCTGAGCTTTACAGACACACATCAAAATTAAATAGTATGGCAAGATACTGTTTCTTACCGTTAAACCATTCAGAATTAAATAGGACAAGATACTGTTTCTTACTGTTAAACCTTTCAGAATTAAATAGGACAAGATACTATTTCTTACTGTTAAACCTTTCAGAATTAAGTAGGAAGACAAGATATTGCTTCTTACTATTTAAGCTCTCCATTGAGCTGAACTTTAGAGCTGCCTCACACTGAATGATTGATTGTTCCCCAGGCTGGGTGACTGGTCATCTCTCCCCTACATTTCACTGAAGCTGAATTTTTTGAAGGTACGTCAATTTGTTAAAACTGTCTGTTGGAGTGAAGCTAATTGTATTCGCCCCAAAAACAACATGCTGGAAATGCACGACAGGTTGGTCAGCATTGATAGAGAGAAAATACAGGTTCACTTTTTGGACAGGGCCCTCCTTCAGAACGTTTTTATTTCCCACCATGTCCTCTGATGGCTGAGTGAGTTTATTCAGTGAATAGCTGAATCATACAGACCACACAAGTCACAGTTATGATCCCCAGTCTGTACTGAATCGCCTGATCTCGGCTGGGCCAGATTTTCAGTGTGCTGTGAGGCGGGCTTTCAGGTGTGCGGGGGGCTAAAATCCCGAATTCAGGGGTCCCGACACCATCCCGCCCAAAACCCGCCTCCACGTAAGTTTCAAGGGAGGCGGGTACCCGCCCCGCACTGGGACCCGCCGACCCGAGGCGGGAAGGGATTAGTGCCAATTAACTGCCTGTTAACAGGTAGTTAATAGGCAGTTTTTAGCCTAATCCCTATTTTGAGGGGTGTCGTATGGGATTCCCGACGGCTCCAAACCACGCCAGGTTAGAGCAGGTGGGCCGTCGGGTTGAAGGACTTAGAGGGGTCACGATGTCGGTGTTCAGGTGAGTGATGGGTGCATGAGTGCAAAGGTAAGTATGTTTGGTGTGTCTAAAGTGTGTAAAGAAGATTTAATTACCTGTACTTACCTTAACAGCCTTTCTTCCTCTAGGCGTCAGGGGTCCATCACTCAGCGGGCACTGAAAGCTGAATGGCTGCGATCTGTCAAAAGTGACAGCCTTCAGCTTTCAGTGCCGGTGACAGTTCTAACTGAGTCTGTGTAGAAGGACTCAGGTTAGAAGTCAGACTGTCAGTGTTTGACAGCTTCAAACAGCTGTGAAACACTGATATTTCATCTGTCAAAAACTCTTGACAGCTGAAATTTCAGTCTGTGACATCACCTGTTGCCGTGGCCCTTAATTGGCCTGCTGAGCCCGCTGGGCGGGCTCAACAAGGTCAATCAAGGGAAAATCGCGTCAATTGGCCGGACGTCGATGGAGGCGGGACAAAAACCTGAAAGTTGTAGTCCCGCCTCCTTCCTGACAGCTTAATGAAAATCCAGCCCAGAGTGTCAGTCCTGGGCCGCGGAGTGAGGGGTGAATTCAACCAAAGTTCCTGATTCCAGCTGCTCTCCAATGAACCGGGCTCAGCCGTGATGTATCTCATGGTTCGTTGTCACACAAATAATAATAATAGCCAGCTGGGTGAAGTACTGGAGCGTGACAGGAATCTAATCGTACTCCAACAAGGAGCCAATGGTTTCAGGAATGGGAAACACATTGGTGAGGGAAACAAAAAAAAAAGCCAATTATAAAATTATGGGTCTAAACACTTAAGACTGCATTTAAATGACTACAAATGAATATGTTTTGAGGTTATAATTAAACATAGTGGTTTCAATACTTTTACTTTACGAAGGAGCATTACATATGAACGTAAAAAAAGGACTGACATATTGCAGATCAGAGAAAAAAATAACAGAACCTCATTATTTTCTAAACAGTAATTAAGTTGCAGCTACAATCACCACAGGCGACTCCTGAGATTTAGACTTTAATGGTAATGAATATCACAACCTATGTATTTAAATAAGTAAAACAAAAAGACTTAATATACATTTAAAGAAGTTGCAGTGAAATGAACATCCAAAAGGGTGGCAGACATAAAACCAAAGTATTTGTACATGAACTATTTTGTGTATTCATATTGCAGAAACCATGCAATGAATACAATTTATCAGAATTGTTCAATATGAACATATTCTGTGATTAAACATAAAAAGATGCTTATTCAAAAATGTAGAGCAAATGAATTGAAATTAAAAAGAAGACATATATTGAAATGTACAAAAGCAAAATACTGCCGATGCTGGAAATCTGAAATAAAAACAGAAAATGCTGGAAATACTCAGCAGGTCAGGCAGCATCTGTGGAGAGAGAAACAGAGTTAACGTTTCAGGTTCTGATGAAGGGTCATCGATCTGAAATGTTAATTCTGTTTCTTTCTCCACAGATGCTGCCTGATCTGCTGAGTATTTCCAGCATTTTCTGTTTTTATTTTATATATTGAAATGTGTTTTAAGCAATGCAATGAACTATTTCCCAAACTAAATTTGTTGTAGGACTCTTTACAGTGTAGGATAATTATATTTACGCGTAAAAGATGTAATACTTCTGTAGCCAAATCATCTACCGAATTAAAACAGCAATAATAAAATGTTAATAATAAAATGTATTTGTTCACATTACATGTGAGGGTGACAGATACTTGCAATGCCCACTTAGGAAAAGGCCGAGGTGGAGAATATCCATGCCGTTATTGGTGTAGTTTCAGTGCGTAATTGGGGCAAGAATCTTCTTGTGGTAGGAAAATGGGGCAGAAACCATTTTTGCCAGTTTTCCATTGCGAAATCAATCCCGCCAGCTTCCATTGTGCTTTTTGGCCGATCCCGCAGTCCGCCTGCGGAGGTCCAAGTGACCTCATTTGAATATATCATAAGGAGGGCCAGTGGCACCGCAGTTCTGAGTTTCACTCGCTCGGTAACTTGGACTGGGAATTACAAGGTCCAGCTGTTGCTAGCATCAGTTGAGACAGGTAGGTGAGAGAAGTTTCTTAGCCTGAAGAGTGTGGAGTTTCACTAGTGATTTCTGCAGCTGCAAACCATTTTTTGCAGCTTTTTTTTGGTGCCATTCTGCTTACGCAGATCTGGACTTGGTTCTCACTGCTTCTCACAGGGTCCGACCAACAGCAGATTGCTACCCCCTCCCACCCACCCACAGTGAGGACCTTTCTGGATGAGGTATGGCGTTCCCTTCTCAAGGACTACTAGGGATGGGCAATAAATGCCGGCCTTGCCAGTGACGCCCACAGCCCGTGAATGAATTTTTTAAAATGTACAGATTGTGTATGACAACATGCAAAGGATTCTACACATTCATGCAGTTGTCACTTTGGATTCATCCTTTGAAATTCAGCCCTCCATGACCTCTTCAGGGAATAAAAATCAGGTCAACGGATGCTTCTGGGTAACAATGTTTACCCCCTGCGCCCATGGATAATGACCACTGAATAGCGGCAGAAGACTGCTACAGTGAGGGAATGCCTCCACAAGATTGGTCATCAAGCGGATCTTAAAGGGACATTTTTGCTGCAGGCAGGAGGGTCTCTGCAGTATGCTCCAGATCATAGAATCACAGAACGACACCGCACAGAAAGAGGTCTTCTTACGATAGCAAAATACTGCGGATGCTGGAAATCCGAAATAACAACAGAAAACGCTGGAAAAACTCAGCAGGCCAGGCAACATCCGTGGAGAGAGAAACAGAGTTAACGTTTCACCAGGCTGATACCTGGGATGGCAGGAATGACGTATGAGGAGAGATTGAGTCGATTGGGCTTATACTCGCTGGAGTTTAGAAGAATGAGAGGGGATCTCATTGAAACTTATAAAATTCTGACAGGACTGGACAGACTAGATGCAGGAAGGATGTTCCTGATGGTCGGGGAGTCCAGAACCAGGGGTCACAGTCTAAGGATAAGGGGTAAGCCATTTAGGACAGAAATGAGGAGGAATTTCTTCACCCAGAGAGTGGTCTTCGTCGAGAGAATCAGAGTTAACGTTTCAGGTCGAAGACCCTTCGTCGAGAGAAACAGAGTTAACGTTTCAGGTCGAAGACTCTTCGTCTTAATGTCTCTTCACCTCTCACAGACCTTCCCTTTTGTTCTTTCATCCCCTCCCCCATTTCCCAGCCCCCAAACTTGCTTTTTCATCCGTTTCATTTCCTGCTTTTTTCTCAGTTCTGACGAAGGGTCTTCGACCTGAAACATAGAAACATAGAAGATAGGAGCAGGAGTAGGCCATTCGGCCCCCCGAGCCTGCTCCGCCATTCAATGAGATCATGGCTGATCATCCAAATTCAGTACCCTGTCCCTGCTTTCTCCCCATACCCCTTGATCCCTTTAGCCTTAAGAAATATATCCAACTCCTTCTTGAATATATTTAATGAATTGGCCTCTACTGCCTTCTGTGGTAGAGAATTCCACAGGTTCACCACTCTCTGGGTGAAGAAATTCCTTCTCATTTCTGTCTTAAATGGCTTACCCCTTATCCTTAGACTGTGACCCCTGGTTCTGGACTCCCCGACCATCGGGAACATCCTTCCTGCATCTAGTCTGTCCAGTCCTGTCAGAATTTTATAAGTTTCAATGAGATCCCCTCTCATTCTTCTATACTCCAGCGAGTATAAGCCCAATCGACCCAATCTCTCCTCATATGTCATTCCTGCCATCCCAGGTATCAGCCTGGTGAAACGTTAACTCTGTTTCTCTCGCCACGGATGTTGCTTGGCCTGCTGAGTTTTTCCAGCGTTTTCTGTTGTTATTTAAGAGGTCTTCTTAACTTGTCCTGACACCTTCAAAGATTTGTGTCCGGCGAAGAGACTCGAGGTGTTCGGCGCCTTCCCCGATGCTTCTCCTCCATTTTGTGTGGCCTTGGACCAGGGATTCCCAGGTGTCGGTGGGGATGTTACACTTTTTCAAGGAGGCTTTGAGGGTGTCTTTGAAGCGTTTCCTCTGCCCACCTGGGGCTCTCTTGCCGTGCCGGAGCTCCGAGTAGAGCGCTTGTTTTGGGAGTCTCGTATCGGGCATGTGGACAATTTGTGTCTCCACTGAACAGTGGGCAGGCTGGACTAATGAGCGTAGGCCTCATTTCAATATTGTGACCATTTCAGGACCTGTTTGTAAAATTTGTGAAGACCAGTTGGAGCTTGCACAGCACAAGCTCCGACTAGCTTTTCAGGATACAGCAGCCTAACCAGCAGTCCTTAAAGGGACCGAAGGATGTCGCTGAAGAAATCATGAGGGAAGTTTTTTTATACTTACCTCATTGTGGAGCCAGGAGGATCAGTGCTTTTCCTGCCTCCATATTAATTCTGCAGTCCGCTCTGCTGGCCTGCAGTAGCCCCCCTTCCTGTTAACCCCCCCGCCCTCAAGATTTACCTTAGGGCCGCTGCTGACAAGGCAAGCAGTTCAGATTTGCCCCACAGAGCGAGCTGCCTCTGGAGCCATGACAAGCATTGGCAGCTCATCCGAATTATGTCAGTGAGACCAGAGGCTCAAATTCTGTTGAGTTCGGGCACATGCTGGGAGTTATGTGCTCGGAAAATAGGACATAACGAATTTTCACTCCATTGCACCCTAACTGTTTTTAAGTATTGTACTCTTAGTGCTTCTCTGTGCCTTACTGGTTCTATGTATTATTCAACCTGTAAATTCATCTATTCGTTTCAACCTGTATGCATTGGTCTAACAGCATGGAATTTTCTACCTTTCAAAACAGTCACAAGAAATATGGTGGGCATCCCCTATGACTGTCAATCAACATTTTACTTTTATATTCTTGGGACTTAAATAAAGTGCAGTGTTCTGAGCAGTTTTTTTTCTACAGCCTTCTCTACACATTTTCTCCTTCTGGAAGGAACCACACTCCTGCAGGAGAGGAGGAGAGGGAAACAATTAGTAAGAGTTCTGGTTGAGCTACGTATGACCTATATTGTATACCAGTCGTTAGAAGTTGTGCAAAACGTTCTGGCAATATTTAATTTGTTCAAATCATCCTAATTAGAATGCATCCATATATAGTAAAACATACAGACAAGACTCAGGGTCTCATCTGTAAAGCTTTATTTTCTTGAACATATTTACAGTTGCTGACACAATAATGGATCAGTACTGCCTATGAATAAAAAAAGAAATCAGGTGTCTAATCCTGTGTCTAAGCTTTCTGATAAACTGCAGTGTGTGCCATCTACCAAGATGCACTGCAGCAACTCGCCAAGGCTTCTTCAGCAGCCCCTCCCAAACCCACGACCTCTACCACCTAGAAGGACAAGGGCAGCAGGCGCATGGGAACACCACCACCTTCAAGCTCCCTTCCAAGTCACACACCATCCTGACTTGGAAGTATATCGCCGACCCTTCATCGTCGCTGGGTCAAAATCCTGGAACTCCCTCCCTAACAGCACTGTGGGAGTACCTGCACCACACGGACTGCAGCTGTTCAAGAAGGCGGCTCACCACCACCTTCTCAAGGGCAATTAGGGATGGGCAATAAATGCTGGTCTTGCCAGCGACGCCCAAATCCCATAAACGAATAAAAAAAATAACAATTTTCCCTTGAATTGCACTGTGATTGTCACTAGAACCGAATAATTATTCCCTATAATTAAATATTCCTGTTTCTTGGCATCCACTAATTAGCCTCTCTTGTACTTCCTTTTCAAAAAATGTTTTCTTTTACTGCACTGCAATATATTCTTCCCATACGTGGATTGTACCAATTTTAGATGACAACAGATCATTTTAAAGATAAGAAAGTTGAAATTGAAACTACATTTTGTAAATAATTTTAGATTGAAAGTTGTCAGATTAGTAGAATGAGCAATGACATTCTCTGGAGTGTAAGAAAACACCAAAATGTTTCACAACCCTATTATATAAATGTGTTCTAATTGGACAGCTTGTAACTGTTAGCAGCCACCTGCAAGTTTACTTCCTGAATGTAATCTGGCATGAAATGGCAAACTAATTTGTTAAGTTTATGATTGAAAAACGACCTGTAAGGCTTAAAATTACTGGGATTTTCCTTTTTTCAGAGTTACTGATGAAAAGAAAGAAGAGGGCAGTGTGGCTTTCAGGCATTCTGCTACTTCTGTCACTTCTAATCACTGCTGTTGGTATTTTCACTGCAACAAGAACAGAGAATATCAGCATTATCGGCTATGCTTCCGGAATAATTGTAAGTGCAAATGAGAAAATCCTCCGACTGAACAAATGTAATAGTCACCGTCCTCATATAAACACACTCTCTCCGAGAACATAGGGCATAATACCAAATGCAGTTTGATGCACTTATGTTAATACATGTTTTGTACTATGTCCCTAGTCCTCCCTCAAGTTACTTCGCCACTCCCCGGATCCAAGTTCTCCTCGTCAGTTGGGAAGGTGGTGAGATACATCCAGTGGCAGTGATGATCTCTACTGATATCAAAAATACCAAGATCCAGAAACTGATGCATTTCATAAGGGGTTGGATATGAAGTTTATACTCAACTCTTTCTCACTCTGCTGCATAGTCTGCACAGGGAGACAGCTTGAGTGACAAATCTAGTCGAGGCCATGCTTTAAAGTTGTGTTTCAAGTTGAGTACAATGTTCCAGAGTTGCAGCAACCAGTAGACCCAGATTCTCATTTGTTTATACAATAGTTTCTGAATTTTTCCTTTTAGATGCTCCATTGTACCTCCTTTTATATCCTTTACCTGGGAGACTGGAAAGATCTATGGCACCCATCATAATGGCTATAAATATGCTTTAGTGGAGCAGTTTTGGGTCTGCTCGTGTCTCCTAACTGAATTTATATACACTTAGCTCATTTGCATGTTACATATATTCTAATTAAAGGTAGCCCCATTACAAACCTACGTATCATATACTGTCCTATTCAGCTGGATGTTCTCTACAGTTCTGTGCGTTGTTGATCATTATGTTCAGCCTTGTCTGCTACATATTCTATTCAGCTCAATTTGCTGTACAATCCTACAATCTGAAATTGCCGATACAAAATAAAAATATTGACATTATAACTTTTTCAGACAATCTGACATAAACTGCAAACTATAGATTACTCTGGCAATCAGATTTTCTCTGATTGTAAACGAAATGATGCAAAATATTTAACTTTCCAAATTCCTCTTAAAATTGTCCTTGAGAGGTTTTCAAAATGGGCATCAGCTTCTTGGTTGTGAACTAATGAGCCTGTCTTGAAACAGATGTTGTTTAAAGTTCTTGGCAGTACAATGCATTGGAGCAGCACTGCAAGGCACCATGAAGTGGTGGCATGTTTTAGTGATTCTCCAGAGTCATTATATAAATGGAGGCCACATGTCTCTCTACAAACCGAGAGGGAGAATTGTCCCCAGGTTGCTCTTATGCACCTTTAAGTAGCTAGTTAAAAGCAACACTGGCAGCAGACTGGGGAGAAAATAAAAGGGAACTTACCGTAAAAAAAAAAAATCACATGATCAGCTACATATAATGTTATTTTGAAGGAGGCGGTTGTGACAAATAGGGAATTTTTGTTGTATATTTAATGTAGGCATTTGCCTACAAAACAGCAATAACTGCGCTTCAAAAGTAATTAATTGAGTGTGAAGTACTTTGGGGCATCCTGAGGGCATGAAAGGCACTATATAAATGCAAGTTATTTCTTTCTTTAGTAAGAAAGTCTAGTGCCCTGAAATGCTGTAACTTCAATGAGAGCCCCTAAAGAGGTTTGCCATTTTTTAGCCATTTATGCCATTTCTTTGAGAGTTCCATTGGTCTCCTACTGAAGTTACAGCAGGAGAACCAGCGTGAAAGTTTTGTCTATATATTTAAATATTTTTATATAGGAGACTGGCAGTCAGTTTAGATATAAGTTACTATTAGCTGCATTCTCAGGCTGCAGAGAATACACATAATGACCTGCTACGCAAAAGGCCATTTCAGAGGCATTGATACTGTGAATGTTTGCTGCTATCATTGTTCTAAGGTGAGGAAATGACTTGTAGTTCATCCAAATCCGATAAGCAGGTTAGTTTATTTTCAGGAATGGAGTAAGCCATTCCATTCAAATACAGACAACTTTTGCCTCTTTTAAAGTCTATGTTTGATTGGCTACTCTATTTGGGTTTGAGAAATAGATGTTTAATTTCCTTTGTTTCAGTCAATTTTCAAAAGGTACATCTCAGCTGATTTGCCCCAATTCAGGAGTCCCTCTAAAGCCATGGGAGAGAGAGATAGGCGGGAGAACCCTATGGAAGGTTAGCACTGAACCAGCATATAGGTGATGCTAATGAAACTTGTTTCCGGTCCAGTTCTACATTGAGTTTTGGGGCAAAAAACACAATTGATACTTTCAATACTCCAAGGAGAATATAAGTCTGTATATTACTATAAAACTTACTGGTTGTCTTTGCTACTGTTCACTATTTAATTAATAGCTTATAGCCTAAGTTAAGGAGATCACATAGGGCACATGATATATCCAATAAGCCACGAACAGTGACACGTGTTTTTGTTTGTCCCCCTAGGCTCTCTACATGTACTTAGATATTGGGTAGTTAAAGCACATTCCGATTCATGGGGGGCAAGAACTCACTTACAGAAGTGGTTTTGGCATTGAATCCAAGGAAAATAGTTGAGGTAAATGTCCCAGAAAACATAATAGTTATCGTTATTTTGACAGGCATGCTAAATACTATTAATATCTGGAAATCAATTACTTTAAAAAAAAACTTTTAAATCTATTTTCACTGACATTTTCCCTCTGTGGAATCCCATATATTCATCCATTTTATTCAGGGAGGTTGCTGAGTGATGCAAGATAAATTATTCCCTTTGGAGCGCGTCCGGTCCTTGTCACCAGTAGCAGAGGAATGGTCCATTTAGAAACTGACCTTGGGACATCTTCTGTCTTTTCAGTTTCTGCTTATTATTTACAGAGCTAAAAAGAGTACTGAGGACTCTGCAGAGAAGGTTAACACACAGAAAACTAAATGGAGGCAATTTTTGGCCAAGTGCTTATAAATAGTGCAAATAATTTGTTATATTCTTCAGTAGCATTGTATAATCTTGGCTGAGTTAATATGTCTCTAAAATCTAATCTATTATGTGTCAGATCAGAGGTTTGTCCTGTCTCAGATCAAAAGACAATCTGTAACAGGAATTTGTAGATATGCCAGTATTTTAACAGTTTTAAATCGGCTACTGTGCTAACTTGCTGGAAAGCATATCTGAGGGATTGTGGGGGCCAGAGAGAGAATAGATAAAGCTACCAAAAGCTAATGAGTCATCTATATTTATGTTGATTGTTGAAGGTCAAGACAAAATGATTTGATTTGTATTGTCTAACAAATGGTAGCAGATACAAAAATAAAATACTACAGATGCTGGAAATCTGAAATAAAAACAGAAAATGCTGGAGAAACTCAGCAGGTCAGGCAGCATCTGTGAAGAGAGAAACAGAGTTAACGTTTCAGGTCGATGACCTTTTGTCAGAACTGGAAAAAAGCAGGAAATGGAACAGATTTTTAAGCAAGTGAAGAGGCTGGGAAAAGGGGGAGGGGATGAAAGAACAAAAGGGAAGGTCTGTGGCAGGATGGAAGGCGGAAGAGATTAAGAGACATTGGCCTAGAAATTGGGTTGGTAGCGCCGGCGCTGAGCGCCTAAAGAGACCTAGAATTGGGGCGAAGCCCTATGTTGGGGCGAGCGCTATGAGGATAGCGCCGACTCAGAAATTGACTATACATTTAGCGCCTGCGCTAAGTGTTTGCGCGCGCCCATGAGCGCAAACGGCTCATGACGTCATTTCAGTGTGCAACGCCTTTTAGGAGCGCCTGAGCGCATATTGGGTGGCGCCCGGAGCCTTAGCGCCCAGCGCTATTAGTGACAGTTCGAAGGAGGGCTAACAGGCCCTTCTCGGAGTAGGGCGGCGCTATTTAAAGGGGACAGCTCTCGTGCAGAATCTTCTGCCACTTGGCCTGCTCATTGCGATCGCTGCTGGAGAGAGTTGGCGAGCTAATGTGGAGCGGAGTTCTGGGATTTGAGCTTTACAGTACTTGGGACCTTCAACCCTGTCCGAAGCACTTGCAGCACTACACCTAAAAGCCTTTTGACCAACTGGCATCGGAATGGGAGCTTGTTTGGAGGGCGACGGCCTCATCGCCCAACACTGTGAAGGGGCAGAGAGACGGCGGGAGAGAGGGCCGGGATTGGCCAGAAGGAGGAGGGGCAATGGAGGTCGGCCAATGCGACGGGAGGCTGCGAGGGTCTTTAGGCAGCAGGTGACAAGCCTTGACATGTCGGAGGAGCAGTGTTTGCGAAGGCTCCGAATCTGGAGGGACATTGTTACTGATCTGTGCCACCTGCTTGGTCAGCATCTGCAGCCGCGTGAACGCTGCAGAACCTCTCTGTCCGTGATGGCTACACTGACTGAAGGCCTCCATTTTTATGCCAACGGCTCCTTTCAGTCAGCCATTGGGGACAATGCGACTGTCGCTCAGGCTGCAGTCCGCTGTTGCATCCGGCAAGTGACAGATGCCCTTTATAGGCGAACGCGTCCATTCATAACCTTCCCTCGGACCCTGCACAAGCAGGCGGAGGAGGAGGAGTATGAGGAGGAGGAGTAGGAGGAGGAGGAAGAGCAGGCGGAGGAGGAGGAGGAGGAGGAGGAAGATGGAAGGGCTGCTGAAAGTGGAAGGTCCATTCGTCAGAGGCTCCTCTGGACTCGTCTCGACACCCCTGTGGCGGAATGATGAGAGCCTTACCTCATGGGCACTTTGGATGTTTGAGGGCCTCTGCATGCCAGCATCACTGAAAGTAGTCACATGCACCAAGCAACATTTAAACTTCTGTTTATTGACACAAAAATCTTTCATTACAGCTAAACAACGTAAAGTGAGCAGAAACCATCACTGCCAAAATAAAAGTGACCTGTTCGGCAAAGCAGCAAAACTCAACAAAAATCTGCACCTATAACAGCAGGTGAGGGTGTCTGTGAATTTGGACAAACAAATGTCTCAGCACCTCCCTCTACAACTGGCCCCTTGAGGGAGAACGACTTCTCTTTCGCGCCCGGCCCCTTCCCTCCCTGCTGCTCCTACGTAATTGCACCCCAGTGGCGGCCTCAAGGCTGGGGGACGCTTGCCGACTGTCTGGATGCACAGAAGCCCCTGAGGTACGGCCTGGCCGACCTCTGGGCTTGGAGGGTGCGGACACGGGATGCTTGCTTTGAGCATGGCTGGGAGCAGTGTGGCCTGCAGGTGGTGGCAGCTGCAATGCAGGCGTCCCAGCGTTGGCATGTGCAATGGTCTCCTGCCGAGAGAGGACACCTGCACCATGGTCGGACGACACACTGGCTATCTGAGGGGAGCGGCTCGGCTCATCCGCCACAATCGCAGGCTCCATGGATTCCTGGCCTTGTACGGGAGTGGAAGGGCCCGGGGTGATCCTATCTGATGCAGAGAGGGTGGCTGCAGTGAGACATCGCGTTGCGTCAATCTGGCTGTGGAGGAGCCCAGCAAGTGAATGCGTGGCAACAGTGAGGACCTGTGTGCCAGGTGCCAGTGCTTCGGAGAAGGCCTGGACAGTTCTTCCCATGGCTTCGGACAAGGCAGGAGCCGACCGCTCCACTGCCTCGGACAAGCCCTGCACAGACCTTTCCAGGGATTGTCCGAAGCCCTGAACAGTCCTTTCCATTGCCGACTCAAAGCCGTGGACAGTCCTCTCCATTGTTGGGCCGAAGCCCTGGATAGTCCTGTTCATTGTGGCCCCGAAGCCCTGGATAGACCTGTCCATTGTTTCCCCGAACACCTGGAGAGACCTCTTCATTGTTGCGCCAAAGCCCTGCAGAGTCCTCTCCACTGTTGCCCCGAAGTCCAACATACTCCTAGCCAATGAATCTATTGACTCAGGCATCTTCTCCACTGCAGCTATCAGCTCCGTGTGTCTGACCCGGGCCTGTTTGCTCATCTCTGCCAGGCGCCGGACCTCATCTGCACTCTGTGCAGCAGTCATGACGACCTGCCTTGCCCTGCGGGGTGATGGTGGCCGAACTTGCCTATCCCCCCTGCGTTGCTCCATGCCGCTTGGTCCGGCAACTGGTTCATCCTCAGAGCCACCCCCCCTCCCCTCCAGGGGACTACTATCGCCAGTCTGAAGATGTCTCAGCTCCCCGGATTCTGCAACGGCTGGTCCGGATTCCTCCTGGTCCTCGCCTCCGGTGGCACTGGCAATGGCAGCTTCAGCGCGTTGAGCCCGAGTTTGTGCTGCTTCATCTGAAAGTGGGAGGTGGAAGAGTGGCTTTAGCAAAAGGACATGTTTGCTGAAAGGCATGCCAGATTGCGGCAAGGCTCTGACATGGCTGCACACTGAGGATGCATGCTGGCGGGGGGACCAAGTGGAAGGCAACAGGTGAAAAAGGTGAGAATCTTACCCCCGCTGTCGGTAATGGGGTCGGCAGATGCAGTGGTCACAGGACCAGACAGACGTCCTCCAAGTATCTGGTGCACTCTCTCCTCCAGATCCGTGAGAGTGACCACTTGTGCAGGTCCGCCACCGGTTCGACGCTGTTCTTTTCTAATCTGCGCCATTTTCGACTGCAGGGGAAAGAAGGGGAGGTTCTGTTACATGAGGCCTTGAGACATCATCGCATGCCCCCCATGGTGCAAGAGCCCTTACATGAGGCCTTGAGACATCTGTCCATGTGTCTGCCCAGAAAGGGCCATGGGTGCATACTGACAGATGGCCAGTGGCGCATCATTGCAGCAGGGTGCCCGAAGTCAGCTGCAGATGGAGGGAAGCACAAGTTTGGTAAACCATCACTCACCCTAACGATCCGTGTCAGGTCGTTGAATTTCTTCCTGCACTGAACAGGGGTCCTGGTCGCCATGCTGCTGGAGTTGACCCTCACAGCAACCTCCTTCCAAGATCGTCGGTAAGCCTTCTGATTTGGCCTCTTGCCATTATCCGGGTACAGCACCTGTCGACGGTGTTCAACTGCAGCCACCAATTGGTCCAGAGCCTCAGTGCTGAAGCGCTCTGCTCTCTGCCTAACCTTCTCCATAATGATGAACTTTGTACTGCCAGACAAGGGCGAGCGCCGAATCTGAGGCCTACAGGGCATTGGGTGTTGAAGCTCAGTCTGACTGACCCACCCCTTTAAGAGCCGGCCGGCGCCTGCAGGTCTCGTGCTTTGTCGTAATTGAGTTCACCTGTGCTGCGCCCGTCCGCGTCGAAATTGAGTAGCGCCTGACCTTTTGCGCCTTAGGAGCACCGTGCAATGGCTGATTTAGCGCCTGAATCCCCTTTGGGGGCGATGCAACCCAATATCGCCCCAGGCGCGGATAGCTCTCGTCTGGCTATAAACTTAGCGCATCGCCAGTTCTAACGCCTCAAGCGGGGCTATACCCAATTTCTAGGCCATTAAGAGATATTCAAGGCAAAAGGAGATGGTAATGGAACAGGTTAAGAAACAAAGGATGGCTCTAGATGAAGTGTAAATTGTGCTGGCAGAATGAAAGACAGTTGCCATGTGGGGGAGAAGAAAAAAAGACACAGACCAAAGATGTGGATAAAAATATATATATATATATATGATAGGGGTTGAAGTAATGATCTGAAATTGTTGAAGTCTATGTTGAGTCTGGAAGGCTGTAAAGTGCCTAATCGAAAGATGAGGTGCTGTTCCTCGAGCTTACGTTGAGCTTCAGTGGAACAATGCAAGAGGCCGCAGACGGTGAGGTCTGAGTGGGAATGGAGCGGTGAATTAAAATGACAGGCGACCGGAAGCTCGGGGTCCCCGTTACGGACTGAACGGAGGTGTTCCGCAAAGCGGTCACCCAATCTGCGTTTGGTCTCCCCAATGTAGAGGAGACCACATCGTGAGCAGCGAATACTGTACATTAAATTGCAAGAAGTACAAGTAAATCGCTGTTTCACCTGGAAGGGGTGTTTGGGGCCCTGGACAGTGGGAAGTGGGGAGGTGTAAGGGCATGTGTTGCATCTCCTGCGCTTGCACGGGGAGGTGCCGGGCGAAGGGGAAAATGGTACCAGATGTTCAG
This sequence comes from Somniosus microcephalus, assembly GCF_052327205.1. NCBI lineage: Eukaryota > Metazoa > Chordata > Chondrichthyes > Squaliformes > Somniosidae > Somniosus > Somniosus microcephalus. Next base: position 31,153,190 of record NC_140992.1, on the reverse strand, counting down.
TCCACTCAAATGGCAGAAATAATTAATATTGAACACCAGGCTATGAACAGGCTGTACTTATACTCTGTTATTTATTTGCAAATATTTCAGGCCTTTGAAAGGCCATTTTCTTTGATGTCTGACTCAATAGGGACTCACAGTTCTGCTTAGTCCTGAAGGTGAGTGATTTGCTGGAGTCAGGTATCTAAGAGATCACCCTGCTGCTTTTGAAACCAATGTTTTGCAGTGGGCCAACTTTGATAATTGTGAGCAATATCTGACTATCTCACATTTGTTCCAGCCTGGAACAAAGGAACGAGAGAGACACTGTGATTGGTGCCCTGTGTGTTGACAGCTCCCATCTTCCTGTCCCATTATATGGACCAGAGACAATGGAAAGTCTTTGAACCAGAGGGCCATCATGACTTTCCATGCATGAATGAGGGTATAGGCCCTATGTGCCAGGAGTAGTGGGGGCGGGGGGGTTGCTGGGGGGTGGGGGGGGTGGGTGTGGGTGCACCTGCATCTTGGGGTAGGGGAAGTCTCTGCTCCCATCAAGGGAAATATCCTGACACCACACCCCGATCTAGGAGTAAAAACTGTCCTGAGCAGATTGACCTCATGAGCCTATGTTGTCAATCTATCTAGGAGGGTTCAAGCCAATAATTGGATTGAGTTCCTAGTTTACAGCGGTGTCACAAGACAATTACCTGCCATCTGCTCAGCACTGTAGCGCAACCCTGGCAAGAGACTGTGATCACCTTGGCCATAAATGGGTTCAGTCAATGGACTTTCATCCTTGACTCCTCGCAACATGTTGCAGCCTTGCCTACTAGTCCTCTCATTGAGGCAACCTTCACCAGCAGGCAGAGAGTGAGACCAGCTATCGCACAGAGCTTCTCTCACTATAATCCACTCTATGTGGAGGTTTCTCAGTTGTCACATAATCTAGATATTTTACAACACCGCTAGATCTGCAGCCATGGCCAAGTGGTACAGGTATAGGATGTTACTGGGAGCACCTAGCCACAAACTTGCAATCTGGCCGGCTTAAGAGAGATGATCATTCAATGTTGATCTTGGAGCAACACTGTCGTGCGTATCCTCCTTCAATGACAGGGCAGCCATTTTCAGGGGCACCATTACTCTCCCCAGCTCAGGAAGGGGGAGGAAAACATCCCTAAAAATTTCTCACTCCATCATGATTCTGCTGGCCTGCTGCAGCAGTTCACCATACAGTCAAAGAACAAAACAATGATGGCACTTGCAAAAATGCACCATTAGCCTTGCCTCCTGGAATGTTCGTTCGCTACTCGACAATGTCAATGACCTCATAGCTGCTCTCAGTGAGACCCGGTTCCCTGACAAACTGTCAGTTCGAGGAGGTTGGGGCTGGCTACACCTTTTACTTCATCGGCAAGCTGTAAGTTAAACACTGCCGTTCTACTGTAGGCTTTGCTATCCGCACAGATTTAGTGCACAAGCTACAAGCTATACCAAAAGGCATCAATGACAGGCTGATGGTTCTTCACATCCCCCTTGGGCTACATGCCAACATCATTAGTGCCTACGCATCAAGCATGACCAACACCAATGACGTCAAAGAGCAGTTTATTGAAGATCTCACCAACATCATCAACAGCATGAAATGACAAATTACTAATCCTCGTAGAGTTCAATACTCGGATCGGCCGTGCTCACACCTCATGGTAAAAGGTAATTAGATGCTGTGGAGTTGGCCACAAAATCTCCAGTGGCACTCTCCTCCTGGCCACCTGCGTGGAACACCAAGCTAGCCATCACCAATACCAAGCCAACAAATACAAGACCATCTGGATGGCTTCTTGCTGTGGCCACTGGCATCTGATTGACTGTGTTATTGGCCCAGAAATTCGTGTCGGGGGCTTCCCGCGGGTGCAAGCCCCCGACCTACACTTACATTGCGCGCCGACAGTTGAGGCCTGGGCCTGCGTGGATTTCCTGTTTGTGGCCCGGTCCAGCTCCCGGCGCGCTGTGCTTGCGTGATCCAGCGGCGTACTTAGTGCGATGCGTCGGCTGGGATCACGTGAGCACTGGGCAACCAATCGGAGGAGGGAAAAGTCCATTCATGAGTTTGACATAAGACCTGTCAAACTCATGAAAACTCCGGGCGCCCAAAACAGTACTTAAACTTGAAATAAATTTAAAAAAAACATCACACTATTTAAATCAACTATAAATAACATTAAATAACCATTTTAAACAATAATTTAAATTTTTGAAAAAAACAATTTAATAAAAAATCAGAGCTAAAAATACACTTACCTTACTGTAAAGTATTTAAAAATAATAAACCTGTGGAAAAAAATTTCTAATTTTAATGAATTGACCACTTACCTTTTAAAATGAAGTCCTTACGTCTGCTTTTTTAATGTGTAAAAAGTGGAGGCCTTCACGCACGGGCAAACCTGTCAAAAAAAAAGGAAGTTCAACGCGCACGCGCTGCCTCATACGTCGCACGCGTTTCACCTCTTAACCCCTGCTTTCAGGGGACCGGAAGTGCCGTTTTCCCGCGTATGCGCTGTGCATGCAAGAAACCGGCACTTCCATCGGGTCCACGCGTGAGTACCCCGTGCGTACTCACGCGTTGGGACCCGAATTACTGGGCCAATGCGCCAGCGCGACATTCAAGATATTATAATCACCTGTGTAATGCGTGGCGCTAGTTGCAGGTCTCATTACCGGATGATGAGGAACACATTAAGATAGACCAGGTACCTTAAAAAGTCGGCCTAATACTGGGAGTAAGTAAGCTTCTAGAGGCCATAATATTGGACAAAGTTAATACTACACTTGGAAAGACATAGGTTAATTAAGGACAGTCAACATGGATTTGTAAAAGGCAAGTTGTGTTAGACATATTTAATAGATCTCTATGGGGAAATAACAGAGTGTATTGATAAAGGAAATGCAGTGGTTGCTGTGTATATGGATTTTCTAAAAGCATTTGATAAGGTGTTAAATAAGAGGTAAATAGGGGAAAAACTAGGAATGAAGGGAGAAGTTAGGGGAAAAAATGCAGAAGATTGGTAGAACACAGAAGGCATAGTGAATGAGTTCGGTTTTCAGGAAGGATTTGAAGGCAGGAAGAGAAATAACATCAAAAAGTGGTTTTGGAAGGGGTGGGGGCATTGTAGCTGACAGCTAAACCTCCAATGGTGCAGCAAAGGGAGTAAAGAAGAAGCATTACTTCAGAATCAGAGGGGTGGCTGATGTGGGCTGGGGCATTCAGCTGGATAGGGTAGATCAAGATCTTGGATGGGAAATTCGACCCAAAATTTAGATAATTGTGCAGATATGTTGCTTTTTAATGTGCTCGATTTGTGATTTTGGCAAGGAATCCCATTGACTTCTACTTGGTTTACAGATTTAATTATTTCTGCTTTCAGTCCAACATCAACAGGACAATGTAAACAGAACTCAAGGTTCATGTCTGGGGTGCAACTTGCTCTAATGGATCTGCATACTGGTGGGATGGTTAAAACAGCCGAACGCTTACATTGCCTAGCCTGGCATTACAACATCTATTACAATGGCAGGATATATTAGGTAGTGAATAATGTAACTCACAGAATAATTGTCATTTTCTTCCATAGCTTGCCTTTGGATCATTCCTTGGACTGCTTGGACTCTTTCTGGATGAAAACCGAAAACAGCTGGTAAGGTGTTTTAATAGTCTGGATGATAACAAATAGCATGTACTGCAGGATATTGAGACACGGGCGAAGTACCAGATACAAACACATAAACTAATGTGACACAGGCTTGCCCACAGTCAGTGGCTGCTTTGGAAAAAGTGACCACACTTCAAAAGTACTTCATTGGCTGTAAAGCACTTTGGGACGTTCTGAAGTTGTGAAAGGCGCTATATAAATGCAAGTTCTTTTTTTTCCTTGCTATGTGTTCTTCATAAAATGAACTATGTTGGTCTGTTAAATATTTATCAAATATTATAGTTACTTTTAATCAACAATGACAATGGCTGGAATTTTCCCTTCCGAGTCGGGGTGGGTGCGTGCGGGCCGCGTAGCGGGCCGGTATCGCGATGTCTTGATCGGCCCGCTCTTCAGAGTGACTTTAGCGTAATGTCCCCTATTAAAGCAGGCATGCGCGTCTCCCGGCCCTGTTAAAGGGTGCGGGTCTGATGACATCATGGATGACTCATTTCCAGCACCCGACCGCCGTGAATCCCGTGCTCTTGCAGTAAAACTCAGAAGCTGGTGTTAAAATCACTCTTAAGGGTCTGTAAACAAGCACTTAATGATTTCAATGAGGTCGTCCGCCTCTGCGGATCAGGCCCGTGTCACGCCTTCAAAGCCGCCCGAGTTAAATGCTTGAGGCGGTGGGATGACGGCGGGTTCCTGACGCGTTTGCTATTTCCGGCATTTTTACTGCCAACCCGCCCCTAAACCCGCACACGCGACAATGGGAAAGTTCTGGCCAATATTATTTTTTGATCCTCCCCATCCCAAATATATATATATATACACACACACACACACAAATATATAAACATGAATGCATATACTGGACAGGCTTCTTGACAGAAGGTATATGTCTTACTATATTTCTATTGAAGAATGTTCATGTGATTTCCTTAGCCCTGGACAGATGCATTTTCTAATGTGTCCCAGTATTAAGATTAGAGTCTGCTTGGTTGGAACTTCATGTGCACACGGTATAACTTTAAGACTTTGGACATAATCCTGTCATTTCCACTTGACTGATCAGATTGCTGATGCTGCAGAAATAACATAATGGGGTAACATTTTGTCCTTACAGCCTTGCGGTAAACTGGCAGAGCAGATCACCCACCCATTAGAGAACCCACCCGATTTTCATGCCATTGAGATCGATAAGATGCGGGCGATCTGCTCCACCAAGTTACATTCCAGTGGCGAAGACAAAAATTTACCCTAGTGTTTTGTGAATTAAATATTTGGGTAGTTGTGTGAACACTATGGGCTGGATTTTCCTAAGCCCCTGGAGTCGGGTTGGAGGCGTGCGGACGATAAAAATCGGAGATCCGGGGGTCCCGACCCCATCCCGCCTCCAACCCGCCTCCATGTCAATTTCATAGGAGTCGGGTTGCCGACAAGTGCTGGAACCCGACTCCCAGGGGCGGGAAGGGATTAAAGGCAATTAAACTGCCTGTTAACAGGTAGTTAACAGGTAGTTTTTTGCCTATTCGTGATTTTTATTGCTGGTTTGTGGGCTTCCCGACAGCTCCAAACCACGAAAAGTTTTCGAGGCGGGACGTGGGTCTGAGGTCTTGGAGGGGTCGAGATGCCCAGTGTTCAGGTGAGTGAGGGGTGCAGGAGTGCAAAGGTAAGTGTTTTGCAAGTGTTTAAAGTGTTTAAATAAGTTTAACTTACTTTTACTTACCTTTACAGGAGTCCTGCATTCCGGTGTCGGGAGTCGGCTGCAAGAACCACAGAAGCTCCGATTTAAAAAAAAAAAAATCAGCTTCTTGGTTTCTGCAGCAAAATGATTTTAAAGTTATCCTGAGAAAGGACTGAGGCTGAATTAGCAGTTTTTCAGTGCTTGACAGCTTCAAACAGCTGTTAAACACTGATATTTCATCTGCCAAAAGCTTTTGACAGATGAAATGTCAATCTCTGACATCACCTGTTGCCGGGTGGCCCTTAATTGGCCTGCTGAGCCCACAGGGCGGGCTCAACAAGGTCAATCAGAGGAAAATCCAGTGGGTTGGCCACATCTCCATGGAGGCGGGACAACAAGCCCGAATGTGGGTTTCCCACCTCCAACCCGCCCCCGTAGCAAAATCCAGCCCTATGTACTTACTCTTAAGAGGGCAAACTATAAAGACAGCAGCTGTATGACAGGTGTAGGTCTTGTGAATAAATGGTGTACATGTCTTGAATGAATGGTGTAGATCTTGTTTACAATATGTATGTTAGGTGTTACCAGTGTCAGTGTTTATGTGACGGTTTGTTTAGCTGATAGCACCAATTTAGGGCAGTCGCCAACATTTTTGCAGACCCTGCAGCAGCGAGGACATTAAACGTGGAAGCCTTTAAGGCTCACAAACCCACATTGACTGCATTGAAACTGTGTGCCAAACCTGCACCCACCTGCAGAAAACGGCTGCCCCCACCCCGCCACAATGTTTGGTGGGCGGGAGCAGGGACGAGCAGTAAGCATGCGGGCGGACATCAAAATAATGTTGGGGGTCATAACTATGTCATTTGACCCCGATTAACGGAGATTCATGAGGGTCCCACTTGTTTTCGGTGGGAGCTCTGGTTACCTGAACTGTGGTCCGAAAATCGGCACGGGGAGTGCAGTGATAAGTTGCTGCTTCCATTGCACACACTATTGTAATCCTGCTCCTGTCCTGATTTTAAGTGCAACCAGGATGGTAGGGAGGTAGAAATCACTCCCAAAGTCATTTACTGGCAATATAACCATTGTAGAATTGTGCTCAACTATTCTGGCATTCTAGCATTCTATTAGCTTTTTAAATTCCTTAACCACGTTGCTTGGATATTTGATAGTGGTGGGCCCAGAATTATTCCCTGCTCCCTTTCCAAGTATCCCTGTATTCATTCAATTATATTCATGGTATACTTATGAGACCCATTTTTGTGACCAACATCCAATTTAAATTTCTCACGAACAAGAACCCCACCTGATTAGCTGGCTGCTCTGAAACCTTGACCTCTTCAAAAGTCTCAAAGGCCAGAAGAAAATTGGTACAAGACATACAGAGCAGCTTGCCATTGTTGTCCCACATTGCAAGCTTGCTGCAGAGGCTGTGGAAAGAAAATGGATCCCTGTGAGATTGACAAGACAGCTGGCACTTCCTAAGGCCAGTTTTCTTCTGCTGTCTGCCTGGGGAGTGCTTATTACCTCAGTGCAAAACAGGAAGAAGGGGTGGAGACCCGTACCGTTGAGTTCCACCTTCTTTGTGTTACCTTTATATTTACGCGGCATCTCCAGAGGGCGCCTGGAACAACCACAGGTATTGAAAATCCATGCAAATAAGACAGGATTGACATCACCGTGCCTCCTGCCTCATTTTCCTGGGTCTTTGCAAGTGGGCCTTGGTTCTTGCACCCAGCCCCTCAGATTGGAGGGTCTGAGAGGGGCAACCAGCAAGGACACGGAGGGACCAAAAGTAAGTTTCTTTTTTTATTGAGCCGCAGCACCTAAAATCTTTGGGCTCGAGGCCTTCTGGTTGCTCTTTTTGGACACCAACCAGAAGGCTCCACTACCAGTGGCCATTAGCGCTGCTGCAGGCCTCTCAACCCAGACATACAGGTGGATGCGCTGTGCCTAACCTTGTGCCTAGGCAGGGACAGGGGAGAGGAAAGTTGGGTCTCCTGTTTCATTAGGCTTCAAGTGTGGGTGGAGAAGTTGAGCAGATTTTATTTACATATATATATATCTTCCTCCCTTTGCAACGTGGCTTTGTGGAGATTCCTTTAACTGAGGCATCCTATTCCGAGCTTTCTCCCCTTGAGCTGTGCGGTTTAAATATTGCTAATATCGCATAGCTCCAGTGGCATTGAATCCATGCTTTTCCTCTGTTTCTTCATCCATGTGTTTCTTTTTATGTTTATATTCATGTTCCTTCTTCCAAGAACTCTGTTGGTGTTTCAAATAATAATGAACCAGCTGGATGAATACTGAAGTGGATTTCCACCCACTGTGTATTTTTATTTGTGTGTTCTCCATTTCTAATATAGAAACATAGAAACATAGAAGATAGGAGCAGGAGTAGGCCATTCGGCCCCTCGAGCCTGCTCTGCCATTCAATGTGATCATGGCTGATCATCCAATTTCAGTACCCGGTCCCTGCTTTCTCCCCATACCCCTGGATCCCTTTAGCCTTAAGAAATATATCCAACTCCTTCTTGAATATATTTAATGAATTGGCTTCTACTGCCTTCTGTGGTAGAGAATTCCACAGGTTCACCACTCTCTGGGTGAAGAAATTCCTCCTAATTTCTGTCCTAAATGGCCTACCCCTTATCCTTAGACTGTGACCCCTGGTTCTGGACTCCCCGACCATCGGGAACATCCTTCCTGCATCTAGTCTGTCCAGTCCTGTCAGAATTTTATAAGTTCCAATGAGATCCCCTCTCATTCTTCTAAACTCCAGCGAGTACAAGCCCAATCATCCCAACCTCTCCTCATACGTCATTCCTGCCATCCCAGGTATCAGCCTGGTGAATCTTCGCTGAACTCCTTCCATGGCAAGAACATCCATCCTCAGATAAGGCGACCAAAACTACACACAATACTCAAGAAGTGGTCTCACCAAGGCCCTGTACAACTGCAGCAAGACATCCTTGTTCCTGTACTCAAACCCTCTCGCTACGAAGGCCAACATACCATTTGCCTTCTTAACCGCCTGCTGCACCTGCATGCTTACCTTCAGCGACTGGTGCACAAGGACACCCAGGTCTCGTTGCACTTCTCCTTCTCCCAATCTATTGCCATTCAGATAATAATCTGCCTTCCTGTTTTTGCCACCAAAGTGGATAACCTCACGTTTATCCACGTTATATTGCATCTGCCATGCTTTTGCCCAATCACCCAACCTGTCCAAATCATCCTGGAGTTTCTCGGCATCCTCCTCACAGCACACATGCCCACGCAGTTTTGTGTCGTCTGCAAATTTGGAGATATTACATTTAGTTCCCTTGTCTAGATCATTAATATATATTGTGAATAGCTGGGGTCCAAGGACCGATCCCTGCGGTACCCCACTAGTCACTGCTTGTCACTCGGCAAAAGACCCGTTTATTCCAACTCTTTGCTTTCTGTCTGCCAACCAGTTCTCTATCCAAGTCAATACCTTGCCCCCAATCCCATGTGCCTTAACTTTACACGCTAATCTCTTATGCGAGACCTTATCGAAAGCCTTCTGAAAGTCCAAATACACCATATCCACTGGTTCTCCCTTATCTATTTTACCAGTTACATCCTCAAAAAATTCCAGTAGATTAGTCAAGCACGATTTACCTTTTGTAAATCCATGTTGACTTTGTCCGATCCTGTCACTGTTTTCCAAGTGCTCTGCTATTACATCTTTTATAATGGACTCTAGCATTTTCCCCACTACCGATGTCAGGCTTACCGGTCTCTAATTCCCCGTTTTCTCTCTACCACCTTTTCTGAATGTGGGGTAACATTAGCTACCCTCCAATCCATGGGTACTGTTCCAGATTCCGTCGAATGTTGGAAGATGATCAGCAATGCATCTACTATTTCTAGGGCCACTTCCTTAAGTACCCTAGGATGTCGATTATCAGGCCCTGGGGATTTATCGGCCTTTAATCCCATCAATTTCGCTAACACCATTTCCCTACAAATACTGATTTCTTTCAATAGGACAAGTTACCTGAAACTTGCAGCTCTACATGTGTTCAAGTAGAACTGTAAACAGTTCATTTCAAATATCTGTAAATTTTACTTAAATTTGTTTATACCATTTCTTGCCAAGCTTTTCCAAGTCAGTGCTGTGACAGCTGGTACAGTTTGTTGCTGATTTACAGATGACAGCAATGTATATTATCAATTTGAAAATGGTATTATTGTCAGTAATTATGAATTGCTGACTTTAACTGAACCAATGCAGCTATAGTGTACAAGTTAGATAACTGCTGTGTTACATCACATAGCTACACCTTCTGGCAGCTTTGTGTCATTTTATGTAGAACTTATGGCAGTTTTTGGCCTAAAAAGATTAGTAAAGCGATTTTTTTCCCTCATAGTGTAAGTCAAAACTGGTTGAATTGTTGAATAATAGGCTCTGAATTCCCTCGTTGTCTTCAGCACTTAACGCCATTGTGACACTGTTACTGGGCTAAAAGCGATCGGGGAAATTTGCACTCAGCGCGGTACAATGCGTATGCGCTGTTGATACAATTGGGCCGTATTTTCCGATCGGAGACTTCCCGCGTGCGGAGGCCTCCGATCTGGAAAAAATCTATGCACTTACCTGAGGGGTCCTGAGGTCCGGACACTTCCACTCCTGGGCCTCTCCAACTCGAAATGCGCAGGGCCCACGTATCCCAGAGGTGCAGGCAGTTCGCCAGCGTCCCTGGGATCACGTGGGCCATGGGGAGCCAATCAAAGAAGGGACTCTCCCTTCATACACTGTCAAATGTATGAATGGAGATCACCCAATAAAAAAATGTTTTAAATCACATTTTAAAAATTAGTTGAAATTACAAAAATTTAATATTTTAAACAAAAATGTATTTTTTTGAAAAAATAATTAAAGTTGTTTACTGGGCTACAAAGAAAGTTACCTTTTTAAAAGTATTTTTAAATGATAAATGAGTGAAAGAATTTTTTTTTAAAAACTTTTTTCAAATCTTATGCTGGTAAAAGCAGGTCTCACGCCTGCTTTTACCAGACGTAAGATTTCTAAGGGTTTTCTGCGGGCGCAAGTTCTCCAGAAAGCGGAACTATCTGCCAGCAGAGGCCCTGCTGCAGTCGGTGTGGTGAAGGTACTCCCACAGTGCTGTTAGGTAGGGAGTTCCAGGATTTTGACCCAGCGACGATGAAGGATCGGCGATATACTTCCAAGTCAGGATGGTGTTTGACTTGGTGGTGGTGGTGGTGTTCCCATGCGCCTGCTGCCCTTGTCCTTCTAGATGGAAGAGGTCGCGGGTTTGGGGGGTGCTGCTGAAGAAGCCTTGGCGAGTTGCTGCAGTGCATTTTGTAGATGGTACACACTGCAGCCAAGGTACGCCGGTGATTGAGGGAGTGAATGTTTAAGGTGGTGGATGGGGTGCCAATCAAGTGGGCTGCTTTGTCTTGGATGATGTTGAGCTTCTTGAGTGTTGTTGGAGCTGCACTCATCACAGTATCCCATCACACTCCTTACTTGTGCCTTGTAGATGGTGGAAAGGCTTTGGACAGTCAGGAGGTGAGACACTCGCCGCAGACCTGCTCTTGTTGCCACAGTATTTATGTGGCTGGTCCAGTTAAGTTCCTTGTCAATGGTGACCCCCAGAATGTTGATGGTGGGGGATTCTGCAATGGTAATACCGTTGAATGTCAAGGGGAGGTGGTTAGACTCTTGCTTGTTGGAGATAGTCATTGTCTGGCACTTCTGTAGCACGAATGTTACCTGCCATTTATCAGCCCAAGCCTGAACATCGTCCAGGTCTTGTTGCATGTCGTGACGGGCCAGGAATCTGCAAGTGGGGAATTCCCTGCCAGTGGTGAGCCTCTGCCTGGCATTGTACAGCAACTAACCTTCCAACAATATAATTACAAAGGATTCCAAAGGATATACGGCACAGAAACAGGCCATTCGGCCCAACCAGTCCGTGCCGGCATTTATGCTCCACACGAGCCTCCTCCCGTCTTTCCTCATCTAACTCTATCAGCAGAACCCTCTATTCCCTTTTCCCTCATATGTTTATCTAGCCTCTCCTTAAATGCATCTATAGTATTCACTTCAAACACTCCCTGTGGTAGTGAGTTCCACATTCTCACCACTCTCTCTGTGTAAAGACGTTTCTCCTGAATTCCCTGTTGGATTTCTTGGTGACTCTCTTATATTGATGGCCTCTAGTTTTGCTCTTCCCCACAAGTGGAAAGATTCTCTCTGTATCCACTCTATCAAAATTTTTCATAATTTTAAAGACCTCTATTAGGTCACCCCTCAGCCTTCTTTTTTCAAGAGAAAAGAGACCCAGCCTGTTCATCCTTTCCTGATATGTGTACCCTCGCATTTCTGGGGGTTAATTAAATGAGGGTTAGGCTTGCAGTTAAGGAGCAGGTGGCAAGAGTAACAGGGGAGGTGAGAGAGGAATGGGTTTGAATATGTCCGACTGGAGGAAGGTGTTTTGGAGTTGTAGAAGGCAGTTGCTGTGTGCTGGGGGAGGTGTGTGACCAGAGTGTGGGATAAGGAGTTGTTAGTGCCCTTGCAGAGTGGAGTGTGAAGGTTACTAATGTGAGTGTTGCTTTTAGAGGGCCGAGCATGGTGGTGCCCAGGGCGGGCAAGGAAGAAAGGAGAAAGGGACAAAGTGCTTTGCCAGTCCTGGCCAAGCCGTTGAACATCTTCCAGCATTGCAGTGCAGTCCTTGGTTTAGGGGAGTTGGCATTGAGTGCCACGGTCACCTTCCACCGGGCAGCAAGACTGACACTCCTGGGTGTGCTAGGCAGCAAGCCATCCAGTAGTCCGTCCCTCCTGTCTTCCACCTATTCCAGGAGGGCTTGCAAGTCTTCCTGTGAAAAATGCACAATCCTTTGGCAAGATGCTGCACTGTCATGGTGCCCCGTGGGCACAGTTGGCCTGTGCCTGCGCGTGGTTCTCTGTGGCGAACAGTGTAACTTTCTGGTGCAACAATGGTGCAGCTAACATTGAGGAAATTCAGGGCCTTGGTTTAATTCACAATCCCCAATGCGCGATTAGCCCACGCCCATTGAGTCGTAAACTTCATGCTGCCTGCTAATTTAAATGATAGTAACGGGCAGCCCAGTGCTGAACACGCTGTTGAGTGGCTGCATCGAGGCTAGCACCACTTAATGTTAGCCTGCACTACTTAAAGCTAGCCTGCACCTCTTAAAGGGGAGGTGCATTCAGGCTGCAGCGGGTGCTGGAAGTGGCTGGGGAAGACATTCTGAGCAGGAAGAAGATGTACTAATGGCACAACAGGGGAGAGAGCAGGCTCCAAGATTTTACGATGGAGCACTGGAGGCCTTGGCACAGGAGGTGGACAGGAGGAGAGAGGTCCTCTATCCACGGGATTGCCCTCCAGACAAACTCTGAGAAGGCAATGGAAGCAGATAGCTGTTGCGGTCAATGCCAGCAGTGTAGTCCCGAGGACCTGTATGCAGTGCCGCAAGAAGATTAATGACCTCACACGAGTGGTCATGATGAGTGAATATTTCTTCAAATACCATATCCTTAGAACTGAATCACTAGGCTCAGACACTGCTCAATTCAGTTCCTTGTGCATGAAACACAAAAAAGTTAGCATGCAGGTACAGCAAGTAATCAAAAAGGCAAATGGATTGTTGGCCTTTATTGCAAGGGGGTTGGAGTATAAAAGCAGGGAAGTCCTGCTACAACTGTACAGGGTATTGGTGAGACCACACCTTGAGTACTGCGTACAGTTTTGGTCTCCTTATTTAAGGAAGGATATACTTGCATTGGAGGCAGTTCAGAGACAATTCACTCAGTTGATTCCTGAGATGAGTGGGTTAACTTATGAAGAAAAGTTGAGCAGGTTGGGCCTATACTCATTGGAATTTAGAAGAATGAGAGGTGATCTTATTGAAACATATAAGATACTGAGGGGGCTCGACAAGGTAGATGCAGAGAGGATGTTTCCTCTCGTGGGAAATCTAGAGCTCGGAGGCATAGTTTCAGAATAAAGGGTCGCCCTTTTAGAACTGAGATGAGGAGGAATTTCTTTTCTCAGAGGGTCGTAAATCTGTGGAATTTTCTGCCCATGAGAGCTGTGGAGGCTGGATCATTAAATACATTTAAGATGGAGATAGACAGCTTTTTGCAAGATAAGGGAATGAAGGGTTATGAGGAGCGGGCAGGGAAGTGGCTTTGAGCCCAAGATCAGCCATGATCTTATTGAATGGCGGAGCAGGCTCGAGGGGCCAAGTGGCCTATTCCTGCTCCTACTTCTTACGTTCTTATGTAAGACATCCCTGCTTGTGTACTCCTGTGCAATGTGCAACCAGGCTGCGTTGGTCGCCTGGGGAAGTGTCATCCACCCATTCGAAGGGAAAAGAACCTCCCTGTGTGCTGTGACTCCCTCCATATGGGAGAGCCTGGGTGCAGCCGTGCACCTTTGTGCTGTGCTTGTCAGTGTTTGCAGCACCTCAATGCTGTGGAACACTGACAGCACAACTGTCAAAATGAATGTGGACATGGTCCCTTTAAGGAAACCGGCTGATGAAGCATCATCAAATAGCGTCATCAGACCCGCTTCCTATTGGCTGGGAACCTCACAGGGCGGGCTTAATAAGCCCCATCAACGGAAAATCTTGTTGGAGGCCGGGATCGAGACAGATGCGGGGTCCCCACACGCCACGGACGTCGCCCGCCCCGGATCTGCCGAGGTTGGAAAAATCCAGCCCCAGTAGTGTGAGCACTTGGCCTAGTTGCCATTTTGAACACTAAACAGCATCTGTAATGCCAAAAAAACGGGTGCTACTTGTAGTGTATGTGCTTTAAGTCAGAACTACTTTTTACAGCTCCTGTATACTGTAGTACCGGCAGTGACCACACCGGTATATAAGCTGTGCGCATGCCTCTGTACCCCAGTCTAGAGATGACCCTCCTCCAGTAAAGACCTGTTATTTGTTTATGTACAGCATCCGTGTAATTATCTTTCCACTGAACCACGGATCTAACAGTGGCGACGAGTGTTGATGCGAATCTACCTGCAACATAAAAAAAATAAAAAAATAAAAATAGCCGAGTCCAGGAACATGGGCGTCGACCACGAGCAACCGCCCAGCAGTCAGGCAGAGATCGAACTTCGCTGGGAAGGCTGTGGAGAGCCGGGCTTGGTTCCCCAGCCACAACGAGCAGTAAGAGACCGACGACAGGTCCAGAGCAGACACTTCCTGAGCAGCGGTGGCTGGAGCCGACCGACGGCAGAGAGAGAGAGCCGGGCAGCGTCGACGGGGTAAGAAAGAGGGTGAAGAGAGCAGGGTGCAGCCGGGGGTTGATCACCGAGCGGCGTCGAGGAAAAATACTGCAAACCGGAGAGAGAGAGGGCAAGAAACAGCCGGGTTCTAGACTGAGCGGCGTCGACAAATATCAAGAGAAGAACGCGCAGAGCACAGCCAGGGATCACGGGCTGATCAGGGTCCGCGGGGTGAAGCAAGGGGAGACGCCATTGAGCCGCGGAGAAGAAGGAAGAGCGCGGGAGACGCCATTTTTCGAAGCCACAGCGGAGAAGACGGGCGAGCGCGGGAAGGAAGGAAAGCGTGGGAGACGCCATTTTGTGCCAGCGCAGAAGAAGGGGAAGCACGGGAGGCGCCATTGGTGATAGTTAACGCACAACCAAGGATGCCGAAGAGTGGCAGTATCTCTACGTTCGACAATGAAGTCGAAGGTTGGGCGACATATGTGGAACGTATTGAGGTGTACTGCAGGGCGAATGAAGTGCCAGATGCTAATAAAGCACTGGTTCTGTTAAATTCCATGGGTGCAAAAACTTATGGGTTACTGCGAAATCTAATAACCCCAGAGAAGCCGCTAAACAAGAATTTTGAAAGCATAGTAGAAATCCTACAGGACCACTTAAACCCCACACCGCTGCTGATAGCAGAACGATTTAAGTTCCATAAAAGGAACCAACACAAAGACGAAAGCAATGCTGAGTACCTAACGGAACTGCGCAAGCTATTGAAATACTGCCAGTTTGGAGCGGGACTAGCAGACACGTTAAGGGACAAGTTTGTGTATGGGCTACAAAGTGAAGGAACCCAGAAATGGCTTCTATCAGAAAAGGACCTTACGCTTTCAGTATGGCAGTATCACACGAAGCAGCCGCAAGGGGCGCTGCAGAGATACAACGGAGACCACAAGAATATGGCACCAATGAAATGACCTATGGAACAGGGAAGTGCTATCGCTGCGGCAGAACAACACATGACCAGAAAGATTGTTGGTTCAAGGACCAAGTGTGCAGACAGTGTGGGAAAGCAGGACATATAGCAAGAGTCTGCAGGTCTGGGAAGGAAACCAACAGTAAGAAATCTCCACAGGAGAAGTACAAAAAGGTACACCAGGTGATGGACAGTGGTTCAGACGAACAGAAAAGTGACACAGACTCCGGAAGCAAGGAGCTGGGTTGTCTGAAACTACATAATGTAACAGAAATGGAGGATCACCAGACTATCTGGGTTACACTCAAGATAGACGGAGTCCAAGTGGAAATGGAATTGGACACAGGGTCAGCTCTAACAGTCATAAATCAAAGAGACTACAAGCGGCTATTTTCACACATACCCTTGAAAGCTACAGAGATTGTCTTGAAGACGTATACGGGGCAAAAAGTCTACCCCAAAGGAAAAATAAGGGTGAAAGTGACATATAAAGGTCAGGAAATACCTAAAATGGATATATATGTATTGCCAAATGGAGGACCACCACTGCTAGGACATGAATGGATCCGGAAGATACATTTAGATTGGCATTCCATACAGGCACTGAAGGTTGAGGCCAAAAAGGATGACGATGTCACACCTGGACGACTGTCAAAAATGCTAACTGACGCAAAAGAAGTGTTCCAGGAGGGACTAGGAACACTAAAAGGAATAACAGCAACAATTAAAATAGAGGATAATGCAAGCCCAAAGTTTCTGAAGGCCAGACCAGTGCCTTATGCGATCAGACCAGCGGTTGAAGCAGAGCTGGAAGGGTTGGAACGTTCAGGAGTACTGTCCAAAGTGGACTGGAGCGAGTGGGCTACACCCATCGTTCCTGTAATGAAGAGGTCATTGAGTAATACGCCTGGGGAACCAAAGAAGGTCCGCATCTGTGGGGATTTTAAGGTGACAGTGAACCCAGTCCTTCACACGGTGCAATATCCGCTTCCACAAATTGAGGATATTTTCGCCTCGCTATCTGGTGGTAAACGCTTCACCAAAATTGATCTAGCCCAGGCGTACTTGCAAATGGAGGTAGAAGAAGCTTCGAAACATTACCTTACGATCAACACCCATAAAGGTCTCTATCAATACAACCGGCTGGTGTTTGGAGTAGCCTCGGCTCCGGCTATCTGGCAAAGGGCGATGGATCAGGTCCTGCAAGGGATTCCAGGGACCCAGTGTTATTTGGACGACATCTTGGTCACGGGCGAAAATGACGGTGATCACCTCGCTAACTTGGAGAAGATGCTCGCCAGATTAAAGGAATATGGGCTACGAGCTAATCGCCACAAGTGCGAGTTTTTCCAGAAACAGATCTCGTATTGCGGCCACGTCATCGATGAAGAGGGGTTACATAAGTCCCCTGACAAGATAGAGGCAGTAGTCAAGGCTCCAGCACCGGAAAATGTGTCACAACTGAGGTCGTTCCTCGGGCTGGTAAACTATTACCACAAGTTCTTACCAAATTTGTCTACGGTATTACACCTGCTGAACACCCTACTGCAAACAGGGGTACCATGGAAGTGGGATGACGAACGTAGACGAGCTTTCCAGAAGTGTAAAGAATTGACCACATCAAAAGAGGTGTTGGCCCATTTCAACCCAGCACTACCAATTCGTTTGGCATGTGATGCATCACCCTACGGCATTGGAGCGGTGCTGTCGCACAAATTCCCAGACGGGTTGGAGAGGCCAGTAGCCTTTGCGTCTCGGTCACTAACCTCAGCCGAGCGCGACTATGCCCAGATTGACAGGGAGGCCCTCAGCCTAGTATGGGGAGTAAAAAAATTCAACCACTATCTGCATGGACAGAAGTTCACCTTGCTGACTGACCACCAACCACTTGTCTCCATCTTTAATCCTAAGAAGGGCGTGCCAGTAATGACTGCACAGCGGTTACAAAGATGGTCCCTGTTTCTCGGGGTGAATCAATATGAAATAGAATATAAAGGCACGAGACAGCTTGGGAACGCTGATGGGCTATCGCGCCTGCCACTGCCTACTGTGGAGGAAGCACCAGCAGTGGACCCTATCGAGATATTTTATTCATCGATAATTGAACGATTGCCAGTAACAAATGCGGATATAGAGAAGGAGACCCGCAATGATCCGACGCTGTCACGGGTATATGAATTGACGGTGAGGGGATGGCCAACACATGGCAACTCACTGTTGCCAGCATTCTCATCCAGAAGAGAACAGCTGTCAGTATGCCAGGGGACAGTGATGTTTGGATCCAGAGTGGTGATTCCACCCAAGTTAAGGGAGAGAGTGCTAAATGAGCTACATGAAGGTCATCTGGGGGGAGTGAAAATGAAAAGCCTAGCTAGGGCTTATGTGTGGTGGCCGGGAATCGATCAACAAATCGAAGACCTAACTAAGAGCTGCTTAGGATGCCAGAAGGTCCAAAATGCACCACCACATGCCCCTCTACACCCATGGGAGTGGCCCTCCTCTCCATGGCAACGGGTGCACATTGATTTCGCTGGTCCATTCATGGACTCAATGTTCTTAATAGCAGTGGATGCTCATTCAAAGTGGCCTGAGGTGATAAAGATGTCTTCAACCACTACAGAGAAAACGATTGCAGTCCTACGGATCATATTTGCCAGAAACGGGTTGCCAGAGCAGATCTGCTCTGATAATGGACCACAGTTTGTGTCCGACGAGTTCCAAAAATTCATGAAAAGGAATGGGGTAAGGCATTACACATCCGCCCCGTATCATCCAGCCACAAATTGATTGGCTGAGAGGTTCGTACAAACCTTTAAGAAGGCGATAAAGGCCATGTGCGACGAGGAAATTCCACTACAGCATAAGATGGACAATTTCTTATTAGCCTACCGAAACGCGACACATGCAGTTACCAACCAGACCCCGGCCATGATGTTCTTTAACCGAAGGTTGAGATCTCGTTTGGACTTGCTCAGACCAAATGTGCGAAGAAATGTTGAGGACAAACAATTCCAGCACATCAACGAGAAGCCGACAAGGAGCTTCAATGTAGGGCAACCAGTCTTGGCCCGGGACTATCGAACAGAGAAGTGGCAACCCAGAACGATATGTACAAGGCAGGGGCCATTAATGTACACAGTGGATGTCGGGGAGAACATTGTGAGACGCCACGTCGATCAGATCTTAGCATCACAGGAATGTGTCAACCACATGCCTCGAGTACCTGGGGATGAACCCGACATACCAGTGGTATCTACTTCAGACCCCGTAGCAGTGGAACCCGATGAACTACCCGATGAAAGGGGGTCAGAATCGCCTCTGCACCAAGAACAAGAACCTCCGGAAAGGTGCTATCCTGAAAGGGTCAGGAAGCCGCCCCAAAGACTGAATCTATAAATGGACTTTTGTTATTGAATGTACATGTAAAAATGTAATTGTTATTTGAATATTAAGGGGGTATTATTAATCTAAAAAGGGAGGAATTGTAGTGTATGTGCTTTAAGTCAGAACTACTTTTTACAGCTCCTGTATACTGTAGTACCGGCAGTGACCAAGCTGTGCGCATGCCTCTGTACCCCAGTCTAGAGATTACCCTCCTCCAGTAAAGACATGTTATTTGTTTATGTACAGCATCCGTGTAATTATTTATCCACTGAACCACGAATCTAACACTACTGAGCCGAATTTCACTGTCCTACCTTCTACATGATGCGATCTCTGCCCCAGTCCAGAACCAGTCCAGCTCCCTTTTGAAGGCGGGCAGAGAGTTAGCACCCACCACACCAGCTGGCAATGTAATCCAGAGGGCCACTGCTCTCTGGGAAAAGGAGAACCACCTAACAACCAGTCTATTACTACTCTTACATAGTTTAAACAGGTGTACCCTGGTCCTCCCGAATCTGCTAAACTGAAATCACCTATCAATCGGCACGCTATCCAACCCTTCAATTATTTTATAGACCTCTGTCAGGTCACCTTTACATCTACACTGCTCTAAAGTAAATAGACCAAGGACCTTGAGCCTACCTGAGTAGCTGAGGTTCTTTAAGCTTGGAATTATTCTTGTGGCTGTCCATTGGCCCATTATATCACCCACCATGTGGGTGGGGGGGGGGGGCAAAACTCGATACAACACTCCAGATGTGGTATGAGCAGCAATCTGTATAGTGTCAAAATAATATCCTTTCATTTATACTGAAGGGTTCGAGTAATACAACCCAATACCCGATTAGCTTTAGCTACATTTTCTCTACATTGGTCATGACCCTTCAGTGATCTGTGCACAATAACATCTGGATCTTTTTCTCTCTCAACCTCTTTCAGTATTGTTCCCTGCAAATTATACATGTATTTCTGTGTTGGCCCTACCAATGTGCATGGCACTACAGTTATCTAAATTAAACATTATTTGCCATTGTGTGGCCCACTCCCCTAGAACATCTAAATCTTTTTGCATTTGATTGCACTCCAACATAACAAAAACAGATTATTTGGTCATTATCACATTGCTGTTTGTGGGACCTTGCTGTGTGCAAATTGGCTGCCACGTTTCCTACATTACAACAGTGACTCCACTTCAAAAGTACTTCATTGCCTGTAAAGCACTTTGAGACGTCCGGTGGTCGTGAAAGGCACGATATAAATGTAAGTCTTTCTTTCTTTCCTCTACTGTTTTAGCCCTTGCACAGATTTTGGTGTCATCAAATAGAATATGAGAGTAAGCTTGCAGGGAACATAAAAACTGACTGTAAAAGCTTTTATAGATATGTGAAGAGAAAAAGATTGGTGAAGTCAAGCGTAGGTCCCTTGCAGTCAGAATCAGGGGAATTTATAACAGGGAACAAAGAAATGGCAGACCAATTAAATACATATTTTGGTTCTGTCTTCACAAAGGAGGACACAAATAACCTCCCAGAGATGCCGGGGAACATATGGTCCGATGAAAGGGAGGAACTGAAAGAAATCAGTATTTGTAGGGAAATGGTGTTAGCGAAATTGATGGGATTGAAGGCCGATAAATCCCCAGGACCTGATAATCTACACCCTAGGGTACTTAAGGAAGTGGCCCTAGAAATAGTAGATGCATTGCTGATCATCTTCCAACATTCGATAGAATCTGGAACAGTACCCATGGATTGGAGGGTAGCTAATGTTACCCCACTATTCAAAAAAGGTGGTAGAGAGAAAATGGGGAATTACAGACCGGTAAGCCTGACATCGGTAGTGGGGAAAATGCTAGAGTCCATTATAAAAGATGTAATAGCAGAGCACTTGGAAAACAGTGACCGGATCGGACAAATTGTGCTTGACTAATCTACTGGAATTTTTTGAGGATGTAACTGGTAAAATAGATAAGGGAGAACCAGTGGATGTGGTGTATTTGGACTTTCAGAAGGCTTTCGATAAGGTCCTGTATAAGAGATTAGCGTGTAAAGTTAAGGCACATGGGATTGGGGGCAAGGTATTGACTTGGATAGAGAACTGGTTGGCAGACAGAAAGCAAAGAGTTGGAATAAACGGGTCTTTTTCCGAGTGGCAGGCAGTGACTAGTGGGGTACTGCAGGGATCGGTCCTTGGACCCCAGCTATTCACAATATATATTAATGATCTAGACAAGGGAACTAGATGTAATATCTCCAAATTTGCAGATGACACAAAGCTGGGTGGGCGTGTGTGCTGTGAGGAGGATGCCAAGAAACTCCAGGATGATTTGGACAGGTTGGGTGATTGGGCAGAAGCATGGCAGATGCAATATAATGTGGATAAATGTGAGGTTATCCACTTTGGTGGCAAAAACAGGAAGGCAGATTATTATCTGAATGGCAATAGATTGGGAGAAGGGGAAGTGCAACGAGACCTGGGTATCCTTGTGCACCAGTCGCTGAAGGTAAGCATGCAGGTGCAGCAGGTGGTTAAGAAGGCAAATGGTATGTTGGCCTTCGTAGTGAGTGTGTTTGAGTACAGGAACAAGGATGTCTTGCTCCAATTGTACAGGGCCTTGGTGAGACCACATCTGGAGTATTGTGTGCAGTGTTGGTCGCCTTATCTGAGGAAGGATGTTCTTGCCATGGAAGGAGTTCAGCGAAGATTCACCAGGCTGATACCTGGGATGGCAGGAATGACATATGAGGAGAGATTGGGTCAATTGGGCTTGTACTCGCTGGAGTTTAGAAGAATGAGGGGGGATCTCATTGAAACTTATAAAATTCTGACAGGACTGGACAGACTAGATGCAGGAAGGATGTTCCCAATGGTCGGGGAGTCCAGAACCAGGGGTCACAGTCTAAGGATAAGGGGTAAGCCATTTAGGACAGAAATGAGGAGGAATTTCTTCACCCAGAGAGTGGTGAACTTGTGGAATTCTCTACCACAGAAGGCAGTAGAGATCAATTCATTAAATATATTCAAGAAGGAGTTGGATATATTTCTTAAGGCTAAAGGGATCAGTGGGTATGGGGAGAAAGCAGGGACCGGGTACTGAATTTGGATGATCAGCCATGATCGCATTGAATGGCGGAGCAGGCTTGAGGGGCCGAATGGCCTACTCCTGCTCCTATCTTCTATGTTTCTATGTTTCTATCTGCAAACTTACCATATTCCCAACACCACTGCCCAGGTCATTAATAAAGACAGTGGACAGTTGCAGTCCTAGGACCGATCCTTGGGGAACACCAGTAGTAATATGCCTCCAGGCTGAACCACATCCGTTAACTGCAGCTTTTTGGCTGTGGGATTGGAGCCAATCCAGCATTTCAAATTCCTGCTGATACCACAAGTTTCTATCTTGTGAAGTAACCCAGTGGGAGGAACCTCATCAAAGGCTTTCTGAAAGTCTAGGTCAACCATGTCTACCGGATTTCCCTTATCCACTACTTACAGTGTGCTCACTAATAATGCATTGCTGATATGCCTTGGTACAGTGAGCTCATTAATAATCTATTCCAAACATCCGCTTGATAGAGCAAGCTCACTAATAATGTGCTGTAGCTATGTAATTGGTATAATCTTCCATCTTCAGTTGATATCATTGACTAAACATTGTCCCGCATAAAGTCTTGCTTGTCTATAACCCCTGTTCTCACTGACCCAAATAGGCTTCCTATTCTACAATACTTCAAATTTAGAATCCTTATCCTTGAATCCCTTCATAGCCTAACCCAACCTAACTTTACAATTTCCTGCGGTCTTACATAGCCCCCCTGTCTCCCCCACCACAAGTTGCCCATTCCTCTGACTCAGGCCTTTTGCACATCCCGCCTCCCTTTGCCCCACTATTGGTGGCAGAGCTTTCCGCCTCAGAGTCCTATTCTGTGCAATTGCCTCCCTAAAGCTCTCTGCTTTTCCATCTTTCTTTCCTCCTTTAAAAACCATCTCAAAACCCATAACTTTGATCTAGTTTCCAGCCTTAGGGTGCGATTTTCCCCAGATACTTTAGGCGCTAAAGAGTCTACGAGGTGGCCAAGATGTGGTCTTGAGTTACAATGGCTGGTTAGCCCTCCTTTAGCACAAGATGCCATTTGGTAAAGGAGTTGAAGCGTGCGCCAAGAATGGCTGCCCCGAGGATCATTAAGGCTCAGATGACCAATTAAAATGGCTCCCATCACTCATTGAAGAGGCTGCACGCCATTTTGCTGGCTAGCACTGCAATTACCGACCTCCTAACAGCGACCAGATGAACAGGAGTAAAGAAGTCGTTAGTGAGGATTGCGAGCGCTACTCACAGCCATACTCAGCTTTCACTGTTGACTTGCTACTGGAGATCGACTGGCTGCACTACGTTTGAAGAGGAGTTTTGAAACACATCGGAAGACTTTCTGGGACACTTTGTCAAGACTTCACCAACACTTTATCAACAATTATTTTGCAAATTCTCTAAGGACTTCACCTAAACAGAGTGAGTGCTGTGCTACTCCACCTTATTGGAGACCTTATCGGAGTCACCAGCAGAAAGGGAGTGCTAGGTCATGAGGATCTTGTTAGGGGTCCCCTTGGTCTGAAGGAGGAATGGGAGAAGGAGATGAGGCCAGGCAGAGCACCAACAACCGCTGGAGGAGAGAGGGAGAGGAGGGTTGCAGATTGGTGCTGACTTGCTCCTGCTCCACAATCTAACAATCATGAGAGACCAGCCGTTACCACCAGCAATTGTGCCAGAGGGTCAAGCTCAGGAGCCACAAGAGGAGGAGGAGAAGGAGATTGAAGAGGAGGAGGAGGAAGACGAGGTGGACCAGGGGGAGCACCAGAGGGTTCCAGGTAAATGGCCCACACCTGGGAGGGATGCTCGCCGCCATCTGATTGAAGACTGCTTTTGAGAGATGTCCTCCACCATCAGACTGCAGAGCACTATTACCTCATGCCTTACCTTCCACGACAGAGGATCCATAAAGAAGTCCACCATCTGCACTCAATCCTTTCAACCCCTTTGCCATGAACAACACAATAAAAAAAGACCACCAATTCCAGCATTGCTCAATTACCATAATCGCTCTTTATCTAGAGCAACCAAAAACAATGATAACTTGACATAACCAACAGCACTTACAAATATTAAACCATTCGCCCTGGTGCTTACCCTTAGTGGCTATCCTATAAGTGCTCTTGCCTACTCTGGTTCTTCTATGAAGTGCAACCCGAGTGGCAGCAGCACACGAGGTGGATGGCTGCTGAGATTCGGAAGAGGGCAGTTCAGATATCCTCCTGGGATGCCCTCGAGAGGCTGTGGGCTGTGAGGGCCCTGCCTGCGATTGCACCATCTCAGCAGGGGCTTGAGCAGTCTGGGCTGCCTGGCTGACAGGCAACTGGAAGGGCAATGGTGGAGTGCCAGGGGAGGAAGCAGGAATGCTGCCAGCCGGAGAGAGGCCAGTAAGTTCCTGCTCCATGATTCCCACGCCACTACCTTGGGGTGTTATTTCAGCCTGCACAGTGATCTACTGGAGGACAGATCTATGGCCAGCTGAGACACTCTGCAAACCCCTTTCAACCGACGAGCCCAAAGCCACCATGGCAGCTGCCTGAGCTTCCATTGCAGCACTTTGTCATTCCATGGAAGCTGCCATGACTGCAGTGGAAGCTGCAACCTCAGCCATCAGATGCTGCTTGATGTTGGGCTCCACAGATTGCTGGATAGAATTGACCAGCCTCCCCACACTGGAGAGGATGGGTTCCAGGCTCTGCGCCAAGCCACGCAGGCGGACTCTTCCATCCCCCTAGCCACGAACTGTAAGCTTTCAGGCAGCTCTCCATTGCACCAAGCATTTGGTTTGTCAGACCCATCAGCCGTCTTCTGAAGCTTGGCCCTGCAAGGTCCTCATCTGACTCCTCTACAGCTGAACTACAACGTCCTTGTTCCCCCCCCCCCCACCGCAAGGTGGCACCTGTGGTGTCCCTTCCACCTTGCATGGCTGCTGCCCACTAGTGCACTGTGCATGCCACTGTGAGGAGCCGTGTTCTACCCTAGCCTCTGAGTTACGCATGGTGCCGGTCTCTGAACTAGTGCGACAGTGGTAGCAATTGATGCAGTGCCATCTGCCTCGGTTTTCGCCTCCACCTTCTCCTCTTCCTCCGGTGGGGGGGTGGGGGGGGAGGGGGTGCGAGGTGGCTCTTCTTCCTCTTCCAGTTCCTCCGGGGTGGAGGGTGGGGGGAGCGAGATGGATCTTGCTCCTGGGAGCCTGCAATGTTGAAGCTAGAAGGGTTAGGGTGCAGTGCATGTGGCCACTATAGGAGGATGTGTGTGATGAGACCATATGGAGCTTGTGAGTGAGGATAGGTTTGGGGGATTAGGGATCAGGAATAGTTGTGGCTATGTAAGGAAGCTGGAGTGGCCACATACCTCTTGGCAAGATGTCCCCTGCTCTTCCTGTGGCCACGGCATCTGCCACTCCCCACCCGATCACTGCTAGCACTGCCTCCTCAAGGGGGTCTTTTCCCTCCCCCGGTCAGGTACTGCTGCTGCCTGTTATGTGCTATATTGTCCTAGAAGAGAAAGGGTGGTGATTGTGAATGAGTGTATTGGCAGATGTGCGTGTGATGCCTCACATGGTTAAGAGCTGTGAGATGTGTCTGAGGTGTGTTTAGTGCCTGTGAAGGATGCAGTAGTGTGGGGTGCATGAATGTTAGTGCGTAGTTAGATGGTGGATGAGATTGTGATGCTGGTGGTGGTGTAGTTATTGAGAAGTGTATTTGTGACATGGGATCTTTCCTTGACCATTTGCGTCAAGTCATTACATTTTTCGCGGCACTGGACCTATGTCCTGGGGGCAAGGCTCCTGGCTGTGACCTCCTCAGCGATCTCCTCCCTCATTTGCCACATTATTTGCCTCTGAGGTCCCCTTCCCCCTGTGGGTACACAACATCCCTCCTCTGTACCTCCTCCATCAGGATCTCCAGTGCCGCATCCGAGAACCTTTGAGCCCTCTCCCTCGGTCCCTGAGCCATGCTGATACGTGCCGTTATCTGTCAGGCAGCACACTCCACACCTTCAGTGGAATTGGGTGCATGGAGGCTACAGATACCGCTCCACAAAAAATGCTCCTTTTGAACAGGTGTGTCTTATTAGCACAGCACTCACTTAGTGCCTGTTTTCACTCTTTCCCCAAAATAACCCCCTCAATATTTCATTTTCTTGGCTACTCTCATTCTTTATCTGTGAACTGCCGTGAGACATTTTTTGTCATTTATGACATTTTTTATAAACTGAAGGTGCTATATAAATACAGATTGTTGTTGGCGTTGCAAACACAATCTATACCCAGCTTGCATTGGTAACTCTTTTGCATTATTGTTTTTTGTTTGTAGTTATTATGACTGCAATTTATGAATTACACCTACGCACTGGCACTGAATTTCCTTTCGAGTCATGCCGAATTACTGCCCCTTTTTTCTTTAGCTTTGATGGTTTTTACAAAGTACACCAATCGCATTTATCAACATGCATGGCCGCAGAGGAGGTCCCCCATTGGTAGCACGTACCTGGAATTTTTCCGCATTGAATGTTCATTTGATTCAGAAGGAAAGGATTCTTTACTGTCTTTTGGTGCCAAAATGAGGAGGAGTAGGGCTTATTGTGAGTAACAAAGGCAGTAGCCAATCAGGGCATTTACAGAGAAAACAACAACAACAACAACTTGCATTTATACAGCGCCTTTAATGTCGTAAAACGTCCCAAGGCACTTCGCAGGAGCGTGAGCAAACAAAGTTTGACACCGAGCGACCTAAAGAGATATTAGGACAGGCGAAAGTGGCAGGTTTTAATTAGCATCGTAAAGGAGGAGAGAGAGGAAGATAGGGAGAGAGGTTCAGGGAGGGAATTCCAAAGCTCAGAGTCTTGGCAGCTGAAGGCACGACTGGCAATGGTGGAACGTTGAAAATCGGGGATACGCAAGAGGTCAGAATTGGAAGAGCGCAGAGATCTCTGAGGGTTGTAGGATTGTAGGCTACAGAGATAGGGAGGGTGATTAGCCAGCAAAGCCAAATCCAATAAATCAAGCTCCAGTCAAGTGCTACAAATTGAAACCAAAGTAAAATACTGCGGATGCTGGAAATCTAAAATAAAAACAGATGATGCTGGAAACACTCAGCAGGTCAGGTAACATCTGTGTAGCGAGAAAAAGAGTTAATGTTTCAGCTCGATGATGTTTCGTCAGAGCATTAAACTGATGAAAGATGAGAACTGAGTTCTGGTGAGAGGCCATCGACCTGAAGTGTTAACTCTGATTCTCCACAGATGCTGCCTGACCCGCTAAGTGTTTCCACCATTTTCTGTTTTTACTACAAATTGAGGCTCATCACAGGCATTTCCAGGAAAAGATGTCTCAGGAATTACTAGCAATGTACAAGCAGCTTTAAGTGTGAGAATCAGCATTTTATTCAGAACTGTTTTTATGCGTTACTTATTACAAATGTTGCTTTTGCCTGTAAAATTCTCAGCTGATGAAAATTCCAACATAGCAGCTCAAATCAAGTGTACAACATTTTTGGAATGATTTGATTGGCTCAACTTCTCCTTTGCTTTATACATAGATTTCTTCCCTGCTCATTCTTGGTTAGTTGCTTTGATATGGGCTTATTACTTACCCATTAGTAAATCTCTAGTTACTTTGCTTACTATTGATTCCTACATTCTCTCTCACCCCAGTTCTGATTTTTTTTGTTGCTATTTTATGAATAAAAATCTGAGCCAGTAAAACGTGTGATGCGAAAATGTAATTCCGAAGTGGAACACAGGAAGCGTGATGCTGAAAGACAGGAAATGTGCACAGTTATGCCATTTAAAAAAATAATAATATTGTCATGGATATGTAATGGCATTGCTCACAGCAGGTCAGATGGTATGCTGTTGTATGAGGACCATGTCACACTATGTAATGCAGAATGTATTATTCTGCTGCAGAGGGGTTTGAAGGTCAGAAAGCAACCATGGAGTGAGATCAGCCATTGGGTGATTAGCTCGGCAGGCTGCAAATCAAAACTTGGACTCCTTGTATGTAGAAGCTTAAATGTAGACTGAAATATCAGTTATTGAACTAGGGTTGTTGTCATATGTATTAGATTGTGGTGAATCTCTGACAGTGAAGAAATATCGTGCCGTTTCACAATATCAACGGACGTCCCAAAAGACTTCACAATTAATTACTTTGAAGTGCAGTCACTGTTGCTATGTATATGTGCACAGCTATTGTTTCATAGATTCCATAGTTTCCATAGCAGGATTCCACAAACAGCAGATTACATTAGTGTCCAATTAATCTGCTTGGTAATATTGGTTGGAAAACAAATGTTTGCCAAGATACCAGGAGAATGCCTCCTGAGATTTTTAACATTTGCCTGAACAAGCAGGTAAGGCTTTGGTTCAACATCTCCTTTGAGGGCTGACACCTTTCCACAATGTAGCATTGCCTCAGTACTACACTGAATTCTCAGCCTAGTTCATATACTCATATCTTTGAAGTGAAATTTGAATTGTAACCTTTTGCCATAGAGGCAATGCTCCTACTCATTGCTGATTCTAGTGCCATTGCTCCAAATCTTTCCGCGACAACATGGTTAAAGTCATGACACATCTGTTTTTGTTACAGTTATGTCAAGCTGCAGCGAGTTGTTACACCACCTAATATACAAAGTAAAACCAAATCAGAAAAATTAAGATTAGAAAATGAGATTAGAAAATTAGAAAAGCAACACTATTGCTATCATGCTCAGGTGCTCAGGCAATCAGTTTGTATAGTCAAGTCAGACTTATTAGCATAGGATGTGGAAAGATTACTGTTACATAGTAAACAAAATATTTTGAACATGATTACATATCTGGAATTCTTTTACCCACCAATTAGAGAAAGTTACTACGAGTGACTTTGGCTCTTCGCATTTATAAAAGGAATGCATTCTTTAAGCACTTGCGACTTTTTTAAACACCTCTAAAGGAGCTATTCTTTATTAAAAACCCAACTGACAAATCTTTTGCTGCTTTACAGAAACACACAGGACAATAACGTAAGTGACTTTGAAATGCATCATTGGGTCAGTTGTGCATAATGGCACCATGATGAAAATGTTGCACAGACCTGGCTCACATTCCTCCCCAGACAAGATAAAAAATTTCCCAGACACTTTTTCACAAGACAAATGGCCCAGAAATTCGGGTCGGAGGCTTCCCACGGGTGTAAGCCCCCAACCTGCACTTACCTTGCGTGCCGGCCGTTGAGCTGTGGGCACCCGTGGAATTCCGATCCTGGGCCTGCTCCAACAGGTCCAGCATCTCGTGAAGTGGTGCGCCGATAACAACCTGGCCCTTAACACCAAGAAAACAAAAGAAATCATTGTGGACTTCAGGAAGTCCAAAGGCGGAAGCCACACCCCCATCCACATCAATGGGGCTGTGGTGGAAAGGGTGGACAGCTTTAAGTTCCTCTGAGTCCACATCACGGAAGACCTCTCCTGGTCCCTCAACACCTCCTCTCTGGTGAAGAAGGCCCAGCAGCGCCTATATTTCTTAAGGAGGCTGAAGGGATGTAATCTGTCACCCCTGATCCTCTCTAACTTTTACCGCTGCACTATAGAGAGCATCCTGACAAACTGTATCACAGTATGGTATGGCAGCTGTAGCTACTATGACCGGAAAGCCCTGCAGCGGGTAGTCAAAACTGCCCAACGCATTACCGGCACCCGGCTACCGACCATAGAGCACATATACCAGAAACGCTGTCTACGGAGGTCACGGTCCATCATCAAAGACCCTACCCACCCCAGCCACAGTCTGTTCGCCCTCCTACCATCTGGGAGACGCTACAGATGCATTCGCACCCGTACGACCAGATTTAGGAACAGCTTCTTTCCCAGGGCTGTCATCCTACTGAACTCCACAAATAAACTCTAAAGCCTGCACATCTGCCAATGCACTTTATTATGGTCATATTTATGTTAATATACTACAAGCCAAATGTATGTTGAATGTTTAAATGTCTTAATCCAAATGTACACTCTCGGGAGCCGCAAGCCTACATTTCGTTGTACTGCACTTGTGCACTAACAATGACAATAAAAGTTGATTTGATTTGATTTGATTTGAACTGCTGGTGCGCAGTGCTTGCAAATCCCAGGGGCGCAGTTAGTTCGATGCCAATCGTAGCAGGGAATGCCCATTCATAAGTTTGACAGGAAGACTGTCAAAACTTATAAATACTACTGGCCCCAAAACATCACTAAATCTTCAAATAAATTTTTTTTTAAATCACATTTTTTAAATAAGCTATAAATTACATGAAATAACTTAACAATAATTTAAATTTTTGAAAAAAATAATTTTATTTTCTAACGGGGCTAAAAATAAACTTACCTTGCTTTAAATTATTTAACAATAATAAACCTGTGGAAAAAATGTTTTAATTTTAATTAATTCACCACTTACCTTGTAAAAAGCAGGCCTTACGCCTGCTTTTTAAATGTCTAACTTCTGGAGACTTACCCTCCCGGGAAAACCTGTAAAAAAAACGTAAGTTCGATGCGCACGCGCTGCCTCTCCCGCGCACGCGTTCGAACTCTGAACCCCTTCTTTCAGGGGAACGGAAGTGCCGGTTTCCCGCGCATGCGCAGTGCGTGCAGGGAACCGGCACTTCCATTGGGCCTACGGGTGAGTACCCCTTGCGTACTCACCCGTGGAGACCCGAACTTCTGGGCCATTGCCTGTTTAAATCCAACATCATGATGTAGTGATAGTGGAATACTTGGAATCAATCCAGTTTCCCCAAGCAGAACTTTGTTCTTAATTCAGTTCTAATTTTATAAATGGGAAATTATAAAGCAAAGCTGCTCTTACTGAATGTTTAATTTATTATTAATTGGAGGGGGGAGGGTGTAATCCAAATTTTTAACAAACAACAGAATTCAAAAAGATGAATGTAGTGAGGAGTTTTCTGCAGTATTGCAACTGGAAAACTAGGGTGCATGATTATCAGTTAAGGACGCAATGAGCTAAATGTACCTGGAGGAATAGCTTTATTCCATTCACAATGAAGTTTGTCGAACAGGCTGTCACCCATTCACTGAATGCCAGCTCAGTTATAGCAGCTAAATGAGAGGTGCTCCTCAGTGATTGTTGTTCTGTTACATTTCTGAGACAGTTTAGAGGAGGCTTTGCTCTGCATTTTTTTCATGCAGCAATAAAAAATTGAATGCTCGATGCTGAAACTGGATTCAAAAATGACGAGAGCACAACCAAGCTTGGAGCGGGTGAATGCGCTCTTAAATATTTCCTTGAACATCTGGCTTCATTCTTCATCTGTTGGTTTTAATGAATACCACAAAGTAGTGCCACGTTGCACAAGATGCAACAGCGAGCAGTATTTTTGTCAACTTTCTTAGGTTTGTGCTGTAATGTCTTTATACTACTACAACAACAACTTGCAGTTATACAGGCCGTTTAAAGTGGAAAAAAGTGTCCTAAGACAATTCACAGAGGAGAAAAAGATTCGGCGAAGAATTTTGCAGGAAGGTTAGAAAAAGTGACCAAATGATTGATGCGCTTTGAGAAGCCTTTTAGAGGTGGATAAATAGGTAGAGCAACTTGGGAAGGGAATTATAAAGAATAGGGCTGAGGTAGCTGAAGACTCTGTCACTAAATGTGGAGTAGTGGGCTGGAGGGAGGAAGGAAAGGGGATGCACAGGAGGTCAGAGTCAGAGGACAGGAGAATGCTGAAGGGCGTTGTTTAGCAAGTTAACGGTAGCAGTAGTGTCATGACAAATGGAGGACCAGAGGATGGGGACCTGGGAGTTAGGGAGTGAATTGATGAGAGATCTGGGGGGCAGGTTATTTTCCAGTGGCGAAGGGTAAAGGGTTAATCTAGGTAGGGAGATGAGTAAGTGGTTGGAGATGATCGTAACAGGGAATGAGGCCTTGGAGATGGTGAGGCCACATGAGATGGTGAGGTTGAGGAGGCGTTTATAGATATGGCTGGAGAAGTTGAGGTTAAGGGAGGACAGGAGGGCAGAGAAGCCAGAAAAGAAGAAGGAAGGGGAATTAAGATGGAGGTTGAAGTCACTGCGCAATCATGGTACATAGTGTGAGGAAAGAGAGAAGGAAGATCTTGGTCAGGAAGTTGTCCGGGCACTTCAGAGGCTGGTAATCAACAAAGAGTTAAATAAAAGGTGGGGGTGGTGCTTGAATAAGGAAAAGATGTATGAAGAGTATGAGGAGAGTCCACGGTGGGACATAGTGGTGAGAGCCACACACTTTCTGCTACAGTTTCAGCAAGGAACAATTGTGAAGTTAGCAAGGATAACTAAGACATTGATGTCGCAAATGTAGTTGGCATGTTCATCCATAATGATGCTTGGGCATCAAGTGCCACCTACAGTCATAGTATGAAAGCCTTTTGTACATATTGCTAGCAACTGCATGGATAGATAGATATGTGGGTGCAGCCTGTGGACTTGAAGGCCTAGAAATTGGACAAGGACCGAAAATGGGCGCAGGGATCATGATGTGTGATTAACATGCGCCTGTTCCTTCTGATGCAGGCAGCGCGCAAACTTTCATAACGTCAGCTGTTAAAAAAATACTTTGTGGCTTGATGCCCCGGTGAAGAGGTGCTG
The DNA here is from genome assembly GCF_052327205.1 of Somniosus microcephalus. Lineage (NCBI taxonomy): Eukaryota > Metazoa > Chordata > Chondrichthyes > Squaliformes > Somniosidae > Somniosus > Somniosus microcephalus. Next base: position 31,120,517 of record NC_140992.1, on the reverse strand, counting down.
AGAAGCTGATTTAATGAGGTTTCCTTCTGGGAAAAGTTGCTGTAAGTTGAGAAATTAATTTAGAGGCCACACACTTGCTCTGGCAGAATCTGAATAGTGCCATAGGAGTTCATTAGCGTTGGTCGGACTCCAAACCTTCTTTTAATTTAACACACTTGTTCAAAAATTATTTTCTTGTCCTCCACAAACAGTAATGTTCCAACGAATTAAGAAAACTAACGTAATGTCTGTAAATTCTGAGGGGTTAGATCTAGTGTGCTTGCGTTACGATTGACTGCCGTTTATTTTGGTACTGCCAACAAATTATTGATCTAGCACTTGCAGTTTAATCTTCATCAGTCGCTCCGCTCTGAATTGTGGTAAGGAGTTGAGGGCAACATTTCATAAAATCTTTTGGAGAATCGAATCATGATTTTCATTGAAGTATTTAATTTTCGGAGAAACTGAATATGAAGACACACAAAAAAATGCCAGCTCAAAAAAGGGGGGGGGGGAAATCTGACATACATCTAACAGCAGGAAACAATGCAGAATGCACCAAAAATAAGCACTCAACAAAAAGCAAAATGTCTTGAGGAACAGTGAAATTCAGTTTAACCTATAAACTTAATAACCTCGCAACTCTACCTGTGGTATAGATGTACAGGAAACTCTTTTTTATCTGGCACCGACAGGACCTGCGTGGTGCCGGTTGGTCAAAAAGTCCGGATTACAGAGAGGTATAGTAAAAGGTACGAGAGCCCCGTACACGGCCACAGATCCAGGCGTCCCTGTTGCATGGAATCTTTCATGCATTTCCTTTACACCCCAAACCTTGAGGTTGAAATGTACAATTAATAGCTATAAATACAGAGCTGGAGATTAAGAGAGGATCCATAATGTTGAGCATTATAAGAAAGGATCCTTTGATACGATTCAAGAAATATGCTCGGTTTTATTTTCTTATTATGCACATTCATTCTAGTAACAAAATAAAAAAATACAGCTTAAGGGAGGCTGTTTTGAGGGAGTCTAGGCTGCAAGTCATTCTTTATTCTATTCATGTATAGACACGCTCGCTAGCTCTGAACTTGTTTGTGAATTTTCTACCATACACTTATATTTGGGTCTTTAGTGTTAACGATTCTATTTGGACACTCTCTTCCAAAACACATAGCCTGGAATTTCCACGGGGGTTCTCCTGATCTCCTGCCGTAACTTCGGCAGAAGATTGGTGGAAACTCTGGTGAAACGACGTACGGTGAAACTGCCTATCCTTCTGTCAAAGTAACGGCGGGAGATCAGGAAAACCTCCGTGGAAATTCTACCCCATAGCGTCTCCATGGAATTCAGATATGGTATTTCTTTTTCCCTCTTCTATTTATTTTTTAAATATTAGTGACTTCTTGACTTATTCTCTGAAGCTATAATTTGGGCTTCATTCAAACTTGTTTTGGGACTTAAAGGAGGTTTATACTCTCTCTTTCTCTCTTTTTGTCTCTCTTTGCCTTTCTCTCTCTTGTCCTCTATTGGAAAGTCTTATCTCTCTGTCCCCCTTAATATCTTGAAAACTTCAATCAAGTCACCCCTTAATATTCTAAATTCCAGGGAATACAACCCGAGGTGGACTGTGGTGGGATTTCCGCCGTTGGGGTCCTAGGGGAATGGTTCCCAGCATAAGGTAGGTGGTGAAGTGGTGGTCTGGAGGGAATCACGACAGGGGCGGGGGATGGAGACCTGGGGCAGGGGAGCACTCCTGCACATCTTGGCCCACAAGGAAACCATGATGACATTAAAATGACTCACATTCCTGTGCCTCTTGTAGCCCCACTCCCAGTTGCCGTGATCGGGAGTTAATATCACATTGAGCTCCTAATTGCGACATACGACCCTGACTTTTATTTATCAATGAGGCCACTACCTGCCTGAGGTGGGTGCCCCAAAAATCCAGCAGTGTGGCGGAGCCACCAAGAGACACCGGGCAATCAGTAATCATTCCTTTAATTACCATGTAGTGCAGCTGTGGACTGCACCTTTAAGCTGTATGTCGTTTCTTGCATTTTCGCGTGAGGACGTCATGACGCCGATCACGTGACCCCCAGTTGGCGCGGAGAGCGTGATGACATCATGACGTCAGTTTCCAGTATTTAGTAGCAGTCTTAGAGAGGCTGTGGTTCTGCACAGACCTGTTTACATCTGCTCCTGTAGTTTTACCAGTTGAGTTGTTTGTTTATTAAACTTGGTTATTTTGTTTCACTGCGTCGAACTTCATTATTCGGATAGGAACTTCCGTTCCTACAGCAGTTAAAATAGCAACAGGTGGGATGGTGCTAGGAATGGAGAGTGTTAAATTCGGGCAACCTTTTCTTTGAAATTCATTTGAATTTGATTTCTTTGAAGTCTCATGTTGAAATAATGTTTGCCAGTGTCTATAGCATAGCTATTTGTGATTTATGAGCCCACATGCTGATAGAAATGTAGATGTTTGCAAATGTCTGCACAGACGTACATTCCTGTACTTGCATAATTGAAAACACGTCAGATTCCATACGTATGCTGATGACATACAGCTCTACCTCACAACCACCTCTCTCGATGCCTCCACTGTCTCTAATTTGTCAAACTGTTTGTCCGACATCTGGTACTGGATGAGCAGAAATTTCCTCCTACTAGTTATTGGGAAGACCGAAGCCATCGTCTTTGGTCCCCACCACAAACCCTGTTCCCTAGCCACCGAATCCACCCCTCTCCCTGGCAACTGTGTGAGGCTAAACCAGACTGTTCACAACCTTGATGTCATGTTGGACCCCGAGACCCCAGGGTTGGCGGGGGTGGGGTAAGAGGGTAAGAGGAGGGGAGCTGGCTGTTTCAGCTGAAGAGTTACATTATTAAAAATTCTGGAAATTTCTCTGGAGCTGTTTCCCTAATTGCAGTCAATCACATGAAGCCCCACGTCGATATTTGAGTACATCTTCGTCACGTTTTCACCTGGCACCAACAAAGATGGAACCAGCAGCATATCTGACGATGGACCCCATCTGGCCAGTCCCACCTTTTTGAGTGGCATCAGGACAGAATTATCCCGCTCAACGATGAATGCTGTTGCATGAGAGTAAGAGGCCCACGTGGCCACATGAGTAAATTGGATTAGGCCTTGAACCTGCGGGGTTCCTGCCACTCTGTAAAAGTGCTGGGCCCTCTCCTGCTGCTAGTACAGTTTCTTAGAGCATGTGATAAATTTGTTTGCCCGCTTAAATAATTCCTCATAACCTGCTGGATGCAACAGTGCACTCCATAGTGACCTCTCTCCCTGTGACACTTTCAAAGGATCCAGTAATGTAAAAATTTCAGGCAGTAGTAACTTTTACCACCACAGACTTAGCAATGCCAGTCCTAGTGATGGTTTGTAGGCCTTTCTGTCAGAGCCGATGCAGTTTTGTTACAGCTTCTCTGGTGAGCCTCAATCTCCTGAGACACAGCTGCTTTGACATTTGCAGAAAACCGTGTCTGAGCCTGTACACACATGTCCTGGGAAAGGCTCCACCCTCTGTCCTTCAGATGAGATGTTAAACCGAGGCCCCGTCTGCTCTCTCAGGTGGATGTAAAAAAAATCCCATGGCACTATATCGAAGAAGAGCAGGGGGGTTCCCCCTGGTGTCCTGGGCCAATATTTATCCCTCAACAAACATCACTAAAACAGATTATCTGGTCATTATCAAATTGCTCTTTGTGGGAGCTTGCTGTGCGCAAACTGGCTGCCGTGTTTCCTACTTTACAGCAGGGACTACGCTCCAAAAGTCCCGAGGTCATGAAAGGCGCTATATAAATGCAAGTCTTTTGTTCTTCCTGCAGGTGCTCCCTACCTGTCGGTTCCTCCTTATCCTCCATACTACAGAGAGGCCAGTGGAATCTGTAGGAATTATGTATGACTTTCACACCTCCCATGTTGGGCGTTAGGGTGGGGTTCATGGACCTGAATCTGCCTTAACAGAAACACAGATACACTATTATAGTGTCCGTGTATCAATAACACACGGACTGCAGGAGAACGGTAATAACAGGTATTTACTGAACAGAGGGTATGCTGGAACTGAAAGTACAGAAGTCTGCTACGGCTTTATATAGAGGTGTGGTCACTGCCGGTACTGCAGCAGTTCTCCCTTAAAGGTACATACACAACAATTCCTCCCCTTTTAGATAAACAGTACATAACATTCATTTAACAAGTAAATAATAACTAATTACAATTACAATTTTCTTGTACTATATACATCAGCTGAAAGTAATCATTTATAAATTCAGTCTTTGAGGGGGCTTCCTGATCCTGTCTGGATAGCGCCTTTCTCGAGTATCCTGTTCTTGCGGCGGAGTCGATTCTGGCTCATTGTCATTGGTTGGTTCATCAGCTTCCAATACCACTGATTCTGAGGTAGACGCAATCTGTACTTTGGGTTCATCACCAGGTGCGCCTGCTCGTGGTATGGGTTTGACTTGTTCCTGTGACTCTAGAATCTGGTCAGCATGGCATCTCACGATGCTCTCTCCAACGTCCACTGTGTACATTAGTGGTCCCTGCCGTGTGCATATCGTTCCTGGCTGCCATTTTTCTGTTCGGTAGTCGCGGGCCAAGACTGGTTGCCCTATCTTGAAGCTCCTGGTTGGCTTTTCATTGATGTGCTGGAATTGCTTATCCTCAACATCTCGTCTTATGTTTGGTTTGAGCAAGTCCAGGTGACATCTTAACCCGCGGTTAAAGAACATCATGGCTGGAGTTTGGTTGGTGACTGCATGTGTCGCATTTCGGTAAGCAAACAAGAAATTATCCACCTTGTGTTGCAGTGGTATGTTGTCGTTATACATCGCCTTTATTGCTTTTTTAAAGGTTTGAACAAACCTCTCAGCCAATCCATTTGTGGCTGGATGATATGGGGCGGATGTGTAATGCTTTACCCCATTATTCCTCAAAAACCTCCGGAAATCCTCGGACACAAACTGTGGTCCATTGTCGGAGCAAATCTGTTCTGGCAAGCCATTCCTGGCGAAGATGGTCTGTAGGACTGCAATAGTTTTCTCCGTGGTGGTGGAGGACATTTTGATGACCTCTGGCCATTTCGAATGTGCATCCACGGCGATTAATAACATTGAGTCCATAAATGGACCAGCAAAATCAATGTGTACCCGTTGCCATGGAGATGAGGGCCACTCCCATGGGCGTAGCGGGGCCTGTGGTGGAGCGTTTTGGACTTTCTGGCATCCTGTGCATCTCTTGGTCATTTCTTCGATTTCTTTATCGATTCCCGGCCACCACACAAACGCCCTGGCTAGGCTCTTCATTTTCACCCCTCCCAGATGACCCTCATGAAGCTCATTGAGCACTCTTTCTCTCAACTTGGGTGGAATTACCACTCGGGATCCACACATCAAGGTCCCCCGGCACACTGACAGCTGTTCTCTCCTTGGCGAGAATGCTGGCAACAGTGAGTCGCCATGTGCTGGCCATCCCTTCACCGTTAAATCATAGACCCGAGGGAGTGTCGGGTCATTTCTGGTTTCCTTTTCTATACTTGAGTTTGTAACAGGTAGACATTCGACTATGGTTGAATGGAATATCTCAACAGGGTCCACTGCAGGTGCTTCCTCCACCGTAGGCAGTGGCAGGCGCGACAGTCCATCAGCGTTTCCATGCTGTTTCATGCCCTTTCATGTCGTATTGATGTGCCCCTAGAAAAAGGGACCATCTTTGCAGCCGTTGCGCCGTCATCACCGGAACGCCCTTCTTTGGGTTAAAGATGGAGACAAGAGGCTGGTGATCAGTCAGTAAGGTGAATTTCTGCCCATGCAGATAGTGATTGAACTTCTTCACCCCCCACACTAGGCTGCGGGCCTCCCTGTCAACCTGGGTGTAGTTACGCTCGGCTGAAGTTAACGAGCGTGACGCAAAGGCTATTGGCCTCTCTGAACCGTCAAGGAATTTGTGCGACAGCACCTCTCCAATGCCGTAGGGAGATGCATCACATGCCAACCGAATCGGTAGTGATGGATTGTAGTGGGCCAATACTTCTTTTGAGGTGATTAGGCATTTACATTTCTGAAAGGCACGCTTACACTCATCACACCATTTCCATGCTACTCCAGTTTGCAGCAGGGCGTTCAGCGGGTGCAGAATTGTAGACAAGTTTGGCAAGAACTTATGGTAGTAGTTCACCAGCCCGAGGAACGACCTCAGTTGTGAAACATTTTCCGGTGCTGGAGCCTTGACTACTGCCTCAATCTTGTCTGGGGACTTATGTAACCCCTCTTCATCAATCACGTGACCACAATACGAGATTTGTTTCCTGAAAAACTCGCATTTGGGGCGGTTGGCTCGTAGCCCATATTCTTGTAATCTAGTGAGCACCTGCTCCAGGTTGGCAAGGTGTTCACTGTCATTTCCGCCCGTAACCAGGATGTCGTCCAAATAACACTGGGTCCCCGGGATCCCCTGCAGGACTTGTTCCATCGCCCTCTGCCAAATAGCCGGAGCTGATGCTACTCCGAATACCAGTCGGTTGTACTGGTAAAGACCTTTGTGGGTGTTTATCGTGAGGTATTTCCTAGATGCTTCTTCTACCTCCCTTTGTAGATACGCTTGGGCCAGAACAATTTTCGTAAAGTGTTTCCCTCCAGATAGTGAGGCGAAAATATCTTCTATCCGTGGAAGTGGATATTGTACTGTGTGAAGGACTGGGTTCACAGTTACCTTAAAGTCCCCACAGATGCGAACCTTCTTCAGTTCCCCAGGCCTGCTGCTCAATGACTTCTTCATTACAGGAACGATGGGTGTGGCCCACTCGCTCCAGTCCACCTTGGACAGCACACCCGAACGCTCCAGACTCTCCAGCTGTGCTTCGACGGCTGGGCGGATCGCAAACGGTACCGGTCTGGCCTTAAAAATTTTGGGGTTTGCGTTATCTTCATTTTTTATCGTTGCCGTTACGCCTTTTAGAGTCCCCAGTCCTTGCTGGAACACCTCTTTCGCGTCAGTTAGAATTTTTGACAGTCGTCCAGGTGTGACGTCGTCATCCTTTTTGTCAGCCACAGTTAGCACCTGAATGGAATGCCAATCCAATTGTATTTTTCGGATCCATTCACGTCCCAATAATGGTGGTCCTCCATCTTGTAGTATATATAGATACAGTTCCTGTGTTTCCTTGCCGTTGTATTTAACGGGCACCCTTATTTTTCCTCTGGGGTAGACCTTTTGCCCCGTATATGTCTTCAAGACAATGGAAGTATCCTTCAAGGGAATGTGTGAGAATAGCCGCTCGTAGTCTCGTCGATTCATGACTGTTAGGGCTGATCCTGTGTCCAATTCCATCTTTACTTGGGACCCTGCTATCATGAGGGTGACCCAAATGGTTCGGTGATCCTCCTTTGCGATCACGTTGTGTAACTTTAGACAACTTAGTCTCCTGCTCCCGGAGTCATTATCACTCTTCTGATCTTCCGAACTACTGTCCGTCATCTTTTGTACTTGTACTTTTCCTTAGTAGTTCTTTTAGTGTTGGTTTTCTTTCCTGACCTGCAGACTCGTGCTATGTGTCCCACTTTTCCACATTGCCTGCATACTTTGTCCTTAAACCAGCAATCCTTCTGGTCATGAGTTGTTCTGCTGCAGCGATAGCACTTTTCTGCTCCATATGCCATTTCATTAGCGCTATATTCTTGCGGTTTCTGTTGTATTTCCGCAGCTCCCCGTGCTGCTGCTTCGTATGATACTGCAACGCTGAAAGCCTTTTCTAGCGTAAGGTCCTTTTCCGAAAGTAGTCGTTTCTGGGTTCCTTCACTCTGGAGCCCGCAGACAAACTTATCCCTTAAGGTATCTGCCAGTCCTGCTCCGAACTGGCAGTGTTTCGATAACTTGCGTAGTTCCGTAAGATAGTCAGCATTTCTCTTGTCTTTGTGCTGGTTTCTTTTATGGAACTTGAATCTTTCTGCTATCAGCAGCGGTGTAGGGTTTAGATGTTCCTATAAGATATTGACAATCTCATCAAAACTTTTCTCCATTGGTTTAGCTGGGGTAATTAAATTCCGCAATAGGCCATACGTTCTCACGCCCATCAGATTCAATAATACCGACGCCTTCTTTTCATCGGCCACCTCATTTGCCTTGCAATACACTTCAATTCTTTCCACATACGTGGTCCAGTCTTCTATTTCGTTGTCGAAAGCAATGATGCTGCCACTCTTCGGCATCTTGGGTGGTTTAAAATGGCGCCTCCCGCGCTTTTCCTTCTTCCCCAATGGATTAAAATGGCGCCTCCCGCGCTTTTCCTTCTTCCCCAATGGATTAAAATGGCGCCTCCCGCGCTTTTCCTTCTTCCCCCTGCTGCCAATGCTGCTCTTAGTGTTCTAACTCGTAATGGCGGCGCCCCGCGGCTTCCTGCGCGACTCTCTTCTGTTAATTAATTTTTCTTTGACGCTGTCCACTGCGCGTCTCTTTTCCTTCCCCTTTTTTTTCTTAACACTGCCCGACTCTTGAGCACCGGCCGCGCCCTGTGCGCTCCACCCTCTCTTTTTCTTCCCGACGACGCTGCTCGGCCCCTTTGCAGAGCCGCTCGATCGAGCTCTAGCCCGCCGCAGTCTGGGAAAGGTCAGCGCACTACCTGCTACCAGCCCGATTTGCTGGGACACCTTGACTGGAGAACCAAGCCCAGCTCTCTACAGCTTCCCCTGCGATTCTCTGAACTCCGATGGATCGCTGGGCGGTTGCCCACGGTCGATGCCCGTTGCTCTGGCTTCGACCTCCAAGAAGCTTCTTTTCAGGGATGGATCCCCGTGAGGTGATGCAGTACTGCAGGTGAGTTTGAACCTGCTCGTCGCCACTATAGTGTCCGCGTATCAATAACACACGGACTGCAGGAGAACGGTAATAACAGGTATTTACTGAACAGAGGGTATGCTGGAACTGAAAGTACAGAAGTCTGCTACCGCTTTATATACAGGTGTGGTCACTGCCGGTACTGCAGCAGTTCTCCCTTAAAGGTACATACACAACAACTATCCCTCACAGAGATCTTTTATTTAACCATTAAGACACAGATTAAATAAGAAATACAGCTTAACCTGTCCTGGAGTCTTCAAGTGCCCGGTAGCCAAACCGACAATCACTTGAAGTCTGTTGAATCTTTAGATGTCTTCTTTCCGTTAGATCAGGACATGTTTGTCCTAGCCGACTGCAGTAAAGGAGCTAGTTATTATTAAGTTGTTATATTCTTTGGGCGTGAAATTCGGCACCTTAGCACTGGCCGTTAAGGCCGGTTTTGGCAAGAAAATGGCAGCCGCCTCACTTCTGCCCACTTCCGGCCCGTTCCACGGCGGCCGCCATTTTGGGCATGTCGGCAGCGTGGCCGTTGCCTGCGTCACTAGAAAAATGGTAATGAGGCAGATCGTGATGTCAATCAGTGTGCAACGCTGATTTGACGCACAACTTGCCTTTTTCAACATCACCGCTCCATTCAATGCTCTCTCCAAATTCAATTTAATGTTGCCTGCCAATCTTTCCTTGTAACCTCTCTGCCTCCTGTAGTAACTTTCTCAATTTCGTCCTGTACTTTCCATCCCCATCTCTTCCTGCATTTTACTATCCGTTTGTGTATTAATGGATGAAAGGGAAGGGGGTGTGCCCCTGACTGATCTTGGTGCCTCGGGCTCGATTTCTTTGGGGCCAGGAGCAGAAGCAACTGCTGGTTAGGCCACTCAGAGTCAAGTACCAAATGGCAGAGCAATGCTGAGCTTCCAACCCCATATGCTTTCTGTCACAAAGACTGCCTACATCCTCCTTCACCTCGATAACATCACCAGTTTCTGCCTTAACCTCAGCCCATCTGTTGCTGAAATTCTCATTGATACCTTTGTCACCTCCGGACTTGACCATTCCAATGTTCTCCTGGCCAGCCTGTCATCCTCCATCCTCCGTACACTTCAGCTCATCCAATACTCTACTGCCTGTATCCTATCCCACACCAATTTCCACTCACCAATCACCCGTACCCTCACTGTCCTACATTGGCTCCTGGCTGTCCAAAGCCTCAAATTAAAAAAATCTCATTCTCATGTATAAATCCCTTCGTAGTCTCACCCCTCCCTATTTCTGTAAACTCCTGCAACCGTATATTTTTTGATTACAACTCTGTGAACCACTTTGGAAAGTTTTCTACATTAAATGCACTATATAAATGCAAGTTGTTGTTGTTAAAAAAACCTGAATCATAGCGGTCTTCATTGTTTAATGTTTAAACATTTATTTGTATAAAGAAACCTGCAGTGCCTCTTGAGTTTAAAATGAAAATGACTAAAGTGTCCACTTATTAATCTGCCTTTGTTTCTTCCTCCCCACCACAGTTGGTCGCAGCCATCACTTTCCTCAGTTTTGGAGTAATAGGAGCATTCTTCTGTGTGGTTGTGGATGGCGTCTTCACAGCTATGAACATTGTGAGTCATATTTTTCTTTCAATTTAGGAAGAATTAACAGACACATTGGTCCTCAAGAAGCAGGATAGATTTGTTACCCTATCCCAGCACCCACCACCAATAAAACAGCCTTATCCGGAAACATGCAGTATTACTACTGATCTTTGAATGAGACATTGGGCAGGATTTTCATTGGGCCGTGGAGGCAGGATTGGAGGCGTGTGGGGGGTTAAAATCCCGAAATCGGGGGCGGGGGGGCACGAACCCAACCCGCACCCAACCCACCTCCATGCCAGTTTCAAAGGAGGCGGGTACCCGACCCACACTGGGACCCGCCTCCCTGAGGCGGGAAGGGGATTAGTGCCAATTAACTGCCTGTTAACAGGTAGTTAATGGGCAGTTTTTAGCCTAATCCCTATTTTTAATGTTGAAGTGTGGGATTCCCGACCGCTCCAAACCACGCCAAGTTAGAGGAGGCGGACCGTCGGGATGAAGGGCTTGGAGGGGTCGAGATGTCCGGTGTTCAGGTGAGTGATGGGTGCATGAGTGCAAAGGTAAGTGTGTTTGGTGTGTGTAAAGTGTTTAAAGAAGTTTTACATACCTTTACTTACCTTTACAGCTTTCCTTCCTTCAGGTCTCGGGAGTCCCTCATCTCACCGGCACAGAAAGCAGAATGGCTGCGAGCTGTCAAAAATTGCAGCATTCAGCTTTCTGTTCCGGGGAGATCTCTAAATCATCCTGAGAGGAAGGGATTAACTTAGAATACAGATTGTCAGTGTTTGACAGCTTCAAATAGCTGTGAAACGCTGATATTTCATCTGTCAAAAGGTCTTGACAGATGAAATATCAATCTGTAACGTTACCTGTTGCCGGGTGGCCCTTAATTGGCCTGCCGAGCCTGCTGTGCGGGCTCAACAAGGTCAATCAAGTCAAAATCGCGTGGATTGGCTAGAACTCGATGGAGGCGGGACTACAACCCCGAACGTTGTAGTCCCGCCTCCTACCCGACTCCTCAATGAAAACCCAACCCATTAAATCTAGGCTTTGTCTGCCCCTTCCAGTGTTTCAGATGGATATGAATGATCCCATGGGACTTTTCAAAAAGAGCAGGGTGCTCTCCAGTGACCTGGACAGTAATTTAAACGGAGGTCAGAAGCAGGGGATGTTAGTTGGGATAGAAGCAGCAGGTTTTAGAGTAGGGTGGTACAAGGTCATGAAGGGATTTTGAAATAAATACGCTGGGAGATGGGGGGAGTATCAAATAGAGGTGGGTGACAAGAACAGTGGTAGTGAATGGGAATAATTCTTTAAAAATAATCTTTAAATAAAACTCTCTTAAATAAGAAGTTAGTTTGGACTGTTTCTGAAATTTATTGAATGATGACATTTATTGAAGATTTTTTTCCCATCTTTTTCTACTCCTAGGATCTAAGACCACTGCATGTAGCGAGATGCCAATATTACACCAGCGGACAGAACTATATTTATGAGAATTATCTGGCTACTGTAAGTAGAAGAAATCTTTGGCGACTGAATGGTTTAAATGATCGAATATTGTTTGGAACTGAAATTTTGACAGAAAAATTAGTCACCGTTTTCTAATATTGTAGGTTGATTTAAAGGCATGCATCTGAACATTGATATATGGAATGGAGAAGAGACATCTGTTCCTGGCTGCCCCCCCCCCCACGTTCTATCCTATGTAAACTTGAGGTCAGCCAAAACTCTGCTGCCCATGTCCTAACTCACACCAAGTCCCGTTCACCCATCACCCCTGTGCTCGCTGAACTACATTGGCTCCCGGTTAAGCAATGCCTCGATTTCAAAATTCTCATCCTTGTTTTCAAATCCCTCCATGGCCTCGCCTCTCCCTATCTCTGTAATCTCCTCCAGCCCCACAACCCCCTGAGATATCTGCGCTCCTCTAATTCTGCCCTCTTGAACATCCCTGATTATAATCGCTCAACCATTGGTGGCCGTGCCTTCAGCAACAAGGCCCAAAGCTCTGGAATTCCTTCCCTAAACTTCTCCGCCTCTCTACCTCTCTTTCCTCCTTTAAGACACATCTTAAAACCTACCTGTTTGACCAAGCCTCTGGTCATCTGCCCTAATTTCACCTTATGTGGCTCAGTGTCAAATTTTTGTCTTATAACACTCCTGTGAAGCGCCTTGGGACTATGTTAAAATAAAATAATATAAAATAAAATAATAATTCAGAGTCATGATAATTTCAAATCAGAATACTTACGGTGGTAATTTCTAAGCTGTGAAAATGCAACAATTTTAACAATAATTCCAATTATAATGAATCCGGTTTTGATAAATCTCCTTTTTTAATTAATTCTGTTTTTGATGAAATATCTCAAATTAAATTTTATTCCAGCAAAACATTGCTGTTTCCTCTGCCCCCAAGTCTTATCCCTCCTCTTCTGAAGGTACTGACTCACGCTGACATATATGGGTGTAGTATTGTACACTATGAGTGCTGCCCTTCAGACTGTTGAGCAGGGATTTTGAATGAAACATGTTTGGGTTCCAGGAAATCTCCAAAGGACCAACAAATTATTGGCCACCAGAACATGTTCTTTACAGGTTAACAACTCATAAATGTTTAAATCGAACCCAGCGGTGGGGCTCTACTGTCTAGCACTAAGGTGGTACCTGAGCATCCTGTCACTGACCCTATGTGCCACATGACGTAATAAAACTCACTACACACTTGGTTTGAGCAGAAAGCAAGGCTTTAATCAACTTGTTTCAGAACATGGAGGTCTAGTTGTACTTCACTAGTTCCTTGTCTTTACAAAATGTCCCTGGAAAGCTGGGGCCGACGCCCGAGTATTTATACTCCTTGGACAGCGCCACCAGCTGGCCATCCAGCATTATTTCATAAGTAGTTTCTTGATGATGAGATTTCTAACACCACTTTTGGACCACTTAGCCTTCAATTACTAAAATAGAACAGTTCCACTCTACTCTGATATCACACAACCATTTCTCTTTCCTATTTTCTTCACGAATCTCTTTTTTAATTTGTTTTCAGACACGGTTTAACCTATGGACAACAAAAGAGATTATATAAAAATGTTATTGACCTATATTTGAAAAGTTGCAATTGTTCTTTTGGACCTGGATAAAAACTAATCCTCAAGGGCAGCACATCCTTGATATTTCTTGCCTTTGCAGGCTGGATGTCACCATGGGACTAATGCTTCAAGAATAGCTTGATCATTGGCTGCCCAATTGCTCAGTGAGTTTATGTGGCTGACTGATACGGAGCTGGCAGCCAGCAACTATATTTCCCGTAGGTTTGGCACACAGGACACTTGACATAAAGAAAGACCACTTTAAATGGGTGACCAGGGTTTCTGGGCAGCAGTAAACATCCTGTGGGTGGCGAAGGGGATCTTGGAGAGGACACAAATATAAAACCAAGTAGACATTAGCCATTTCTTAACTGTTTTTCTTTGTTTTCCACATGGGACTTAGCTTCTCATGGGTTTGTTCAGCAAAGAGACTGCTGTGCTGCACCATCTTATGCTGCTATCATGCAGCGTAAGCCATGCCCCTGAAGCTTGGCTCCACCACCTTGCCAGCACATTGCAGTGCTGATCCATCCAGTGCTGTGGAGTGGCACAGAGAGCAAGCCTCCTGGCAACCACCTCATGTCTCCACTTCAGCAGTGGGGTTCTGGGCTGCTCTGTCAATGCTTGCAGATTCATGCCAGTACCTGGGTTTAGTTGCCAGTCTCTTTTGAGGCCGCTGCCCTTTCACCTTTGGCAACTTCTCAAGGCACAGATGAATTAGCTCATGATATTGATTTAGGTTAAGGCCGTCATCTAATTATAAGAATCAAATTAGTTACATGTTCTTAATTGAACAATTACAGCACAACCACCAGTACTGCACTGGGGTGTCAGCCTAGATTTTGTGCTCAAGTCCCTGGAGTGGGGATTGAACATACAACCTTCTGACTCAGAAGCGAGGGTGCTACCATTGAGCCACAGCTGACACTATGTAGAGCTCTCTTACGGTCTAATTCACGCTCCGTTATCCTTGTTTCACCAACTGTGATTAATGTCATCTCTTTTTTTTTACAAAAGTTGAAATGCAAAATCCTGTGTGATAACACAAGTCTGCAAAAGAGTTTCTCAGGGCCGTTTGTGTAGCTTTGCCACTTGGATTGATACAGAACATTGATGCGCAACTGCAGCCACTCTTGTGTTTCGAGCATAAAAACATAGGTCCCATTTAAGTGTGGGCAATCTTTGACGTTCCTAACTTGTTGGACTGGATTTTGCCAATGGGGAGCTTTTTTGACAGATGAATTGTCATTGTTTGACAGCTCTGTGAAGCTGTCAAATACTGACATTCTCTGTAGTTTGATGAGATCTTGAATTCAAGACTCATCAAACCTCTTTATTTAGCAGAAATTAGATGGTTGCTGCATTGGAGAATGCAACGGCCATCTGTCATCTCTGCCGCGGAGGTGCGAGACTCTCCACGTAACCAACTCTTGAAGCCTGCAGGAAGAAACAAAGGTAAGTAAACTTTTACTAACACTTTCCACTTACCTCACATACTCACCGCTCCACACTTGCACCCATCACTTACCTCCACAGCACACCTTTGCACCCCTCTGACCTGTGCAGACCCACTGCTTGCCTCGGTGACCCTGGCGGGGTTTGGAGCCTTCGGGAAGCCCGCACTTGTGTGGGCAAAATGGGAATAATCCTCTTATCTGCCTGTTAACTACCTGTTAACAGGCAGATAAGTGGCACTAATCACCTTCCCGTCTCCAAGGAGACGGGACCTGGCGTGGGTCGGCTACCCGCCTCCTGGCAAGATGGCATGGAGGCGGGTTGGGGGCGGGTTGGGCACCTGCCCCAGATTCTGCCATTTTCCAGGCAGTCCCGCCTCCATACCCGCCTCCCCAGGGCTGGCAAGATCGCGCCCGTCATGTCTGATCAAGAACCATGCGTCTGGTCAGAACATGAATATCTTTTGGCTGCTCAGAACCTACTAACAAGGGAAATTTTCACTGCAAGCTGTCAAATAGGGTGACAATAACTTCATTCTTGAGACCATTGGAGTTAATTTTCCATATAGAGAATCTTGTGCTTTGTGTTCCTTTCAGGCTACCAGCAAAAGGCTGCTTAGATGCAGACCAAGTGGTTATAAGAAGATGGATGATTTAGATTGAAGTGAGAATCAACTTTTAGAACAGTAAGCAAGATGGGTGAGGCCACCAACAAATGTGAAGAAGAGCACATAGTGGTCCATTTTGCAGGCCAAAAGTTCCTCTGCAGTGTTCAAATAATGCACTCCAACATCAGAATAGCACTCAGCATTGTACCAGTGGGATAACTCTACTTCAAGCACCAGCCTTCCTAATGCCTTCTCCGAGGGAAGTGTTGAACTTGTGCCTAATTATGGTTAGTTTTGTGCTGGTAACTCAAACACATTGAAAACTAGGTTAAGATTGGGAAAAGTCTTTTCATTAGGCCATCAGACAGAAGAGACTTTCAACCAATCAATTGGTGTTGAAAGAGTATAAGGGGAAGGGGTGTGGGTTGTGAGGGATACAAGGAAATGGTTGAAGAGGAAGGAATAACGAAGATTATGCAGGGAGAAACATGGCTACGGTTGGGGAGAGGGTAGGGGGCATGGTAGACAGTAAGGAAAGTCAAAAGAGGTTGTAACAAGGTAAGGTGCTAAAAGAAGGAAAAGGTGCGAGAAGAATAGGGAAACAGACTAAGGTGCATTAAATGTTTGTGCAGGGGAAGCCAGTTACAAAGGCTGTCATCACTGTGTGCTTGGATATATGCATCATACAATGTGTGTCACAGTTTGAGAGCACATAAAGGTTGAAATGAAAGAAAGTTAGAAGCGAAAGCCTGCATTTCTTTCCTTTCTTGATGCACGTGATTTTCCAAGGTGTTCCGGCTGCGTGCGAGGCCCTAAAGAAAGAATGGGCACTTGTACAATTTGATAAATGGAAATCAGACAAATTCTACAAAATTGGGGCAATCCACCCAGCCAAATTATCGCTGAGGTAGTGAAGACAAGAATCTATCCCCACACCTGGAGGAAGGTGTTGAGTTACATAAGATACATAAATCAAGGATCTATTACTTTTGTAACCATATGATATTAAAAAAGGGCTGGATGTAATTACTTGCACACAACTAGGATGTGCAAAGCCTCAGTCATATGTGAGCAATTCATTCGCACTTGCATGACTATATATGAAATGTTGATTATATCTATGTTTAACACTTGATCCTTGAGTGTGCACAGATAACCAGCTCCCACATTCTCTAAATGATATTCTTCACCCTTAGCGTCTCCCTGTCTCTTGCTTGACTCATTTCTATCTCTGCCAATTTCCATCTCATCCTCTTGATTTCTGTGTTTTGATTCAATTTCATTTCCTCCCCTTGCTCCCATTGGTTTGCGTACCACTCTCTCAGATTCGTGCCTTCATGCCTTGGCTTCAATACATGCTTGGGATATCAAAACCAGCGAGAATGCATCTTGACTGATTTATGAATGGCAGGAGGAGCCGCAACATTAAAGCGCCTTACCAGCATGTGATCATTTTTTAAGATTACAGTCTTCACTTCACTTCATAGCTGCGTTTGAAATGTTATATATGCTCATATGGGTTTGAAATTGGAAAAGTGAGATTGAAACATAGAAATATAGAAACATAGAAACATAGAAGATAGGAGCAGGAGTAGGCCATTCGGCCCTTCGAGCCTGCTCCGCCATTCAATGAGATCATGGCTGATCATCTAAATTCAGTACCCTGTCCCTGCTTTCTCCACATATCCCTTGATCCCTTTAGCCTTAAGAAATATATCCAACTCTTTGAATTCCACAGGTTCACCACTCTCTGGGTGAAGAAATTCCTCCTCATCTCTGTCCTGAATGGCTTACCCCTTATCCTTAGACTGTGACCCCTGGTTCTGGACTCCCCGACCATCGGGAACATCCTTCCTGCATCTAGTCTGTCCAGTCCTGTCAGAATTTTATAAGTTTCAATGAGATCCCCTCTCATTCTTCTAAACTCCAGCGAGTATAAGCCCAATCGACCCAATCTCTCCTCATACGTCATTCCTGCCATCCCAGGTATCAGCCTGGTGAATCTTCGCTGCACTCCCTCCATGGCAAGAACATCCTTCCTCAAATAAGGCGACCAAAACTACACACAATACTCAAGATGTGGTCTCACCAAGGCCCTGTACAACTGCAGCAAGACATCCTTGTTCCTGTACTCAAACCCTCTCGCTACGAAGGCCAACATACCATTTGCCTTCTTAACCGCCTGCTGCACCTGCATGTTTACCTTCAGCGACTAGTGCACAAGGACACCCAGGTCTCGTTGCACTTCCCCTTCTCCCAATCTATTGCCATTCAGATAATAATCTGCCTTCCTGTTTTTGACACCAAAGTGGATAACCTCGCATTTATCCACGTTATATTGCATCTGCCATGCTTCTGCCCAATCACCCAATCTGTCCAAATCATACTGGAGTTTCTCGGCATCCTCCTCACAGCACACACGCCCACCCAGCTTTATGTCGTCTGCAAACTTGGAGATATTACATCTACTTCCCTCTGTGGCAGAGAATTCCAGAGGTTCACCACTCTCTGGGTGAAGAAATTCCTCCTCATTTCAGTCCTAAATGGCTTACCCCTTATCCTTAGACTATGACCCCTGGTTCTGGACTCCCCGGCCATCAGAAACATCCTTCCTGCATCTAGTCTGTCCAGGCCTGACAGAATTTTATAGGTTTCGATGAGATCCCCTCTCAATCTTCTAAACTCCAGTGAGTATAAGCGCAATCAACACAATCTCTCCTCATACGTCATTCCTGCCATCCCAGGTATTAGCCTGGTGAATCTTCGTCGCACTTCTTCCATGGCAAGAACGTCCTTCCTCAGGTAAGGCGACCAAAACTGCACACAATACTCAAGATGCGGTCTCACCAAGGCTCTGTACAACTGTAGCAAGACATCCTTGTTCCTGTACTCGAACCCTCTTGCTACGAAGGCCAACATACCATTTGCCTTCTTAACTGCCTGCTGCACCTGCATGCTTACCTTCAGCGACTGGTGCACAAGAACACCCAGGTCTCTTTGCACTTCCCCTTCTCCCAATCTATTGCCGTTCAAATAATAGTCTGCCTTCCTGTTTTTGCCACCAAAGTGGATAACCTCACATTTATCCACATTATAGTGCATTTGCCATGTTTCTGCCCAATCACCCAACCTGTCCAGATCGTACTGGAGTTTCACGACATCCTCCTCACAGCTTACCCTCCCACCCAGCTTTGTGTCGTCTGCAAATTTGGAGATATTACATCCAATTCCCTCGTCCAGATCATTAATATATATTGTGAACAGCTGGGGTCCTAGGACCGATCCTTGCGGTACCCCACTAGTCACTGCCTGCCACTCGGAAAATGACCCGTTTATTCCAACTCTTTGCTTTCTGTCCGCCAACCAGTTCTCTATCCAAGTCAATACCTTGCCCCCAATCCCATGTGCCTTAATTTTGCACGCTAATCTCTTATGCGGGACCTTATCGAAAGCCTTCTGAAAGTCCAAATACACCACATCCACTGGTTCTCCCTTATCTATTTTACCAGTTACATCCTCAAAAAATTCCAGTAGATTAGTCAAGCATGATTTACCTTTTGTAAATCCATGTTGACTTTGTCCGATCCTGTCACTGCTTTCCAAGTGCTCTGCTATTACATCTTTTATAATAGACTCTAGCATTTTCCCCACTACTGATGTCAGGCTATAATTCCCCGCTTTTTCTCTACCACCTTTTTTGAATAGTGGGGTAACATTAGCTACCCTCCAATCCATGGGTACTGTTACAGAGTCTATCGAGTTCATTATAACCTTTCATTATAACCAGACTCCCTCTTAATAGAATAGGATGCCCTCGAGAAAACTGCTAATAGGAGTAAGTAATGTTTAGGAAACAGTATGAATATATTTCATATGTATTTAATTTGGCATTTTGTTAATACAGGAAACTTTGTTATATCCGGCACCGACGGGACCGAGCTGTTGCCGATCTATCAAAACTGCCGGACATACCAGTGTTAATGTTGAAACATACGGAGGTTTTCATCTCCGTATCTGACAACAAACACTGTTGCTTAGCAACAGCTTCAAACAGTCGGCCCATACCTTGGAAGCGTCTCTGTAGCTTAGCAACAGCTTCAGAGAGACTTTCCAGAGCCTGGCTGTTGGAAAAAAAAGCCACGAGAAGAAAAAAAACCTAACAAAATGGCTCCTGATTTCTGCCGGTAGATCGAGGTTTCCGGACATACAACCTCCGGATAAACCAAAGTTTCCTGCAACGTGGCAGTCTCAATGCTGGCTGCCACAATAATTTGTATCGCTGTTTATGATGTGTGAGATACCGCTGTCCAGAAGAACAAGGCATACACCTTTTATGTAATAAAAACAAACTAACAAATTTATTCATGCAAAAAACAGTAGGCTTTGAGAATGTTGCTCCTAAAAATAAGAGCAGGCATCGGTTAAAATGAGTTTATAAAAACAAGACTTCAGTATCTAAAAACAAAACTACATGGGCAGAATTTTATTTGAAAATTATCAGCTAACTGAAATGGTTTATTTTTAATATATCTGCTTTCACAACGATACTGGAGCACAAAGATATTGGCCCGTATTTTCCGATGCCTATGGGTGTGTATGAGCTGTGTACACACCCGTAGGGACCTCGCAAATGCCGGTTTCAGGCATGTGAAGCACATGCACTAAAAACCGGTATTTCCGATCTGTCAGGAATCCTCTTGACAGCTCCTCCGCCTGCCTTGGAGAAGGGCCTCTGCGGGGGGAGAGTTCCGCTTTCTGCAGGACCTCCGCCCACTGAAATCACTTAAAAACCTTACACCTGGTAAAAGCAGGCGTAAGGCCTGCTTTTACCAGCATAAGAGTTTAAAAACAATTTTTAAATGTTTTTTTCACTCATTTATAATTTAAAAATACATTTCAAAAAGGTAAGTTTATTTTTAGCCCTGTAAAAAAACTTTCATTTTTTTTTCAAAAAATAAAATTTTTGTTTAAAATATTTAATTTAATGTAATTTTAACTAATTTTAAAAACGTGATTTAAAAAAAAATGTATTTAAAGTTTTGATGTGTTTTTGGAGTGATCCCCATTCATATATTTGACAGGTCTACCTGTCAAAAGTATGAAGGGAGATTCCCTTCTCCCATTGGCTCCCCATGGCCCATGTGATCCCAGGGACGCTTGCGAACCGCCTGCGCCCCTGGGATACCTGGGCCCTGCGCATTTTGTCATGGAGAGGCCCAGGAGCGGAAATGGCCGGACCTCTGGAGCTCTCAGGTAAGGACGTAGATTTTTCCGCACGCAGGAAGCCTCCGATCGGAAAATATGGGCCATTGTTTAGGGACACACACATAAGGATCAGTTTTAACCCCCCTGCCCCAATGCAGGTGGGGCGGGCTAGGCGTTAAGATGACAAGTGTATTCACGCCACCATTGTGCCACGCCACGTTCCCGCGCCACCCCCCCCCCTACCACCATTTTTACTTGCCTGAATTCAGGCACGGGATGGCGCCCCGCCCCAGAGGAGTGGGGACCTAATTTCAATGGCAAAATTGTATCCCGATGATGTTATTGGGATGAGCAGGCCATTTTAACCACGGGCCCAGATGGTCTCGAACCTGCCAGTGAAAGTGGTGGCAGGAAGGATCCTGGCCACAGAAGGCCTAGGTATGTGATTTTTGAAAAGATTTTTTAAGGTTCCTTGTGGGCCAGAAGGATCAGAAGTGCTCATCCAGGGCTCACAAGGATACTATGGGCCTCCAATACCCTGCCCCCATCGATACTTTTGGAACCCCTCGCCCCGCCAAATTCTTGCTGGACACCGTTTCCATCGTCCCCAGTGGTGACCTGTGCCCCCCTCCACCCGCCCCCCCCACCCCTCCCCCCACGAATTTGGACTCCCACCTGCCCGTGATGATGTCATTCTCGCTGGCTTCAGGCCGATGTCAGTGAACGAGCATGTAAATGAATCCCGGAGTTAAAATCGCACCCCTGGGGGTGGGGGATGGACTGTTCACCGCCTGCATTGGCGACTCACATCACAAATTAAAATCGGGGTATCGTAGTAGCTGGTCCAATGTGATTTCAAATAGCAGTACAGACTTGCACAAGTAGGTGATCAGTAATGGGCATAACCAGAGCTGGACTGTGAGTAACTCCAACTGTCAGCGGCACACAGCAGTATTGTTCTGGTTATGATATTTAACAATCTTTGTTGCCACCCATAGTCATATAATTTTTACGATGCTTATCAAAAACATTTATTTCCAGCTCTTTTATTACCAAACGTATGGCATTCATTTTATACTTTCCTGTTTTTCGATTGGGAGCAGGTGCCTTGCCAGAGCCTCACGGAATCATGCAGTCTGAAAGTGCGGAGTAACACTTGCTATTGCTGTGACCTGTACAACTGTGCAAAGTGAGTATTCTGCCTTCTGTATCGTACGGATTGGTTGTGTTTATTTAGATAGAGTGCTAGGAGAGGAAGACATAAAAAGATGAGAAAGAGACAAGTGCACAAAAGCAGAGAGATGCACACGCACACAATAAAAAACAAAGACAAAAATGCATACAGAAGCTAAAGACAGACTGAAATTGATTTTAGCCACAATCCATTTCCAATGCTTTGAAGATTTATGACGAGATGATGAGGATTTTGTTTATATTAGCACATGTGCAATTTAAATCTCAATTACTAATGGTATGACTTCAGCAAGCTTGTTTTAGAAGTCTCTATTTCTAATAATTAGGTCTTCACTAAGGTAAAATATTAATTACCAGCTACAGCAGACATATTAATTACTCACAAAAGAAAATTGTTAGCATTAGTCTGATACAAGTCAACCCATGTAACAGTAAAGATGAGTTTCCACGTAATGCCTGAGTCCAGTGTCAGGATATAGTAAGTAAAATGCCACTAATCCTTTTCATTACTTTCCCTCTGTATACTTCTTATATTGAAACTGTTCTGGCATTCATTAAAATCCAATATTGAATTTTTTTTTAGAGTTTTGTTCACCAAAGATATTAAGGGATATGGGCTAAGGCGGTTATATGGAGTTAGGTCACTGATCAGCCGTGATCTCATTAAATGGCGGAACAGGCTCGAGGAGCTGAATAGAAACATAGAAACATAGAAGGTAGGAGCAGGAGTAGGCCATTCGGCCCCTCGAGCCTGCTCCACCATTTAATGAGATCATTGCTGATCATCAAAATTCAGTACCCTGTCCCTTCTTTCTCCCCATATCCCTTGATCCCTTTAGCCTTAAGAAATATATCTAACTCCTTCTTGAATAGATTTAATGAATTGGCCTCAACTGCCTTTTGTGGTAGAGAATTCCACAGGTTCACCACTCTCTGGGTGAAGAAATTCCTCCTCATCTCTGTCCTAAATGGCTTACCCCTTATCTTTAGACTGTGACCCCTGGTTCTGGACTCCCCCGCCATCGGGAACATCCTTCCTGCATCTAGTCTGTCTAGTCCTGTTAGAATTTTATAAGTTTCAATGAGATCCCCTCTCATTCTTCTAAACTCCAGCGAATATAAGCACAATCGACCCAATCTCTCCTCATATGTCATTCCTGCCATCCCAGGTATCAGTCTGGTGAATCTTCGCTGCACTCCCTCCATGGCAAGAACATCCTTCCTCGGATAAGGGGAGCAAAACTGTACACAATACTCAAGGTGTGGTCTCACCAAGGCCCTGTACAACTGCAGCAAGACATCCTTGCTCCTGTACTCTAATCCTCTCGCTATGAAGGCCAACATACCATTTGCCTTCTTAACCGCCTGCTGCACCTGCATGCTTACCTTTAGCAACTGGTGCACAAGGACACCCAGGTCTCGTTGCACTGCCCCTTCTCCCAATCTATTGCTGTTCAGATAATAATCTGTCTTCCTATTTTTGCCACCAAAGTGGATAACCTCGCATTTATTCACATTATACTGCATCTGCCATGCATCTGCCCAATCACCCAACCTGTCCAAATCATACTGGAGTTTCTCGGCATCCTCCTCACCGCACACACGCCCACCCAGCTTTGTGTCGTCTGCAAACTTGGAGATATTGCATCTAGTTCCCTCGTCTAGATCATTAATATATATTGTGAATAGCTGGGGTCCTAGGACCGATCCCTGCGGTACCCCACTAGTCACTGCCTGCCACTCGGAAAAAGACCCGTTTATTCCAACTCTTTGCATCCTGTCTGCCAACCAGTTCTCTATCCAAGTCAGTACCTTACCCCCAATCCAATGTGCTTTAACTTTGCATGCTAATCTATTATGCGGGACCTTATCAAAAGCCTTCTGAAAGTCCAAATACACCACATCCACTGGTTCTCCCTTATCTATTTTACCAGTTACATCCTCAAAAATTCCAGTAGATTAGTCAAGCACGATTTACCTTTTGTAAATCCATGTTGACTTTGTCCAATCCTGTCACTATTTTCCAAGTGCTCTGCTATTACATCTTTTATAATTGACTCTAGCATTTTTCCCACTACCGATGTCAGGCTTACCGGTCTATAATTCCCCGTTTTCTCTCTACCACCTTTTTTAAATAGTGGGGTTATATTAGCTACCCTCCAATCCATGGGTACTGTGCCAGAGTCTATAGAATTTTGGAAGATGACCAGCAATGCATCTACTATTTCTAGGGCCACTTCCTTAAGTACCCTAGGATGTAGATTATCAGGCCCTGGGGATTTATCGGCCTTCAATCCCGTCAATTTCCCTAACACCATTTCCCTACACATACTGATTTAATTCAGTTCCTCCCTCTCATTAGACCCATGTTCCCCGACATCTCTGGGAGGTTATTTGTGTCCTTCTTTGTGAAGACAGAACCAAAGTATGTATTTAATTGGTCAGCCATTTCTTTGTTCCCCATTATAAATTCCCCTGATTCTGACTGCAAGGGATCTACGCTTGACTTCACCAATCTTTTTCTCTTCACATATCTATAGAAGCTTTTACAGTCAGTTTTTATGTTCCCTGCAAGCTTACTCTCATACTCTATTTTCCCCTCTCAATTAATCCTTTTGTCCTCCTTTGCTGAATCATAAACTGCTCCCAATCTTCAGGTTTGCTGCTTTTTCTGGCCAATTTATATGTCCTCTCCTTGGATCTTATGCTATCCCTAATTTCCATTGTTAGCCACGGTTGCGCCACCTTTTTTGTTTTATTTTTATGCCAGAGAGGGATGAACAAATTCCGTAGTTCATCCATGCGATCTTTAAATGTTTGTCATTGCCTATCCACCGTCAACCCTTTAAGTAACATTCCCCAATCCATCCTAGCCAACTCGCGCCTCATACCATCATAGTTTCCTTTATTTAAATTCAGGACCCTAGTCTCGGAGTCAACTACTTCACTCTCCATCTTAATGAAGAATTCTATCATATTATGATCGCTCCTCCCCAAGGGGCTTGCACAACAAGATTGCTAATCAATCCTTTCTCATTACATAATACCCATAATGGCCTACTCCTGTTCCTATGTTCCAAAAGAGATAGATTTAATCAGGTTTAAAACAACTGTACAAAAGCAGCTTCTCCTAGCTTACAAACTCCATCTTGCAGGCTGACAGACTCCAATCCAGTTCTAAACGGTTCTGTCTAATTGATGCATTGCCGGGTACTAATTGTTAAGGAACCATCTATAAGTGCTCATACGCAAATTGATATGAAACACCGACATTACTATCGTCCAAATTTCAAATTGTCATTTAAAAATGCTATTGGCAAGCACTTTTAGTATGGACAGGATGTCTGTTATTTATTAGTGCTGCTCTCCTTCCAATGGGATGCTTATAGTTATACAGGTGGTTTTTGGAGCTTCTCCAAACACTTCTCAACTAACAGAAATGAACACAACTGTAGTAAAGAAAGAATTATAAATGCTCATACTATTTTACTACATCTTTAGCCTCTCTGGCAACGGCACAGTCCATTCCGGGTCCTCTTCGAACGGGGGGGGGCGAGGTGGGGGGGGGGGGGGGTGGTGCGGTATAACCTTAAAATTAGAGCTAGGTCATTCAGGGATTTTGTCAAGAAGCACTTCTGCACACAAAGGGTAGTTGAAATCTGGAACTCTCTCCCCAAAAAGGCTGTTGAGGCTAGGTCAATTGAAAATGTCAAAACTGAGATTGATAGATTTTTGTTAGGTAAGGGTTACGGTACCAAAGCGGGTAGATGGAGTTAAGATACAGAACAGTCATGAGCTAATTGAAGGGCGGAACAGGCTCAAGGGGCCGAATGGCCTGCTCCTGTTCCGATATTCCTTTGTTCCTAGAGTGCTGCACTTTGTCTCATCCTTCTCTCTGAAAGTAGATTTTTAGCAGTCTCCTGAGCTGTCAATTTTACTCTCTGATCATTCTGCAGAAGGCATGATTCAAGTGGGCAAAAACTTTCTAATAGCCAGATTTTCCTCTTTCTGCTCTCACTCCATGAAACACGTCTAACTCCACTGACCTGGCTGTGAGCTGATTAAAAGGGATTGCATCATCTAAAATATCTCCTACAAAAAAAGTAAGTTTTCCCAATATGGGAATTGTCATTGAGGTTGCTATACTTTTCATCATAATTGATATGTGTACGATTACCTGGCAGAGGATATCTGCTTCTGTACAGAGAAGAAGTGAAAATTCAGGCACGTCAGCGTCACTCTAAGCAACTCTTAGCCCATTCTTCATATCCAGATCAAATGCAGCAATACAGAGAGGAAAGTTATCACCTGGCATCAAGCAAAGAATTGACATTTAATAGATGGAGTCAAAATACATTCAGTGGGTAAAGCAATGTCCTTACGTCTTTGAGAATGTTTTAATCCAGCCCAGGCAGATGGCACTCTCCTCTCTCTGCCGGCAGTATGGGCCCTACACAAAATAACTTGGAGTAGTTTCAATCCACTTCCTAGCAAGTGTGGGCCCACAGCACAAGACAGTTATCAAGTTGATATAAACAGACTCTAATTTGGCAAGCACACTCAGAGAGGCCACAAGAATGGCTAGAATGGGAATTGGAACAGTCGATGCTGGCACACTAGGGGAACTTTTCTGTGCTTGTAGTTAAGGCACCTGTTGGAACCAACAGTCATAGAATCATACAGCACAGAAGGAGGCCATTCAGCCCATCGTGCCTGACCCAGCTCTCTGAAAGAGCTACCAATTAGTCCCACTCCCCTGCTCCTTCCCCATAGCACTGCAAATGTTTCCTTTTTAAATATGTATTCAATTCCCTTTTGAAAGTTACTATTGAATCTGCATCCACCACCCTTTCAGGCAATGTATTCCGGATCATAACAACTTGCTGAGTAAAAACATTTTTCCTCATCCCCCCCACCCTCCCTGACATTTTTGCCTATTATTTTAAATCTGTGTCCTCTGGTTACCAACCCTCCTGCCAGTGGAAACAGTTTCTCCCCATTTACTCTATCAAAACCCCTCATAATTTTGAACGCCTCCATTAAATCTCTGCTTTAAGGAGAACAGCCCTAGCTTCTCCAGTCTCTCCAGATAACTGAAACCCCTCATCCCTGCTACCACTCTAGTACGTCTCCTCTGCACTCTCTCCAAGGCCTTGTGAGGGCTTTACACTGCACCTGGCTCCTGCTGTATCTGATCTTTCAGCATTTGGTGGTGACGCTGCAAAAACATTATATTTCCTAGCACTGATCAGCCTCGCCTCATTGAGCATAAAACGTAATCAATGACAAATTGGCTAAATGAGCCTATGACATTTGCTAGTTAGAAATACACTTGAATAGCAGCGGTGGCTTACACGTGGGACTCTAACTGCTCCATCAGGTTTGTGTCAGAAAATCTCCTGCATTACAAACTGATTTAAGATGGGTGGCCACTTAATCAAGAGATCAGAACTTAAGTCAACTCGTATCTGGTAGAAAATTATTCATCAATTAAGCACTTTTCTTTCTACAGTGGCGGCTATTTGAACAATTACTTTGAATTTGTTGGAGTGAAGAGTTGCCAAGAGGTGCACTTTGTATACATCATGATTTGGCTAGTAACAGCACTGAATGTGTCCGCCTTTCTTTTGGGAGTTATCACCACTGCCATTCTTGGCAGCTTTAAAAACATGGTAAGACAATGTAAAATTGCCAAGAATGATTTGATGTTCGATGAGGGTTGTTTTTTCTTTCAGGTGCAGTCAGTTAGTGGTCAAAGTATTTATAGGGTGAATGCTTAGATTTATTAAAATGAAGTTATGTTTTTTGATGTGCTTTAATACCTGTGTAAACACATAAAGCACATATAAAGAAAGCTTGCATTTATGTAGCATCTTTTATCCCCTTAGATAACTCTCTATTCATGTTGCTACATTACCATATGACTGAATGTTTGTAACAAGCCTCCTGTGAGACACCTTATCAAATGCCTTCTGTAAATCCACAGACTCTGCATCTGCTGCATTTAATTTATCTACCCAATCATTGACCGCCAAGAAACTGTATTAAACTTGTCAAATATGGGTAAAGTCCATGTTACCTGGTGTTTGGGGGAGGATTCTGCTTCAGAATTATTTCTCTGGAAAAGTCTAGAGGTCATGTACATGCCTCCTATTCCACTTCAATTTTGGGCGATGCCCTTGTCACTGTTTCTGCTAAATTTTATTTTTAAATTCTAGAGAGACAGAGAAAATACAGGCATAAAGTTAAAGCTGCAGCACCCCAAGTTAATAATTGTGTCCTAGTTCATGACCACTCACCTCCAACACACTTGTATGCTTCTTCTATCCTGTTTCCATGGTGATATCATCAACAGTGTTGCGCATATACAGTATTTTGTTTGCATTTGACGTTGACATTACTTCAGCTAATTCCTGCAAAGTTACCAAATAGCTGTAATAGGGTAAATCAGCTACAGGAGGGTAGAAACAGTTAGGGGCAATTTATCCCATGCCTGCTGACTTTCCAAATTGATCAGTGTAGAAAGCACATTTTTGGAGCAGAGCAGGAGCCCGGCCATTGGATCATCTAATAAACTGAAGTCAGGTTCTATACAAGACAACGTCTACAACTAGAATCACATTAATGGCCCAGAAATTCGGGTCTCCACGGGTGAGTACGCGCTGGGTACTCACGCGTAGGCCCAACGAAAGTGCCGGTTTCGTGCATGCACTGCGCATGCGCGGGAAACCGGAACTTCCGTTCCCTTAAAGGAAGGGGTTCACAGGTCGAACGCGTGTGCCGGAGAGGCAGCGCGTGCGCCTGGAACTTCCGTTTTTTTTGCCGGTTTCTCCGGGAGGGTAAGTCTCCAGGAGTTACACTTTTAAAAAGCAGGCACAAGGCCTGCTTTTAACAAGGTAAGTGGTGAATTAAGTAAAATTAAAACATTTTTTCCACAGGTTTATTATTTTTAAATACTTTAAAGAAAGATAAGTTTATTTTTAGCCCTGTTAAAAACTGTAATTAATTTTTTCAAAAATTTAAATTATTGTTTAAAATAGTTGTTTATGTAATTTATAGTTATTTTTAAAATGTGATTTTAAAAAATTTTATTTGAAGTTTTAGTGATTTTTGGGGCTGATTTGTATTTATAGTTTTGACAGCTCTTCCTGTCAAATTTATGAATGAAGCATTCCCTGCTACCATTGGCTCTCCATGGCCCAAGTGATCCCAGGGGACGCTTCGAACTAACTGCGCCCCTGGGATACGCAAGCACTGCGCGCCGGCAGTTGGAGGAGGCACAGGATCGGAATCCCACGCGGGCCCACAGCCCAACGGCCGGCACGCTAGATAAGTGCAGGTCGGAGGCTTGCACCCGCGGGAAGCCTCCGACCCGAATTTCTGGGCCAATATCTTTAAATATCAATGAATGAATAAGTCAGATTTTAAGGAGTTTGAACGTACTGGAGGAAAACACTTAAAAACAACAATAGTTATAGCTGAAAAATTGAAAATGATGAATCAAGTACCAGACCAGCATTAATAATTGAAAGGGGTATGAAAAAGTATATGCAAATCCTTTTTTTTGTTTTGAGGAGCAGAAAGTCAGCTGAGTTGTGTATCATTTTCAATCTGATGGCGTCACTTACAGTAATATTCTGATGTATTTTGATACAATTTATATTATTTCATCATGCGTTTGTCAAACCTTTTTTTCATTTGTTATCTATTTTCCTGAAGATGATGCCCGTTTAAAAAATAATTGCAGAATTGTACTGTGAATTTATTTAGAATAGATAAAGGCCTAGAAATTGGGTTTTGGCGCAGCGACGGCTTTAGCGCCGGAAGTTAGTGCCGGAGCTAAGTCGCGCTGGGCGGGCCAAAAATTCACTAGTTCTGCGCCCAAACGGCTGCCGGCGCTGCTGAAAGCTGTTTGCGCCTGAAAACTGGCGCTACGCGCTGAATTGCGGCGCTATTCCGGCGCTGCGGCGCCCGCTGCGGTGCGGCAGGTTCGGGAAGTGCAGGCCTCCTCCTTCCCTTAAGGAGGAGCTGCCTGCACCCGGCCGCGGCCCGCGAAAATCATTGTAAAAATGAGCCCGGCACCTCGGACAAGTGCCGGGCTTGCATCTGTCCCAGGGGGGGGGGGGGGAGAAGTCCGGGGAGGGAGCTGCGGCCAGGCGGCCGGCGGGAAAGCGGCCGGCCGCCGCGGGGCCTTTAATGCGCCGGCGCAAAGTCCAGTAAGGCACCTCTGCCAGAACGTTGCTTGCGGCTGCCACGGGCGAGGCGGCCGCAAGTCAATTTCGGAGTTCGGGCGGGTTACCATGGCAACCGGGACGCTGCGCACACCGATGACGTCATCGGTGCCGGCGCAGCGCTAACGGCCTAACGCCGATTTAGGGACCCACTCAATTTCCAAACTGGCCATAACTCCGGCGCTAGGCCCTCTAGCGCCTCAAAAGCGGCCCTAAGCCTACCGAATTTCTAGGCCAAAGTGTTTTGCTTTAAGCTAGCACGGTAATTGCAGTGTAGCTTATCTTACCAATAAAGCCACTGCTCGCTTTGGTGCTTTCAAACATTCTGTCTGCTTTTGCTAGGAGTCTCTCATTGGATCTGATGTTA
This sequence comes from Somniosus microcephalus, assembly GCF_052327205.1. NCBI lineage: Eukaryota > Metazoa > Chordata > Chondrichthyes > Squaliformes > Somniosidae > Somniosus > Somniosus microcephalus. The sequence goes on along the minus strand of NC_140992.1, from coordinate 31,089,941 downwards.
GCATCCAGCTCTTCAACATTCAAAGTTCCAGACATAAGTCCAAGGAGCAGATGCAGCCCACACTATCTCCAACAGCACCTCTCCTACTACAAGAACAAGGGGTAGACACAATGGAGCAGGTATGTTGTCTTTTTGTTTTGTGCATTTAGAAGAGGGCATACTATTCCAATGTGGCTTCACCAGTGATCTATAGAAAGTTGGAATTAACCTGTTTTGACTTTTGACCAGATACCCTTAAGTCTCTCCTTATCTTGGATTTGTTTTGCTGATATCTTGACATTGTCTGGAAATGGTCAGTGAAGAAGATTTTTTTTTCCTTTTCCATTAAGATAATAGCATCAGTCTAAGTAGGCTGTGTCCTTCCCTGAATTTCTCATACTGGCCCATTGCGAAATGTGACCCTTTCATCGTGCACAAGATAATCACTCCTGTTCAAATATGCATTACCATATATTTGTCTGCATTAAAATCCACCTTCTGTTACTTAGCCCAATGGCTTAATTGCACAAAATCTCTTTGAAAGGATAGGAAAAATAAATTAGATAGAAAAAACAGTAAAATTGTAGAATAGGGCTGAGAAAGTGCTAAAGAGGAATGTTTGCAAACAGGCAAGATGGAACAAGCAGAATTGAACCGTTAACGTTTTAAAAAAATGTTGGTTCCCATGTTTTAAGTCTTCATTTTTGTTGTTTATTGGATATTACTGAAATATGATTGAACATTGAACTGACACTGAACAGATTTATTAGTGTAATATTATTGTTTGTTTTAGTATCATAGTGCATGAGCTGAAAACTTACAAATCCAGCTGGTCCGGGTAGACCATCGTATCTCTGAACTTGCAAACAATCACAAAGGTTAAATCAGCTGGAGGTTCTCCTATTTCAATGTAAAATGAGGCAGGAATCCAATTTTTCAAATTCCTTGGTCTGCAGCAGAGCATTGTCCTGAGAGAACTTGGTTGCTGTACCTTCACAAAAAAAAATTGCAAAGAAATTTCAAACACGCCCACATCATTTCCTCGGTGATATAACTGCTGTGGTGATAGTACACTGTCTGGTGGATGTAAGTTATAATGAGAAAAAATAACTTGCATTATAAAAGCATTTCTAGATTATTACATTTAACATTTGTATTAATTACAGAAAAAATGTACGTTGTAAAAACATACATTGAAATGATAATCACTACTGTTGTCTTTCTCTCCTCAGAGGCCCTCTGTTCAGTACATGTCAATGCCAGTGGCTGCATCTTTGCCTTGCTGCAATTTTAACCGTACCAAGATGGACAGCAACCCTCCACCATTTGCCCCATTATATAATTTGTTGCCAGAAAAACCAGTGGGGTATCCAATATGATCACTTATTGTCTTCCTGTGTGTAAAGGCAAACTACCCTGGTACAAAAATTCTGGTATACAGATCTGAGGCCGAAAAAGATTAGACTTCAAGGGGAAGATCTTGACTTTGCGCTAGTGTAAAACGGGTGATAGTGAGTCAGCAGCCCGTTTTACACCACTCCCGATTTTTTGTTCCATTGACTTCAATGTAAAACGATGTAATATGGGCTGCCAACTCGCTATTACCCATTTTACAATATCGCACAGAGTCAAGATCTACCCCAAGAAGTTTTAGTCAAATGTGATCTATGTATTGGTTTCACTTTGTTAAACAATTGTATATATTTATATCGTACAAATTGTATTTTTCAATATATTAGCTGCTACAATAGAACTCATTTATAAAGAAAATATGTAACATTCCAGCTAAATTTACCATGGAATGGAATGGAATAACACTCCTGTTACTCCTGCTTGTAATGCAGCTAATCTGACTTTCAGCCCACGAGGAATAGTACAATGCACCATACAGACCAATGGGACTTTAGTTTCCGAGTACATAATCATCCTATATGTACTGACTTGAATTGAGTTTCAGGACTAACCATTCCAGTTCCCCTGGAATGCGCTCCTGTCCGGCCTCCCATCTTCCACACGACCACAGGTACAGGAGCCCCGGTTACACAGCCACAGGTACAGGAGCCGCGGTTACACAGCCACAGGTACAGGAGCCCCGGTTACACAGCCACAGGTACAGGGGACCCGGTTACACGGCCACAGGTACAGGGGACCCGGTTACACCGCCACAAGTGCTGGAGCCCCGGTTACACAGCCACAGGTACAGGAGCCGTGGTTACACAGCCACAGGTACAGGAGTCATGGTTACACAGCCACAAGTGCTGGAGCCCCGGTTACACAGCCACAAGTATAGGGGTCTCGGTTACACAACCAGAGGTACAGGAATAACAACAGAAAATGCTGGAAAAACTCAGCAGGTCAGGCAACATCCGTAGAGAGAAATTTGAGTTGACGTTTCGGGTCGAACCCTTCTTCAAAACTGGAAAGAAAAGAAAATAGATCGAAGGCAGGGCTGTGATCGGACAGAAGAAGTGAAAGAAACAAAAGAAGTAAAAGAGACAATGAAAGGTATTAGAAGCTAGACGAGATGGTAATAGGCTGAGATTAGGTGTAAAGTGTACTGGCAGGGCAAGAGATAGCTGCCAGGTGTGAGAGAGAAACAAAAGGAAAGGGGGGTGGGGGGAAAGGAGTGGAAAAATTACAAGAAAAAATATGTAATAGGGGCCGAGGTTATGATCTGAAATTGTTGAACTTGATATTGAGTCCGGAAGGCTGCAGAGTGCCTAATCGGAAGATGAGGTGCTGTTCCTCGAGTTTACGTTGAGCTTCTGTGGAACAATACAAGAGGCCAAGGACGGTGAGGTCCGAGTGGGAATGGAGCGGTGAATTAAAATGACAGGCGACCGGAAGCTCAGGGTCACCCTTACGGACTGAACGGAGGTGTTCCGCAAAGCGGTCACCCAATCTGCGTTTGGTTTCCCCAATGTAGAGGAGACCGCATCGTGAGCAGCGAATACAGTATACTAGATTGCGAGAAGTACAAGTAAATCGCTGTTTCACCTGGAAGGGGTGTTTGGGGCCCTGGACAGTGGGAAGGGGGGAGGTATAGGGGCAGGTGTTACATCTCTTCCGCTTGCACGGGAAGGTGTCAGGTGAAGGGGAAGGGCTGTTTGGGGTGATAGAGGAGTGGACTAGGGTGTCTCGGAGGGAGCGGTCGCTACGGAATGCTGAAAGGGGAGGGGAGGGGAAGATACGTTTGGTGGTGGGATCACTTTGGAGGTAGCGGAAATGCATTGAATGTGGAGGCTGGTGGGGTGAAAGGTGAGGACAAGGGGAACCCTATCGTGGTTCCGGGAGGGAGGGGCAGGGGTGAGGGCAGAAGTGCGGGAGATAGAACTGACACGGTCGAGGGCAGTGTCAACCACAGTAGAGGGGAATCCTCGGTTGCGGAAAAAGGAAGACATGTCTGAAGCACTGGTGTAGAAGGTGGCATCGTCGGAGCAGATACGGCGGAGACGGAGCAACTGGGAGAATGGAATAGAGTCCTTACAGGAAGCGGGGTGGGAGGAAGTGTAGTCCAGGTAGGAGTCAGTGGGCTTGTAGTGAATATTGGTCGATAACCTATCCCCAGAGATGGAGACGGAGAAGTCGAGGAAGGGAAGGGAAGAATCAGAGATGGACCATGTGAAGGTGAGGGAAGGGTGGAAATTGGAGGCAAAGTGAATGAAATTGTCAAGTTCGGGGCGAGAGCAGGAAACGGCACCGATACAGTCATCAATGTATCGGAAAAAGAGGTGAGGGAGGGGACCCGAGTAGGACTGGAACAAAGATTGTTCCACATAGCCCACGAAAAAGCAGGCATAGCTAGGACCCATGCGGGTACCCATGGCAACACCTTTGATTTGGAGGAAATGAGTGGAGTTAAAGGAGAAGTTGTTCAATGTGAGAACAAGTTCAGCCAGACGGAGGAGGGTGGTGATGGATGGGGACTGGTCGGGCCTCTGTTCAAGGAAGAAGCGGAGCGCCCTCAGGCCATCCGGGTGGGGGATGGAGGTGTAGAGGGATTGTACGTCCATGGTGAAAAGGAAGCGGTTGGGGCCAGGAAACTGGAAACTGTTAAAGTGGCGGAGGGCGTCCGAAGAGTCGCGGATGTAGGTGGGAAGAGACTGGACCAAGGGGAGAAAAGATAGAGTCAAGATAGGAAGAGATAAATTCTGTGGGGCAAGAACAGGCTGAAACGATGGGTCTACCAGGGCAGTCCTGTTTGTGGATCTTGGGAAGGAGGTAGAAGCGGGCTGTGCGGGGTTGGGGAACTATGAGGTTGGTGGCAGCGGGGGGGGGGAAGATCTCCAGAGGAGATGAGGTCAGTGACAGTCTTGGAAACGGTGGTTTGATGTTCGGTAGTGGGGTCATGGTCTAGGTGGAGGTAGGAGGAGGTGTTGGAGAGTTGGCGTTCAGCTTCCGCTAGGTAGAGGTCAGTACGCCATGGTTACACAGCAAAAGGTACGAGATCCCCGGTTACACAGCCACAAATATACAGTAAAACTTACCTTTGGGTTCCTGAACCTACTCCTGAATTTTGCTGGTTATTAGGGAATTTCGGATAATTAGGTGCCGTTTAAATGAGAGTTTACTGTATTTAGTTTAAAGCCCTATCTACTAAATAGTGGGGGGAGGGATAGAGAAAACAGTGAACCAAAGGCCAGTTAGCCTGACATCAGTAGTAGGGAAAATGCTAGAATCCATTATTAGAGACGTGGTATCAGGGCATTTAGACAATCATAATATGATTAGGCAGAGTCAACATGGATTATGAAAGAGAAATCGTGTTTGACAAATCTTTTAGAATTTTTTGGGGTTGTAACTGGCAGGCTAGATAAAGGGAAACCAATGGATGTAATGTATTTGGATTTTCAAAAAGCATTCGATAAGGTGGCACACAAGGTTATCACACAAAATTAGGGCTCATGGGATTGGGGGTAATATATTAGCATGGATTGAGGATTAGTTAATGGACAGAAAACAGAGAGTAGGAATAAAAGGGTCATTTTTGGGTTGGCAGGCTGTAACTAGTGGGGTACCGCAAGGATCAGTGCTTGGGCCTCAGCTATTTACAATCTACATCAATAACTTAGATGAGGGGACCGAGTGTAATGTATCCAAGTATGCTGATGATACAAAGCTAGGTGGGAAAGTAAGCTGTGAGGAGGACGCAAGGAGAGTGCAAAGAGATATAGACAATTTAAGTGAGTGAGCAAGAATGTGGCAGGTGGAATATAACATGGAGAAATGTGAAATTATCCATTTTTATAGGAAAAATAGAAAGTAGAATATTTTATATCAGTTGAGAGACTGGGAAATGTTGGTATTCAGAGGGAACTGGCTGTCCTTGTACATGAATGACAGAAAGTTAACATGCAGATACAACAAGCAATTAGGACAACAAATGGTATGTTAGCCTTTATTAGAAAGGGATTGAGTATAAGAGTAAGGAAGTCTTATATAGGGCCTTGGTGAGACCACACCTGGAGTATTGTGTACAGTTTTGGTCTCCTTACCTAAGGAAGGATATACTTGCCTTAGAGGGAGTGCAACAAATGTTCACCAGACTGGTTCCTGGGATGGGGGGATTGTCCTATGAGGAGCGACTGAGTAGACTAGGCCTATATTCTCTAGAGTTTAGAAGAATGAGAGGTGATCTCATTGAAACATATAAAATTCTTAAGGGGCTTGACAGGGTAGATGCAGGGAGGAGGTTTCCCCTGGCTGGGGAGTCTAGAACTAGGTGTCACAGTCTCAGAATAAGGGGTTGGCCATTTAGGACTGGGATGAGGAGAAATTTCTTCACTCAAAGGGTTGTGAAGTTTTGGAATTCTCTACCCCAGAGGGTTGTGGATGCTCAGTCGTTGAATATATTCAAGACAGAGATCGATAGATTTTTGGATACTAAGGGAATCAAAGGATATGGAGATAGGGCGGGAAAGTTCAGTTGAGGTAGAGGATCAGCCATGATCTTACTGAATGACGGAACAGGCTCAAAGCGGCAAATGGCCAACTCCTGCTCCTACTTCTTATGTTCTTATAAACTTGAGCTCATCCGAAACTCTGCTGCTCGTATTCTAATTCACACCAAGCCCCGTTCACCCATCATCCCTGCACAAGCTGACCTACATTGACTCCCAGTCCACCAACGCCTTGATTTTATACATTTTCATCCTCGTGTTCAAATCCCTCCATGGCCTCACCCCTCCCTATCTCTGTAACCTCCTTCAGCCCTACAACCCTCTGAGAACTCTATATTCCTCCAACTCTGGCCTCTTGTGCATCCCCTACTTTCTTCTCCCCAACATTGGTAGCCCTGTGTTCTGCCGTCTAAGCCCTAAGTTCTGAATTGCCTCCTTAAAGCTCTCTGCCTCTCTACCTCTGCCCACTTCTTTAAGACTGAATTTCAACCCATTTTTTTTTTTCAAAATCTGCCATCAATTTCAGGCAAGACTCACAGGAAGTGAAGGATGCAACACCTTCTGTGGATTAAGAGTCTCAGATTCATTCAATGATCTCGTGTTAAGAAAACAACGAATTCAACATCTGTTTTGTGTACTTGAGTGTGAACTCTCACCCAACCTCTGCATTTCATCAAGCTACCATTCAGAAAGTAATATTGAATTCGCTCTTTTTCAGGCATTGAATGCATTTATATCGTGAAATTGTATTTCAGTATGAAGGGAATTTACCGTATGGTAATGTTAACTAATGCAATATGAATATTAAAATAAAAAAATTAAAAATGTTGAATTTCTCACTTTATTGCACCTGAGGGATTGTGGGACCAGTTCCTATAGCATGCTAGCCATTACATACCAGAACAAAAGTAGAGGTTCTGTAAAAATAACTCTTGCCTCTTGCGTACCCCCAATTTTCATCGCTCCACCATTGGTGGCCGCGCCTTCAGTTGGCCAGGCCCTATGCTCTGGAATTCCCTCCCTAATAATACATTATGCATTATATAGTATAATAATACTCCCGTCATTATTGAATAGAATGGGATAGATTTCAATCTGACACCTGTGCGTAAAACTGATGTTGCAGATCGGCTGTCCGTTATAGGAACCACCTGGTTCCCATTTCCGTTGACATCAACAGACTGTAGGCCATTTCTATAACAGGCAGCCGATTCGCAATGCCAGCTTTATGCCTTGGCATCAAGTTGAAAATCTACTCCTATAACCTTTGGCTTAGCTTAAGAAATGGGATGGGAATACCATGACTGGAATTTTCTTTACCTGGGCGGGTCAGGTGTGGGCAATCGGCATGGCGGGTTGGGACCCCGTTCTTTTCATCGCGCTCCTCAGAGCGACTTTCCCTTAATGGCGCCTATTAAAGCAGGCCTGCGTGTTATCTGGCCCTGTTAAAAGGTGCGGGCCTGATGATGTCATCGATGACTCACTTCCAGCCGGGATATTTAAAGGAGCCACGGCCACATTGCATTTGAAGGTTCATCTAGGAGTGCGCAGACACTACATTTTAGCTTTTCGGTCTTGCTCAGCGCTCAGCCTCATGCACATGACTGCACAGAGGCAGAGGGCTGCACCCAGGTTCTCAGATGACTCCCTGCATATGCTTGTGGAGGGAGTGAGAGCACGCAGCGAGGTCTTACCTTCTGATGGGCGCAAGAGACCTCCCCAGGAGACCAAAAGAGCCTGGCTGGAGATAGCAGAGGAGGTCAACAGCAGGGATGTTGTGAGGAGGACCTGGGTGCAGTGCCGGAAGTGCGCACTCAACTTCATTCCTGCTGTGCCTCTCATCACATCCCCATCATGCCTTCTCTTTACAACAGTGACGACACTTCAAAAGCTGTAAAGCGCTTTCAGACATCCGGTGGTCATGAAAGGCGCTATATAAATGCAAGTCTTTCTTTCCCAAGCCTACTCCTGCACATCATTACTCACACCAATATACCTTGCACATCCACCCATCCCTCTCTCTACATAATCACATCCCCATCTGACTTACCACCCCTCACACTCACCCTCATCCTAATGCAATCATACCAACTAACAGCACACAAGGAGGCCATTTGGCATTGGCACCCCACTCCCTCATAGTCACCTTCTACAGATGTAACCCATCCATTCCTTATACTCATTCCATCACTCTCAAACTTTTCTCCTTTCCCTCCTTGCAGGAGAAGAGAGCCCACAATAAGAGGGAGAGGGAGAGAACCAGAGGTGGCCCTCCATCATTGGCCACGTTGACTCCAGCAGAGGAGGTCGCCCTGGACATCTCAGGAGCTGCAGAGCAGCTGGCGGTGGGAGGCAGGGAGGGGGACATCTCAGGAACCTGGTGACAGAATTATATCTCATACGGCCACATGGCATACAGCAGTCACTCATATCTGAGGGGTCTTGACAGGGTGGATGTGGAGAGGATGTTTCCTCTTGTGGGAGAATCTAGAACTAGGGGTCACTGTTTAAAAATAAGGGGTCGCCCATTTAAGACAGAGATGAGAAATTTTTTCTCACAGAGGGTCGTCAGTCTTTGGAACTCTTCCTCAGAGGGTGGTGGAAGCAGAATCTTTGAATATTTTTAAGGCAGAGGTAGATAGATTCTTGATAAGCAAGGGGGTGAAAGGTTGTCGGGGGTAGGCGGGAATATGGAGTAATCAGATCAGCCATGATTTTATTGAATGGCGGAGCAGGCTCGAGGGGCCGAGTCGCCTACTCCTGCTCCTAATTCGTATGTATGTTCGTAAGTATATGGGGTCTGATGTCAGCAGCCAGTGAATGTTCATCATGTGCATAATAGTATCATTATCCATTCTTAATATGATATTTCTAAATAATGGCTTTACCCTGCCACAGGTCCATCAAAAGCACCCCCCCTCCACCCCCCCACCACGCAACTGTCCAGGTGGAAGAGGAAGAACATTCCTCAGAGGAGCCTCCAGCCTCTGAGGGCGCACCATCACCAGACCCAAGCGCACTCAGCACCATTGCAGATACGCACACCTCAGTGGGTCCTATGCGACATAGACTAGTGTTGTCACCTGGTGCCTCACAAGTCACAAGAGAGCAAGAGCAGATGTTGGGGACAGGGACAACAATGGAGACTCCTCACCGGAGGGCGCAGGACGCTCCCAGCTCTGCTCGGCTGCATGGAGACGCTCAGCTTCAGGGGCCGTCCAGAAAGAGGGCAATCCTGGAGCTGCAGGAACAGGTGCAGGAGGCTCTGACAGGTTTTGCGACCGGGATGTCAGCAAATGTTCAGAGAATGGAGGAGTCCATCTCCAACATGAGCACCACCGCGTCGTAGGCAATGGTGACTGTAGGCTTTTCCATGGATAGGATGGCCACCTACATGG